>NC_136262.1:159733321-159808321 GCF_964187855.1 Myxine glutinosa
ACACACACACACTGGCCACAAAGACCCTTTGCATTATAGTGTGTCCTCTGTTACTGACTTGTTACCTCCACCACCAAATGTGGATGGAGGTTATTTTTTCACCCCTGTCTGTCTGTTTGTTTGTTTGTCCGTTTGTAAACAAAATATCTAAATGAGTTGTCGGCGGATTCGGACGAAATTTGGCAGAGATGTAGTGTATGTGACAAGGACGAAATGATTATATATTTGTGAGGATTTGGATCCGGCTACTATAATTTTTAAAGTGATTCTTCACCATTGTGAGATAGGGCCAAAAACTATACATAGCAGGATATCTCAAAAAGTTGTAGAGGGATTTAGACGAAACTTGGTGGAGAGGTTGGGTTGTGGAAGATCTGACAAGACAAGGAAGAATCGATTCAATTTTGGTGAAGATCTGAATATAGATTCGGATATGTGAATTATTTAATTTAAGTTATTCTTCACCATTGGGAGATAGGGATAAAAACGATACATAGCAGGATATCTCAAAAAGTTATGGATGGATTTGGACGAAACTTGGTGGAGAGGTTGTGTGTGTGACAAGAAAAAAATCAATTCAATTTTGGTGAAGATCCGGATCCGGATCCAGCTATGAGAATTTTAAAATGATTCTTCACCATTGAGTGATATTATATGGACAACCAGGCGGAGATATGCTCTCTACCGAGTGCCGTTCTAGTCTAATTTGTTTTCCAGATATGGCCTCAGCATGACAGACACCAGTGAGTACATGACAGGGGAGAGACTGATTAGTTGTGTTTGGGTTCACGACTGCATGCGACAAGGAGCAAGTTTTGAAGACATCAGGACAAGATTTTCGCAGATGTTTGATAAGCTCGCTCCTATGCGCAACACGATGTGGGCATGGGAGAATAAGGCTTTTTCAACAGGGAGTGTCCTTGATTTAACTTGATTTAGAGCAAGGCTCTTCTGCAGCGATTTCCCACCATTAAATCAAGACGAAGCGTATTTTTTTTCGGATGATTGTGCTATTTACCTCAGCAATCGATCCAGGAATGTTTATTTTTGGTGCAAAGAAAATCCTCATTGTTATGAGGTAATTGAACAGCATCCTCCTCATGTCATGATGTGGGCAGCAATTTCAGAAGATCACTTGATAGGACCATATTTTTAGCCGCGTCGCAGACGCTGCTCATAGAGTGCCCTCTGCTGTTGTTGTTGTTGTTGTTGTTCTTCTTCTTGTTCTTGTTCTTGCAGAGAAGACAAAACCTCAAAGCTCCACCCATTCTGGGAACCATAGCTCCACCCATTCTGGGAGAGCCTTCATATAAACAAATATCCACCATTTTATTAACTCGCATAGCTTTGAGGCCTGTTTTGTAGGCCCGTGGTGTCTTCCTCTCTCACACAGTTTTATTTCAAATCAAATTCGATATATCATTTCATTTTTCACAGTCGCTAACATAGTTTTAGACTCGGTTGAAAAAAAACGGGAAGAAAATCCGATGAAAGTTGCCCTTTATAGAACGAAATGAATTCTCAAAGGCCTGTAACTTCAAGTCCATTGAGATTTTTTTTTTTTTAATCGTGGCATGGTCAGTCATACACCGCCCGAAATAAGAGATGGGAAAATGCCGAGATATATATATTTTGTTTAAATCGTGGCATGGTCAGTCATACACCGCCCGAAATAACAGACAGGAAAATGCCGAGATATATTAAAAATTCGTCCATTTGATGACAATCGTCACGATGAAATATTTAATTTATACGTCGTCACAATAATGTGGAGAGAGGAGCATAGCTTCGTTCACGTGTCGCCACACACGGGAAATTGCCGCGATATATTTTTTTTAAATCGCGGCATGGTCAGTCATACACCACCTGAAATAACAGATGGGAAAATGCCGAGATATATTAAAAATTCGTCGCCACACACGGGAAATTGCCGAGATATATTTTCACTTTGCACAAAAATAACATCAAGTAATCGAATCAATAAGAATGTCCTGTGCCTATAACATCGACGTTATAGGCACAGCTGCATATAGGCATTGTGTAACATCGACGCGGCTTTTGTTTTAATTAAAACTTTTTGTACTTGTTTCGATACAAGTGTCAATCACACTACTTATTTGAACATGCTTCAGACGTGGTTTGTTCCACCACTGCGTGAGAGATATCTTGATGCAACAGCTATCCTGCAACAAGATGGTGCACCAGCACATTATGCTCTCGCAGTTAGAAAATATCTCGATAACAAATTCAGTGGACGATGGATTGGACATGGATCTGAGATAGTGTGGCCTCCTCGAAGTCCGCACTTAACAACATGTGACAATTCGCTGTGGGGCATTGCGAAAGAGGAAATTTATTATCTCTGCCTAACAACAGTTGAAGACCTCAAAACAGCTGTCAGAGATTGCTTTTATGACCACCAACCTTCAACATGGAAGAAGATGTCCAAAAGAACATGGAGAAAAAAAAATCTAATTTGTGCGGAGAATTGAGGGGAGCATGCAAATAAATTCCAACTAAATTCTAACTGCATGCATAGGGACTTTGTGGCCACTCTGGTGCATATAGAAAGTCTACAACCCCTTTCAAAATTTTTACCTTTTTTTGCCTTATAACCTGGAATTAAAATGCATTAAATCAGACTTTTTCCACCTTTATTTACACATTGTAACCCACAACTTCCAAGTAAAAAAAACAAACTCAACAAATTTCAGAAAATGTATTTAAAATACAAAACAAAAATATATTCGTTGGATAAGAGTCTTATAATAGCAATTATAAATGTATATATATATATTGTTACAGATGCGGATTAAGATGTTATTTTACCGAGCGGTTTGGTATTACCGCGTCCGAACAGTTACTCCCCGCTTAGAACCCGATTTCACCCAAACGTTGGCCGGATCGCACCGCAGCTAGTCAATAGGGAAAAGACAAAGGCGACACGGATGTGAAGAAGAAGAAGGAATAAAACGAGAAGACGTACAGACGAGTAATGGGATTTATTATTTACACAAGCAAAAAGGAGCAATCAAGGTTTATTTACAACACATAAGACGCAGGTGACACAGTGCAAATATTAACTTATACCAGCTTAATTAACCCAGGACAGAACAAACAGAACAAACTCACGTACACAAGAAGGATGGAAAGGCAGGAGGTGGATGGTTGGAGGGAGAGGGAGGTCCAAAGGGGTCCTGCAGCTCAACCGGCGCGTTTAGCAGCTGCCGTTCCTTTACGGTCCTGCTCCAAACCGCCGTCCAGGCCCCAAATGGCTGTGGGGTGTTGTTGCTGCTGTGGCCTCCGCTGCTTTCCCAGGACTTGTCTGACGCGTCTGGTCCAAACCCTCAACTCTTTCTTGGTTCACTCACTCCTCACCACCGACTCCTCACCGCAACCAACGCAACCACTGACCGCCACCACCGACTCCTCACCGCAACCAACTGACCACCGACTCCACTGACTGACTCTTCACGACTCTCTCTTGACGACCAACCCTCTCTGGCAACCGACCCACTTGCTTCCTGCGTGCGCGCCTTTATAACGCCTCCGGCGATTAAGCCGCCGGCCTTTTGGACACGCCCATCGGGGTGCTCACCTCGGCCCTGGTTGGTCGCGCGACCCTCGGGCTCCGCCCTTGATGACGACGGGCGGGCACACCTTTCTTCTCCGATTCGAGCACATGTTCAATGGCGGTTATTGGAGGGGAGGTAATTCGGCAATCGAGGCCCGGCAATGACGGAAGGGGATGTAAAAGGAAATGGAGATTTTGGGGATGGGAAGGAAAGGGAGATTTTGGGGATGGGAAGGAAAGGGAGATTTTGGGGATGGGAAGGAAAGGGGATCTATTCTCTTTCACTGGTGCAATGGAGTACTTTAATTAATGGGAGACACAGCCTTACTCTAAAACACAGAATAAGAGATAACTATCAACAGGGGTATTCTATTATTTGGCTGATGTGTATGCTTGTGGACTAATTATGGGATGCCCTTTCACCTTTACACAGCTCCGGAGGTAGGGGGGCGCAGAATAAACAATAATAATAATAGTACAGCACACAATCAAAAAATATACAGTCCTCATCTCCGCAACACTGCACCCTCCTCCTCTTAGGCACGTCCCGGGCCTACAACTTTTACTTTTAGTGTGACACGTAGGTGTAGTTCCCTCTACTTTTAACCTGACCCTGAGTGCGACAGTTTTAAAACATAAATAAATGTGTCCCGCTGCTCCATTGCACCCTGCCTAACAGACTTACGCCCACGGTTAACCGAATTGCGGAATGGTCTTCAAACTATACACTGACGGTGGGAAGCATTATTTACAATGACGCTATTTTTATTTACAAAACTAACCCAGGACCTGTGATTGTTCTTTCTGGGGGGGAGACAGTCTGCTCTGCATCGACGCACCATGAAAGCACCCAAAAACGCACCAATACAAGCACCCTCAAGCACCAATCGGTGCAGTCACCATTGTTCATCAATAAAAATAAACCAACAACCCCTAACCCTGCAGGTGATCTCTTGCTCTTCGGCTCCCTCTGCTGGTTATTATTATTTTCCTGGTGTTGTCATCTTCCCTTGCTGGCGGCCTATTTGCAATAAAAGAATGCACCTAACGTGTCCGTTTTTATTTGATTTATGGCCCACAGGGGCCGACTACGTGTGGTTCACCTGTGGGGCATCGGTGCCCTGTGGCCAAGGTCCGCCAGCAAGATTTCGGGCCCTCATGGCCGGTGCCAGCAGAGGGGCCATGCCCCAACCCATGGGGTCCATAGGTGGTGCTCGGCCACAGACATGTGGTCCATAATGTGGTGCATCGATGCAGACAGCTGGTTCTGGGAATTTCGGGCGCACAATGGCCGACCCACGCACGCTCCCCTCGGCACCCAGTGGCGCACAGGTCATGTGGGAGACAAAAGGGGAAAGACAATTGAGCGAGGGGTACGGTCACAAGGGTACACATCAATAAGGCAATGCAAGGCGAAATGCGTACGGAGGGCGAAGTGAGAAAGCTCGTCCCTACCGTACGTCACCCCCCTGTCACCTACCCTACCCTTGCCCTTACCCCATATGTACAAAAATCTACACATTTACAAATTCGTCACTACTGTCACGTCTTCCCCATATTTCCCCTACTAGGGCATGCCCGTACTATATATAAGCTAGGACGTGCCCGTACGTGGGTGCCCGTTCCTTGCCAAAAAAAAAAAAAAAAAAAAATTTGTGTAGGGGTGTGTGTGTGTAAACATCCTAGGGCGTGCCCGTACGTGGGTGCAAAAAAACATGCGTGCAAACAACAACAACAAAAAAAAACTTTGAAACCACGTGGCAGTAACGACCACAGAACCCCCCCCCCCCTCTATTTACATGAATGGTTTGGTCCATTCGCAACGACCACAGAACCCCCCCCCCTCTATTTACATGCAATGGTTTGGTCCATTCGCAACGCCAAAGCGAACGGCGAACGGCTAAATCGCCATAGCTCGGTAAGTACTTGTCCGATTAATTTCAAACCTTGAAAAGGCACATCCTCGGGTCCCCAGCAATATACCTGGCAAGTTTAAAGTATATCGGACCCGTGGTTGTCGAGAAACAGCGGTCACAGACAAACAAACGTACAAACGTACAAACGTACAAACGTACAAACAAACACACAGAGATTACTGGAATTATAGATAGATACCAAATTCGTCTCCACAATCCCTCTACTTCAAAATTTGCCATCACCAAATTCATCATCAATCCTCATAAGGAGGCAGAGATGGAACATCAAAGCACAATGTCACACCCACGTCATGATGCGTCTCACAATCCAAACATTTGCACAGTAAAAAATAATTAAACATGGCATGGTGCGGAGTACCTGTCACCTCAGGTGAGTGGATGCAGATGGTGGGAGGAGACTTCATCCTAACTACTTTCTAAATGACATTAACACACTTTACACTACCCGGGGTCTTTCCCTGCCAATCCATTGGCCACTTACACTATGGGTTCTAAAAACCAATTCCCATTGACCAAACTGTGGTGCTTCTCAATTTGGGGTCTCACTCCCCCGATTCATCTCCCGGTGCCTCGCACAATTTCTGGGCTGCGACGTGTAGCTCTCCCAGCAGGTCTACCCACCTGCACACCTCCACCACTGCAGTTGCCACCCGAGCTTACCTAGCTCCTCACCCTAACCTAACTAACTGGGGAAGGCCCTCTCCTGGCTCTGTCACCCCTTGGTGCCCTCTGGCACTGGGCTACCCGGGTCCGTCCTCCGGATCCTCGGGCCCCATCCACAACTACCGGCTCCCAGAGCCCACCTGCGGCCTCACCTGGCCGACATCCTCACAGTGGTGGAGTGCCCAACCAACTACACACACTAACAGGCTACACGCCCAGCCATTTCCACAACATTAATGCACCCATCCAAAGACCATTCTTTCACCTGCACCACAGATGCCAATATCCAACCACAATTTACCTGTACCCTCTACCTAACACTTACTCTACCCGCCCCGGGTATCCGTGATGGGGGTCCACTCTTCCCCCATTCACACCTTCGCACCATCCACTCCACTCCACAATTTCCACCATACTCACTCCACGACCATCCATTCCTATACTCCATACCATTTATTCCATACACCTGTCCTTCATTCACCTGTCGTTGCACACCTGTGCAATCACCTGGTGCCACCTGCACCCTCCTCCTCTTCCTGGACCATTTGGTCAACACAACACGCAATCACCACTACTCCCTCATACACTGCTCCACACACCTGTTCAGTTGCACACCTGTGCAATCACACCTGTTCAATTCTCACACACACGGCATCATCTCAGCTAACTACTCCCCTCTGAAACTTGCGCTTCCCAGTCGTCCCTTTAAACTATTGCGCTCCCACGTCATTATCATCCACACTAAACCACCTGCGTCCCCACTACAGGTATCAGTCACTAACTAATCTTAACGTTACCTAATGTCATCTTCGCTAGATCCCTATCAATATCCTAACCCACCCGGGCTAGTTTTCACTGCCATACACCCCATAAGCTATAGCGCATTTGCCCCACCTGTGAGGGATGACAGAGTTGCCATCCCACCACATGGGGCGTTCCCACTATCAATTTGGCACACCAAATTTCAGCCAATTCAAAAATTTTGCCATTTACTGCTAATCACCGTACCAACATCAAATTTTGCTTTTTTTTTCTAATTTCGGGGCCAAAACACTATCCTCATCACCTGTCTACTTATTACATCCTCTCGGTGCGCCAATTCACGTCTACAGCCCGGCTTCGTACAGCCGAGCAATGAATACGGGTTGTTTTGTGCCAGCGGCTGGATACGTCCCGCATTCGTGGCAGGGACGGGGGCTTACCCGGGCCGAGATCCCACGCACCACCTCGGCGTGGAGCCATCCAATGTCCCGATCTCGACCTGCTGGCACGTCTCAATAGAAAGTGGTCGCCATGACGACCCTTCCTATCGGGCTGCCCGCTCCGCCTAGTGGAGCCCGGACGCGGCCGTTCCACGCGAGGCCCAGCGTGGATCGCGCACGGCGGTCCTTTCGAACCCGCCGTGGCTCGGATCCCCGCTGGTTCTCGCGGCACGCGAAGCCCGGCACGCACCGAGGGCCCGATTCGGCTATAAGTCATTCTAACCTCTAACCCGGTTACCGTCGATGCTTCACCTGCACGCTTACATGCATACGCTACCCCCTTTCTTGCTCATACCTCCAGCTGTTCCCATGCTCCTCGTACCTTTCCTTACACACCTCGGTACACTCATTCCGCCCACAGACTTGGTCACACACCTGACCACCGAACACCTTGGCACACATTCGTCGCTCGCACACCTCACCAACACACCTCTTCGCGCCCCCTCCTCTGTGACAACCACAGGTGTGCTCTCACCCGCACACCCAACCACGTGCCTCACGACCAATTCCAGCGTGCATTCCCACTCACGCTCTACCATTCCAGGTGTGCATCCTTCCATTCCAGGTGTACATCCTCGCTCACCTGTCACAACCAACTCACGCTCCGTGTCACTCTCACTACTCTCACCTCCATTCTTGACAGTGCACTCACCCTTACTCTCGACAGCACACTCTTTCCTCATGCACCCGTCCGTTACACACCTTTCTCGCGCACACTCTCCCGTTACATCCTCTGTAACACTCACCACCCCGCGCTTCCATGTACCCCCTCACACACGCGCTTCGACCAACTCACTCTTGACGGCACACTCACTCCTCGGCGTGCACTTTTTCCTCACACACCCCATGGTCGGACATTCTCGCACACCTCTTTTTTCGCACACCAGACCTGTCGCACACTTCACCAACGGCCTTTCACGAACACCCGGATCCAAACCAATCCCCAAGCCGACTGAAGCTTCCCTCACATCATATACATTGCCACTCACCTCCGTACCTCGTCGTCGCACCTCCTTTGCCACCTGCAAACTCTTTATTCGGTTAGTGAGCATCACATCATGAGTTGAGCACCGACCTTGCACATATTCCATCACCTCCTCCTGGATTTCTCTTTTAGTTTCTGTCCGTCCCTTCTTAATTTCACTCACCTCTTCTTCCACTTCCTCTAATTTTTGTTTAACCTCTTTTATTTCTCGGTGCGTCTCCTCAAGTTCGTCCTCTAAGGCTACCGTGACCGTCTCTATGTGCATCCTTACCTCTCGGTCCTTCGTCTCCATTATCTCTGTCACCTCGTCCACCCTCATTGTCAGTTCCTCACGTACCATCTGACATTGCCTCTGCGTCGCTATTAATTCGTTTTTAATTTCTTTTTGTGTCGCCTTTAACCCTCCTAGTACCGCAGTGTTCTTTTGAACCTGCTCCACTAGTTCTTTTTGTCCCTCCGTCAGCTGTTCCACCTCCTCCGTCAGATCTTCTATTCCCCCTTGTAACTTTGCCGTATTATTTCTCACCTCTTTCTCCATATGCTTCTCACCTCGCTTTACCTCCTCGCGTAGCCCCGAAACCTCCTCACCCACACCTCGTCGTATCTCCTCCTTCATCTCCTCCCTTTCTTTTGTAGATGCCGCCCTCATCTGTCCCAATTCATCCCTCTGAGCATCCAGTTTGGCTTCTACCCCGATTTTTACCTCCTCTATCTGCTCTCCCATTTGTTTAATTTCTCTGGCGGATTGCTCCCCTATCTCCCGCAATTTGTCCTCCATCCTATTTTCTAACCCCATTAACCCATTTTTCACCCCCTCTAACTGATTCTCCTGGGCAGCCATTCTATTTTCCACCCCCGTTAACCCATCCTTTACCTCTTTTATCCCGTTGTCTAACCCCTCAAATTTGTCGTCTAACTTCCCAAATTTCTTGTCTAATCCCTTAAAATTATTGTCTAACCCCTCACCGGTACCCCTCGCTTCGTCCCTCATTACCCCCAATTGCTCCTCCAATCGCTCACCCAATCGCTCACTATCAGCCCTCATTTGCTCACTATTAGCCCTCATATCGTCCTTCTGCAGGTTGAGGGACGCCTGCATTTGTACCATAAATTGCTCCATGAGGGCCTGCATTTGCGCCATCCCTCCCACTTGTGCTGCGGGTGCGGCCGCCGTAGCAATGTGCGAGGCGCAATTTTGCGCGCCCGCAACCTCGTGCGCGAGGACGCCATTTTGCGCGCCTGATACTCCCTCAACCGCCTCCTCATTGCTCCCCTCCATTTGATCCTGGGTTACTCCTAACCCCTCTATCTCTCCCACCGGCATCCCGTTGCCTTGACCAGCCATGGCGCGATTTTAAAATTCGGGTTTTGTAAAATAAAACAAATTTCGGCCGCTCCAAATTTTGACCAAATTTTTTTTTTAGATGTTTTAAAAATTTGGTTCGGGCCCCGAATCCCACTCCTGACACCAATTGTTACAGACGCGGATTAAGATGTTATTTTACCGAGCGGTTTGGTATTACCGCGTCCGAACAGTTACTCCCCGCTTAGAACCCGATTTCACCCAAACGTTGGCCGGATCGCACCGCAGCTAGTCAATAGGGAAAAGACAAAGGCGACACGGATGTGAAGAAGAAGAAGGAATAAAACGAGAAGACGTACAGACGAGTAATGGGATTTATTATTTACACAAGCAAAAAGGAGCAATCAAGGTTTATTTACAACACATAAGACGCAGGTGACACAGTGCAAATATTAACTTATACCAGCTTAATTAACCCAGGACAGAACAAACAGAACAAACTCACGTACACAAGAAGGATGGAAAGGCAGGAGGTGGATGGCTGGAGGGAGAGGGAGGTCCAAAGGGGTCCTGCAGCTCAACCGGCGCGTTTAGCAGCCGCCGTTCCTTTACGGTCCTGCTCCAAACCGCCGTCCAGGCCCCAAATGGCTGTGGGGTGTTGTTGCTGCTGTGGCCTCCGCTGCTTTCCCAGGACTTGTCTGACGCGTCTGGTCCAAACCCTCAACTCTTTCTTGGTTCACTCACTCCTCACCACCGACTCCTCACCGCAACCAACGCAACCACTGACCGCCACCACCGACTCCTCACCGCAACCAACTGACCACCGACTCCACTGACTGACTCTTCACGACTCTCTCTTGACGACCAACCCTCTCTGGCAACCGACCCACTTGCTTCCTGCGTGCGCGCCTTTATAACGCCTCCGGCGATTAAGCCGCCGGCCTTTTGGACACGCCCATCGGGGTGCTCACCTCGGCCCTGGTTGGTCGCGCGACCCTCGGGCTCCGCCCTTGATGACGACGAGCGGGCACGCCTTTCTTCTCCGATTCGAGCACATGTTCAATGGCGGTTATTGGAGGGGAGGTAATTCGGCAATCGAGGCCCAGCAATGACGGAAGGGGATGTAAAAGGAAATGGAGATTTTGGGGATGGGAGGGAAAGGGAGATTTTGGGGATGGGAAGGAAAGGGAGATTTTGGGGATGGGAAGGAAAGGGGATCTATTCTCTTTCACTGGTGCAATGGAGTACTTTAATTAATGGGAGACACAGCCTTACTCTAAAACACAGAATAAGAGATAACTATCAACAGGGGTATTCTATTATTTGGCTGATGTGTATGCTTGTGGACTAATTATGGGATGCCCTTTCACCTTTACACAGCTCCGGAGGTAGGGGGGTGCAGAATAAACAATAATAATAATAGTACAGCACACAATCAAAAAATATACAGTCCTCATCTCGGCAACAATATATTAGCTCAGGTGTAACCAATCACCTTCAAGATCACACACCAAGTTAATTGGCCTCCACCTGTGATAAATTGTGGTGATTCTGATTATTTCAGAATAAAATCAGCTGTTCTTGTAGGTTTTCTTCTGCTGGATAGTGCATTTCAAGCAAAGACTCAACCATGAGCACCAAGTACCTCAATGCCAAACAGGAAAGTAGAAATTAGAGCTGTCTCCCTTGACATATCACATGCCTTCGATACGGTTTGGCACCCTGCTCTGCTCACCAAACTCTCCTCCTATGGTATCCATGGAAACCTCCACGTATGGCTGGCGGACTTCCTCTCGAGTCGTAGTCAACGTGTGGCCCAGAATGGGTTTCTCTAATCTCCCCTTCCTGTTCAGGCTGGAGTTCCCCAAGGCAGTATTCTGGGCCCTGTGCTTTTTTTGGTCTTCATCAATGATCTCTCTGACTCTCTTGAAAATCCTCTCTGTCTCTTTGCTGATGACTCCACTCTCTGCCGCTCAATTCCTCATCCCTCAGATAGGCAGTCTGCAGCCTCCTCACCCTCTGCAGACATGGACAAAATCACAGACTTGTCAAACAAGTGGAACATGTCTTTCCATCCTGAAAAATCTCACACTCTTACGATGTCTCTCCGAAAAGACCGACTGGACAACCCCCCCATCCACTTTCTGAATAATCCTCTCCAAGAAGTTCTGTCACTCAAGCTTTTGGGTCTCACTATCTGCCATGATCTTTCCTGGGAAAACCACATTTCAAATCTGGCCTCCAAAGCCAGTCGCCGACTGGGCATCCTCCGTCGTGCGAAGTCCTTCCTTGGCACACCTGAGCTCCTCACCACATACAAGGCTTTCATCTGCAGCTCAATGGAATACTGCTCTCCCCTCTGGGCTGGTGCTCCAGCCTCACACCTAGCTCGTCTTCACGCTGTTGAAACCAAAGCGTTCAGAATCATTGGAATCTCCCGGGATGAAACTAACTCCGAGGGCCTTTCACTTATTCACCGCAGGCAGGTTTGGTGGTCTTTCCGTCTTCTACCGAATCCTCTCCGGCCTTGCTCCCCCAGCTCTCTCTGGGTTCTGTCCCCCAAATATTCCTACAGGTCGCACAAGATCTGCCTGCAACCCTCTTATGGTTAAACTGCCAAAATCAAGACTCTCTGCTCACCTTCACTCCTTCATTCCTCTTTTCTCCCACCCCTGGAACAAACTCCGTCACTCTCTTCAATCCCCCTCCTCCCTCCAGGTCTTTAAAACAGCTGTTCACCACCATCTCTTATCTTCCCCCATCCAAAACCTTGATCTTTTCTACCCCCGCTAATTTCACCCCAAATCCACTTTTTTGAAATACCAACTTCTTTCCTGGAAGTCCTTGCAGTGTCCTTGTGTTTTATACGTCTCCCACCCCCCCCCCCTTCCCACACCTCCTCCCCCAAGCTCTCTCCCTCCCACAGATCTCCCGATGTCCCTGCTCTCAAATGTTGTGTTTGTGTGCTTCCCCTTCTCTCCCCATCTTGTCTACCGCTCCCCTTTTTATATACTTTGTTTGTCTGTTTGATTTGTTTGTGTGATAAATATTAGCTCTTTCACGAGCCTCGATTTGTATACAAAAAAAAAGAAGAAAAAAAGTTGCTTTCAAAAGACCATGAGCACCAAGGAGCTTTCAAAAGATAAAGTTGTGGAAAGGCACAGATCAGGGGTTGGGTATAAAATATTCCAAAGGCCTTGAATATCCCTTGGAGAACAGTCAAGCCAATTATTAAGAAGTGGAAGGCGTATGGTCCAACCAAGATACTGCCTATATCAGGCCGTCCCACTGAACTGGATGACCAAACAAGGAAGAGACTGATCAGAGAGGCCACCAAGAGGCCAATGCCAACTTTGAAAGAGCTACAGGTGTTTACGGCAAAGACTGGTCGCTGTGTGCAGGTGACAACAATATCACAAGCACTCCACAAGTCTAGCCTATACGGTATGGCGGCAAGAAGGAAACCATTATGCAAAAAAAAAAAAACCACTCTGGATATTCTGAAGCCATGTGGCAAAATGTTTTGTGCACTGACAAAACCAAGATGGAACTTTTTGGCCTAAATGCAAAACGTTACATTTGGTGCAAACCCAACATATCACATCACCCAAAGAACACCATCCTTATTGTGAAGCATGGTGGGGGCAGCATCATGTAATGGGGCTGTTTCTCATCAGCAGGGACTGGGGCACTTGTCTGGATAGAAGGGGAAATGTATGGAGCAAAACACAGAAAAATCCTCGTGGAAACTTGCTGCTTTCTGAAAGAAAGCTGAAATTGGGACGGAAGTTCACCTTTCAGCATGACAATGACCCGAAGCACACAGCCAAAGTTACACTAGAGTGGCTAAGGAACAAATATATAAATGTCCACGAGTGGCCCAATCAGAGCCCCGACCTAAATCCAATCGAAAATCTGTGGCATGACAGCTTTGTGGAATTGAAGCATGTATATGCACACATAACGACGTTCCATCCATGGTCTATTGCATGATACCACACCATATACCATATATACCATAGGTTGAGCTGTCCATCAACGCTCCTCACCCAACTTGACAGAGCTTGAACAGTTTTGTACAGAAGAATGGGCAAATATTGTGTAATCAAGGTGTGCAAAGTTGGTAGAGACCTATCCCAACAGACTCACACCTGCAATTACTGTCAAAGGTGCTTCCAACAAGTATTAACTCAGGGGGGTGGACACTCATCCAAAGAAGATGTTCTAGTTTTGTATTTTTAATTAATTTTCTGAAATTTGTGGAATTTGTTTTTTACTTGGAAGCTGTGGGTTACGAAGTGTAAATGAAGGTGGAAAGAGTCTGATTAAATGCAGTTTAATTCCAGGGTATAAGGTAACAAAAAGTGAAAAAAAGTGAAAAAGTGAAAATACTAAACGGTATATATATATATATATATAAATATATATATATATATATATATATATATATATATATATATATATATATATATATATATATATTTATATATATATATATATATATATATATATATATATATATATATATATATACTGTATATATTGCTACGGACACGGCTTCAGATGTTGCTTGACCGAGCGGAATGGCCGCCGTGTTCGCACAGTTTACCCGATTACCCCCAACTCACCCGATTCCACTCGAACGTTGGCCAAATCGCGCTACGCTAAATCAATGATGGAAAGGACACAACGACTGGGATAGATGAAACGACGCAAGGGGTACAGTTCTCAAGACCTCCGGAGGAGGATATAATTAGTGGTGGAGAAAAGAGGTAGATTACAAGGTAATGAGGTAAAGACACAGAAGAGATGGGCACTTAGACACAATCTTATCTATCCCAGACAGACCACAGACAAACGGAACAAGACTGACTTACACAGGGATTGATGGCAGGGAAGGACAGGCAGTCGATAGCACAAGGTGCACCTTGGCTCAGGGACGGGATAAAGCACGGTCCAGTCCAGAGATGCGGGGAGGTGTCACAGCGCTCGGAGGTGGCGTCCTTCTCTCTCCAAGCTCAGCGCGCATCTGACGTCACCTCCCTCTTCCTGCGCATGCTCAGCGGGGAGTCACACGCCCTCGGCTCGTTGGCTCCGCCCCAGATGGGACCGGTCCGCCGCTTCTATTGGGTGCGGGGGTTACCGGGCTCCGCCCTTGACGAGGAGCTGACAGCGAGCCCCTACTTGGTAACCCCGTCGAGCACATGCTCGATGGCGGCTCGTTGGAAAGGCCTGGTGCACTCCCAACACCCCCCACCAACCAAGCCGGAGTGAGGACGCACACTCCCCACGCCGCCGCCGTTGTTGTTGTTGTTGTTGTTGCTGAACCGTGAGGATGAGCTGCGGGGAGGTATTGGGAGGTCCTAAACTTCCTAACGGTGCCATACAATCACATTCTGGTGCAACGAAGAGTCAGAATTAATGGAAACGAGTCCTTAACTGACATAGACTAAGAATAACTAGCAAGATGTCCTATAGTTGTCTACGTGAGATGCGGTGGACCTGGATGCGACATTTAATGGGGGAAATAGGGGGAGGTCGGGTCTACAGAGTGTTGTTTACAGAAAATGGGACTAGGGAATGGGGGATTGGGGATAGTTGGGAAGTATTGAGGAAATAGGGGAATATTTACAAGCGGATATGGATGGATCCAAATCCCATATCCGCAACATTGCACCCTCTCTACCTCGGGGCGTCCTGACCCGATAAATTTTTACCTACGTTAGTGTGGCACTCAGATGTAGTTCCTTCTACTATTAACTCAACCCTGAGTGCGACAGTTTTACAGATGTTCACAAATGAGTAAATATGTCCCCCTGCGACGTTGCACCCTTCTCCTAACAGAAACACACCCACAGGATAACCGAATCGCGGAAAGCATTCTCAAACTAAACATACAGCCGGTAGGGAGCATTATTTACACACGACTGATATTTACACTACGATCCAGGACCTGTTCTTTGAGGAACACATGCAGATGTTATGCATAGAGAGAGCACGCATGCCAGCATCGATACACCAACCCACGAGTGCCCTGTGGCCCTACGGCCTTTAATAATGTGCAGAGCACCCCGTCCAAACACCAAAAGCACCACCCCATACACACAGTCAGCACCATCCGGTGCACCAATAAAGTGTTCATAGTCACCGGTGGTGTCGCAGCCGGCCGATGTTCTGCCGCTGGTCTTGCCTTCATGGAGTGCACTTGGCCTTCTGGCTTCTTTAGAAATAAAGAAAGGCACCAACCGCGTCCATTTCTGAATTGTGGCCGTCAGGGGGGCCAACTAAAAGTGGTTCACCTGTATGGCATAGGTGCCACGTTGACCCAGAGGTCCATCAACGGGTGGTGCTTGACCGCAAAAGAACTGCGGTCCATTGTGGGCGGCCACCAAAATTGCGGTCCATATGGTGTATCGATCCAGGCAGCAAGCAGCGGAAGTGCAGGCCCACAACTGCGGAGCCAGCACCTCTCTCTCCTCTCTCTCTGCCCCAAAGCCAGATCCTCGGAGGTGGGAGACAAAAAGAAGACAAGTGAGTAAGGTGGTAAGGGCGCAAAAGTGCACGCAATACAAGGTAATGCACACTGGGGACACATGGGAACCAGGTGAGACAGGTACGTTCCTACCGTACGCCCCCCCCCCCCCACCAGGTAACCTACATTGCCCCTCCCTTACCCCTTACTGTATCCACAAAACACAACACTACCCATAAACATCTACTTTACACATCAACAAACGTCCCTACTGTCTTCCCCGTTCCTCCCATAAACCAAATTCGTCTTCTCTCCCTCCTAACCAATCAAATTTGCCATTTCCAACTCTCATCAAAATTTGCCATCTCCAACTCAACATCAAAATTTGCCATCACCAATTCATCATCAGTCGAGATGGAATCACCCCAATGTCTCATCCACGTCGTGATGCGTCTCACAAATCCACAGCAATTCTCCTTTCCTGCAACACAGAACAAAGGAACACAGGTGTGGAGTCATCATCACCACCTCAGATAAGTGGCTGCATATGGTGCGACAGGTTCATCAATCCTAACTATTTCCTAAATGACTTTAACAACTTTACATTACCCGGGGTCTTTCCCTGCCAATCCATTGGCCAACTTACACTATGGGTTCTAAAAACCAATTCCCATTGACCAAACTGTGGTGCTTCTCAAGTTGGGGTCTCACTCCCCCGATTCATCATTCGGTGCCCCCGCACAATTTTGGTGGCTGGGTCGTGTGACGCTCCCAGCTGGTCCGCCCACCTGCACACCTCCACCACTGTTGTTGCCTACCGAGCTCACCTGCTCCTCACCCTAACCTAACTAACTGGGGAAGGCCCTCTCGCACTCTCACCCCCTCAGTGCCCTCTCTGGCACGGGCTGCCCGATCCACACCCCGGGATCCTCAGGCACCCACTGACACTAACGGCTCCCAGAGCCCACCTGCGGCCTCACCTGGCCGACATCTAACAGTGGCGGAGTGCCCAACCATTCACACTCATACTAACAGGCCACACGACCAGCCAATTTCACCACACCAATGCACCCATCCACAATACCATTCTGCATCCGCACCACAAATGCCAATATCCAACCACAATTTACCTATACCTTCTAACTATTCTTTAAACTACCCTCCCCGGGTACTCGTGAAAGGGGTCCACTCTTCCCCCATCCACACCTTCGCACCATGCACACCACTCCGTACCACTTACTCCAACTCTCTCCACACCACTCATTCCAATACTCCATGTATTCCACACACCTGTACTTGCACACCTGTGCTCTCATACTTGGTGCCGCCTGCACCCTTCTCTCCCCCAAGCGCATTCGCGCTGTTCCACAACACTCACTGCTCCACACACCTGTCCAGTTCTCACACAGCATCATCTCATCTAACTACTCCCCTCTGAAACTTGCGCTTCCCAGTCGTCCCTTTAAACCATTGCGCTCCCTCGTCATTATCATCCACACTAAACTACCTGCGTCCCCACTACAGGTATCAGTCACTATCTAAACCTTAACGTTACCTAATGTCATCTTCGCTAGATCCTTACACACAATATCCTAACCCACCCGGGCTAGTTTTCACTGCCATACACCCCATAAGCTATAGCGCATTTGCCCCACTTTGTGAGGGATGACAGAGTTGCCATCCCACCACATGGGGCATCTCCCACTACCAATTTTGCACATCAAATTTCAACAAATCAAAAATTTGCCAATCACTACCCATCATCTGCCAATCATTACTGCCAATCCTTTGCCAATCATCAAATTTTGTTTTTCTAATTTCGGGGCCAAAACACTATCCTCGTCATTACAGTCTACTTACTAATGCCTCTCGGTGCGCCAATTAACTTCTAAAGCTCGGCTTCGTACAGCCAAGCCATGAATGCGGGTTGTTTGGTGCCAGCGGCTGGATACGTCCCGCATTCGGTGCAGGGAAGGAGGTTTACCCGGGCCGAGGTCCCACGCACCACCTCGGCGCGGAGCCATCCAATTGCCCGATCTCGACCTGCCGGAACGTCTCAATAAAAAGTGGTCGCCATGACGACCCTTCCTATCGGGCTGCCCGCTCCGCCTAGTGGAGCACGGACGCGGCCGTTCAAAGCGAGGCCCAGCGTGGATCGCGTACGGCGGTCCTTTCGAACCCGCCGTGGCTCGGATCCCCGCTGGTTCTCGCGGCACGCGAAGCCCGGCACGCGTCGCACTTTTTCCTCACACACCCCAGGGCCCGATTCGGCTATAAGTCGCTCTAACCGCTAACCCGGTTACCGTCGATGCCTCACCTGCATGCTTACACGCATACGCTACCCCTTTCTTGCTCATACCTCCAGCTGTTCCCATGCTCCTCGTCGTACCTTCTCTAACACACCCAGGTACACTCATTCCACTCACAGCCTTGGTCACACACCTGACCACCGAACACTTTGGCACACATTCGTTGGTCGCACACCTCACCAACACACCTCTTCGCGCCCCCTCCTCGGTCACCTCCTCTGTGACAATCACAGGTGTGCTCTCACCCGCACACCCAACCACGTGCCTCACGACCAACTCAAGTGTGCATTCCCACACACGCTCTACCATTCCAGGTGTGCTTCCTTTCTCACCTGTCACAACCAACTCACGCTCCGTGTCACTCTTACTACTCTCACCTCCACTCTTGACAGCGCACTCTTTCCTCATGCACCCGTCCGTCACACATCTTTCTCGCACACCCTCTCCCGTTACATCCTCTGTAACACTCACCACAGGCGTGCATTCTCCCTTTACACCCTCCGTAACACTCCTCACTACGCGCTTCCATGTGCTCCCTCGCACACGCGCTACGACCGACTCACTCTCGACAGCACCCTCACTCCTTGGCACGCACTTTTTCCTCACACACCCCAGAGTCGGACTTTCTCGCACACCTCCTTTTTCGCACACCAGACCTGTCGCACACTTCACCAACGGCCTCTCACGAACACCCGGGTCCATCTCGACCCCCAAGTTTATTAAATCACCTGGCGCATCATACGCACGACCATATTGGTCACCACTTACACCGGGTCCTCTTTCTCTTCGCTTCTCCTCCATCACCTGCGAATCCCTCATCCGGTTAATGAGCACATCATCACGATCCGAACACAGACTTTGGACCAATTCTTTTACTTCCTCTTTGATCTCTTTCTTATCCCCTCTCCGTCGCTTCTAAATTTCGCTTACCCCTTCTTCCACTTCTTCTAATTTCTGCTTCACCTCTTTTATTTCCCGGTGCGTCTCCTCAAGCTCGTCCTCTAAGGCCACCTTGACCGTTTCTATGTGCGTCCTCACCTGCCGGTCCTTCGTCTCCATTACCTCTGTCACCTCGTCCAACCTCGTTGTCAGTCCCTCACGTACCATCTGACATTGCCTCTGTGTCGCTATCAAGTCATTTTTTATGTCGTTTTGTGTCGCTCTTAACCCTCCTAGTACCGCAGTGTTCCTTTGAACCTGCTCCGTTAGTTCTTTTTGTCCCTCCGTCAGCTGTTCCACTTCCAGCGTCAACTCCTCCATACCACCTTGCAATTTTACAGTCCCCTTTCTCACCTTCTTCTCCATGCGCTCCTTACAGTGCCTCACCTCCTCGCGCACTCCTCCGACCTCCTCACTCACACCTCTTCTGATCTCTTCTCCCATCACTTGCATCTCCTGCCCAGATGCCACCCTCATCTGCTCCATTTCCTCCCTGTGAGCATCCAATTTAGTTTCTACCCCCATTCTGACCCCCTCTATCTGCTGCCCCATTTTTTTAACTTCCCTTTCCGCTTGGTCCCTCATGTCCCTCAATTTGCCTTCCATACTGTTTTCTAACCCCTCTAACCCCTTTTGCATCCCTTCCATTTGATTCTCTTGAGCGGCCATTCTGTTTTCTACCCCCGTTAACCCATGTTTCACCCCTTCTATTTGATTCTCTTGAGCGGCCATTCTGTTTTCTACCCCCATTAACCCATGTTTCACCCCTTCTATCCCATTGTCTAACCCCTCTAATTTCTTGTCTAATCCCTCACCGGTACCCCTCGCTTCATCCCTCATTACCCGCAATTGCTCACTCTGAGCCCTCATCTCATCCTTCTGCAGGTTGAGGGACGCCTGCATTTGTACCATAAATTGCTCCATGAGGGCCTGCATTTGGGCCATCCCTCCCACTTGTGCAGCGGGTGCGGCCGCCGTAGCCATTTGCGAGGCGCCATTTTGCGCGCCCGCAACCTCGTGCGCGAGGACGCCATTTTGCGAACCTGCCGCCCTCACTGCTTCGCTCTCCTCTTGTCCCTCAATTTGGTCCTGGATCGACCCTGCCTCACTCTCCTCTACCGGAACCCAGCCGTCTTGATCTGCCATAGCGTGACTTTCAAAATTCGGGTTTTTATTTTAAAACAAAACAAATTTCACCGTTAATAATTTCGAGCGCGTGAAGCGCGCTTCGGGTCCAATCCCACTTCCCGACACCAATTGTTACGGACAGGGCTTCAGATGTTGCTTGACCGAGCGGAATGGCCGCCGTGTTCGCACAGTTTACCCGATTACCCCCAACTCACCCGATTCCACTCGAACGTTGGCCAAATCGCGCTACGCTAAATCAATGATGGAAAGGACACAACGACTGGGATAGATGAAACGACGCAAGGGGTACAGTTCTCAAGACCTCCGGAGGAGGCTATAATTAGTGGTGGAGAAAAGGGGTAGATTACAAGGTAATGAGGTAAAGACACAGAAGAGATGGGCACTTAGACACAATCTTATCTATCCCAGACAGACCACAGACAAACGGAACAAGACTGACTTACACAGGGATTGATGGCAGGGAAGGACAGGCAGTCGATAGCACAAGGTGCACCTTGGCTCAGGGACGGGATAAAGCGCGGTCCAGTCCAGAGATGCGGGGAGGTGTCACAGCGCTCGGAGGTGGCGTCCTTCTCTCTCCAAGCTCAGCGCGCATCTGACGTCACCTCCCTCTTCCTGCGCATGCTCAGCGGGGAGTCACACGCCCTCAGCTCGTTGGCTCCGCCCCAGATGGGACCGGTCCGCCGCTTCTATTGGGTGCGGGGGTTACCGGGCTCCGCCCTTGACGAGGAGCTGACAGCGAGCCCCTACTTGGTAACCCCGTCGCGCACATGCTCGATGGCGGCTCGTTGGAAAGGCCTGGTGCACTCCCAACACCCCCCACCAACCAAGCCGGAGTGAGGACGCGCACTCCCCGCGCCGCCGCCGTTGTTGTTGTTGTTGTTGTTGTTGCTGAACCATGAGGAAGAGCTGCGGGGAGGTATTGGGAGGTCCTAAACTTCCTAACGGTGCCATACAATCACATTCTGGTGCAACGAAGAGTCAGAATTAATGGAAACGAGTCCTTAACTGACATAGACTAAGAATAACTAGCAAGATGTCCTATAGTTGTCTACGTGAGATGCGGTGGACCTGGATGCGACATTTAATGGGGGAAATAGGGGGAGGTCGGGTCTACAGAGTGTTGTTTACAGAAAATGGGACTAGGGAATGGGGGATTGGGGATAGTTGGGAAGTATTGAGGAAATAGGGGAATATTTACAAGCGGATATGGATGGATCCAAATCCCATATCCGCAACAATATATATATATATATATATATATACAGGGTGTTTCAAAAACAGTGATACAACCTTTAAACGTTTATTTACAAAGAAACAGAAAACAGAAACCTCAGGAACGTGAACCAAATATTTATTGAAAGCTTATGACATGGTATTTTCTATCACCGATTGCTATTGCAGTAAGTTACTGCTAGAGTTAGCGAGAGGCCAAGGTCTGAAATTGGCATTTATGCAAAATCCTTCTAATGGACATTCTCAATGTGTTCCCCTCAGTGTTTGTTCAGACAGGCATTGATCCTGACTCCAAAGTTCTGTCAACTTTCCTGTAGGTCTCATGTTGCACTGCATGGAGGTGGTCTGACACCACCTGCTTCAGATCATCCCGTGTGGCAGGGCAGTTGACGTAGACAGAGCCTTTGGCAGCCCTCCAGAAGCAGTAGTCCAGAGGGTTCAAGTCTGGGCTATGGGGTGTCCAGTCATGAGCGGTACCCAGGGCAACGAGGCGGTTTCTGAAGAGCTGCTGCAGGAAAGTGATGGTGTCACCAGCTGTCTGCGGGGGTGCACCATCCTGCATAAACGAGGTCATGCTGAGCTGGTTTGGGGTGACCTTTTGGGCTAGATCATAATGGAACTTCTGGAGCACGGCCCGGTAGCGCTCACCGTTGATCGTCACCGTCCTGCTGTTGTCATTCTCAAACCAGTAAGGCCCTAGCATTCCCCATCTGGTATTAAAGGCACAGAAGCATGTGACCTTAGTCCCTTTCAGGTACCTCTCAGTGATCTCCTCAGGTGATTCTGCCCCCCAGAAAATGTTGTTGTGGTTGTTGATTTTGTCTCATACCACAGAGCCACCACTTTTGTATTTTACTCCACTGCCAATGGCATAGTTGAGCTACGGAGCTAGAAATCCCAGGGAACAAATACCAGGACAACATCACCAAACCCTGAAAAGGAAAACGATATAGGTCAAAAAACAAAGAAATGGCAGGAAGTATATATATTGTTGCGGATTCGGGGGTCGGCTCTCCCCTTATCAAGGGGTGGTTAATCCCCTTGTCTTTTAAGCTGGCCGTCCCCCAATCCTGGAAATTATGACGTCACTTCCGGTTGGTGGTAAGTAGGGTTGTAAGCCCAATTAGTCTTATTACCTAAGTACTACCACCGGCCGTAAGCTAGGAGATAACTCCCACCCGAGCCGCAGCGGTAATGGATACGCCGAGCGAAGCGAGCCACGACTAGGGTCGTTAACCATAGACTAAACCCGATTAAAGCGTTTCCTATCGTGCCACAGGTACTCAATTGAAAGAAAGGACGCAAACGATCGAATAAGAGAAAACCCAGAAAATAAGAAGAACAAAGAGTGGGTTTATTAATTATATACAAAAACCCAAAGAAGAGGAAACGAAAGTAATATACAGAACAACAAACAACAACAACATGCATTTTAAAGGCCATTTTCCCTGCTAGAGCGGGGGTTAGCCTTGCGGTCCCCATGACAATCTTCTCCATTTTGCCATATTTTCTGCATCTCTCCTTGTTAACCCCCTTGCCCGCATTTCTTCTTCCACCATCTTTAGCCAAGTCTTTCTCGGTCTTCCCCGTCTTCTACTTCCTTCTACATTCATTTCCATCACTCTTCTCAACCAGTCACTTTCATCCTTCCTCAACACATGACCAAACCATCTCAACCTGTTCCTCTTCACAGCATCAATCACAGGCTCTATTCCCATCATCTTTCGCAATTTATCATTTGTCTTCCTCTCTCTCAACGATACTCCGCACATCCGTCGAACCATTCGCATTTCCACCCTTTCCAACCTTCGTTGCTGCTCTACGTTCATTACCCATGTCTCGCTCCCATAAATCATAACACTTCTCACACATGCAGCATACACCTTTCCCTTCAGCTTCAACGACACTCCCCTCATCATCAGCACGCCACTCAATTCCCGAAACTTCTTCCATGCACATCTCACTCGAGCAACCGTTGCCGAGTCTGATCCACCTTCTCCATTCAGCATGTCTCCGAGGTAGCAAAATGTTTTCACACCTTCCAGCTTCACGCCATCTCCAAGATCCAACTCAACATTTCCTCCATCTGCAGCTCCCTCTGTGCACACCTTACATTTGAATGTAGCTGCCACACTGGTTAATGACCCTCTCAGACCACTACATTTTTGATGAACCCACTCAGCGCACATTGTACACTGAATGGAGTTCACTCCGACACCCTTCCTACACACAGCACAGGGCCACTTCCCAGTTCTTTCCACCTCACCACATGCTTTACCACTTGCCATCACCTTCGTCTTTCCGATATTCACCTTCAGACCTTTTGTCTCCATACATTCCTTCCACGTGTTCATCTTTTCCTTCAGTCCATCCATACTTTCCGCAATCAACACCAGATCATCTGCATACAACAACTCCCACGGTAAACCCTCCTTTACGTTCTGAGCCAGCACCTCCATCACAGCTACAAATAGTAGTGGACTTAGTACCGACCCCTGATGCACTCCCACCTTCACCTCAAACTCACCACTGTTCCCGTCCTTCGTCCTTACAGCTGTGCGTGCTCTTTTGTACATTGCCATCACTACTCTGATCAACCATTCCTCCACTCCTAACTTCCTCAATGCCCATGTCAATACTTTGCGTGGAACCCGATCGAATGCTTTCTCCAGATCAACAAACCCAAGAAACAACTTCTTCCTCTTCTCCATGTACTTCTCCTGCAACTGCCTCACAATGAAAAGCGCGTCTGTCGTTCCTCTTCCTGGCATAAATCCAAACTGCATTTCGTCGATCTTCACTTTCTTCCTTATCCTCCTCTCCAACACCCTTTCCAATACTTCATTCCATGCTCCAATAACTTTATCGCTCGGTACGAGCCACACTCCAGAGGGTCACCTTTCCCCTTGTATAGAGGGACGAGGGTACTCAGTTCCCAATCCACTGGAATGCGGCCTTCTTTCACCACCAGATTACAGATCTCTGTCATTCTCTTCACACCCCAACTTCCTGCTGCCTTCAACATATCTCCCACAACTCCCGTCGGCCCTCCCGCTTTTCTACCCTTCATTGCTTTTATCGCTTCCTCAACTTCCTTCTCAGTTATCTTCTCTGCCGGTCCTAAAACTGGGTTACTCTCTATGTTGCCATCCCATTCATTCTCTGTATTCAACAGCATTTCCATATATCTTTTCCATCTTCCTTTAATTCCATCTGGGTCGACAACGATTTGTCCCACTTCATCCTTCAAGCAGCTCACCCCCATCACATCACACCTCTCTTTCGCTATCTGCTTTGCAATCCTGAATACCGCTCTCTGACCCTCTTCCGAATCCAAGCGTTCTCCGAACATTTTCCTACATGCCTCCTGCGCCTTTGCTACCTCTTTCTTTGCAGCCTTCCTGGCTGCCTTATAACTTTCATGCTCTGCTGTTTCTGCTCCCGTACCCTTCGCCTTCTGCCACTCCTTGAACTTCTTCCTCTTCTCGTCAATCGTCTTTCCAACTTCATCATCCCACCACCATGTTTCCGAGTGCCTTGGTGGTCCTTTTGTCCATCCACATACCTCACCAACGGCTCCCAACAGACTAGCTTTCATTGACATCCAACCACTTTCAAGCTCAACCACATCATCCTCGACCCTACTCAGCCTCTCTTTTAATGCCTCCCTTACTGTCACCTCTTTCAACCTCCACACCTTCATTCTCGGTTGGTACTTCACCCGCCGAGCTCTCCTCGCACCTTTCACCCTTACGTCGCAGACAACCAAGTGGTGCTGTGAAACAGCCTCCTCCCCCGGGATCACCTTTGTGTCTCGGAGGTGCCCCCTATCTCGCCTACGCACCATCAGGTAGTCAACGGTTGTCGTCGACCCACCTGACGTGTATGTAACAAGCTTATTATCCTCTTTCTGGAACTGAGTATTACAAATCAACAAATCAGCTCCATCAGCAAACTCCAAAATCCTTTCACCTTCTCCATTTCTCACACCATATCCGTAACCCCCATGAACTCCTTCAAAACCATCCATACTCCTTCCCACATGTCCATTTAGGTCTCCTCCTACCACAACAACTTCCTCATCTTTCACGTTTTCCATCAGCTTCTCTATCGCACACCAGAACTTGTCCTTCTCTTCATCGCTCCGACCAACCTGCGGAGCATATCCCGAGATGACGTTCACCAAGAGCTTTCCAATCATCATTTTCACCATCATCAACCTATCACTCACTCTAGTCACACTCACCACACTGTCTACAAACTCCTCAGAAAACAGGACACCAACACCATTCACGCCCTCCAGGCACCCTTGCCACACAAACTTGTATTTCTGTCCCTGCCTACCCTTCACCATTCTCACACCACTTCCCTTCCATCTCGTCTCTTGCACACAACATATGTCCACTCTTCTTCTGACCAATACTTCCACCACTTCTCCTGATCTCCCTACATTCCATGTCCCAAACCTCAGAAACCGATCTCCACTTCGGGCTGTACCCTGCCCACATGTAGTTGTAATTGTCATGGTTCTCTTTTTGAGGCAATGTTTTTTTTTATGGCCGGATGCCCTTCCTGACGCCAACCCACTTAGTCGCCTCCTACGACACGCAGGGATACGGCGTACCTATTCTTATCCAGGGTACACACTGGGAAAGTAATATACAGAAGAAGAAGAGAAAAAGGACACAGGGCAAGCTTATCTAAACAGTCTTACTTACAACCCCAGGACAAACAGACAGACTCACACGGGATGGTAGTGGAAGGAGGAGAAGGTCCAAGCAGATGGTTCCAGGCTCCGGGTCCGCGGCGAAGAATGGCAGGCAGCTTGGCGTGTCGTTGGCGCGAGACCGGACCTTATAGATATATCGGGGGACTGGGATGCGGCGTACGTAATATGTGTGCCAACTCTCTCTCTCTCTCAATGTTCGTATCAGAGGGTACCCTCGCGCAGTTCCGTGATAGCGCTTTCTCTTGCTCCATTCCGTTACCAATCGGTCTCCTCGCGCAGTCCGCAGTCTCTCTTCTCTCTCTCCTCCTCTCTCTCCTCTTCTCCTCTCTCTCCCTCTCTCTCCTCTTCTCTTCTCTGCATCTCTCTCTCCTCTCTGCGTCGCTCCTCCTCCCTCCTCTCTGCGTCTCTGTGAAAAGGCACCGCGCTTGCGCTTATATAACGCGCTTAGAAATCAAGCCGCACACTCTCAAACCACGCCCACCAGTGAGCTCACCTCAGCCCTGATTGGATAGAGAGGGCTCACCGGCTCCGCCCATTGACGGAACGTTGACAGGGCCACGCCTCGTTCTTGGCGCTCCGCCCCCTTCTTCTCCAAGCTTGACCACGTGTGTAATGGCGTTTGGAGCGAACGCTGAGGCGGCTGCGGCTGGCAGAGGCGCATAATACAATTTGGAGAGAGAGACTGGCAAAATGGACGGAATGGGGCATATCTTATTTAATTAATGCAACGCTGATTCAACTATTGGGAACACAGCCTTATCTGAAACACATACTAAGGAAATAACTGACAGTACTATGGTGTCCTACGTGTTGCATATGGCCTAACTATGGGTGCGACCTTATTAAATGCTGGGATATTTACAAGAGTTATTATTTACAAGTATTTACAAGTGAGGGGTTCTCAAAACCGCAACAATATGCATATATTGTCGTGCCCATGCTGATAAAGACTTGCCTCAGACGAATGACCGATCGAGCTTACATCTGAGGCATTCAGTCAACTATGGCGGATCCTCTTTATACACACGAGGAGTAGTGGAGGGTAGCGAAGCTTACCTGGATGGACAGGCGAGAAGCGGGTTTTCCGAACAACTGACAGAAAAACGGGACAGGGAAAGGAATTCAAATGCAACAAATAAAGGGTTTAATAAAAATAATGCCAAGGACAAGTAAATGTGCAGTAATACTAAAATCCCATTTGAAGGACCCTCCATAAGGACTCATATACAACACAAGGGGAAAAATTAATGGAAAATAATATATGTGTGCACTGAATGTTAGCGGGTACTCAGCTCTGGTCCCCTTGACCGTCCGGGGTCGTCACAGGCGTCCCTGCGTGGGAAAACATGCCTTGGCGTGAAACCGCATCCACCACCATGCTGAGTACGTGAAGCGAGCAGGCCCTCGCTTCATCCTCATCTCACGATCCACAATGCACCGAGTTCTCTCAG
Organism: Myxine glutinosa; assembly: GCF_964187855.1. Classification (NCBI taxonomy): domain Eukaryota; kingdom Metazoa; phylum Chordata; class Myxini; order Myxiniformes; family Myxinidae; genus Myxine; species Myxine glutinosa. The sequence continues at coordinate 159,761,331 of NC_136262.1, forward strand.
GTGCACCCAGCCGTCACAAAGTCAGCACCAACGAACCGGCGCAAGGGTGCGTCCGCTTCTCCACGGAGCCAGGACCAAGAGAAAGATGCATCTGCTCGCAATGAATGTCCCAACGCAAGAGAGAGAAATTGGCAATACGTCCGCCTGCGATCACATCCACGAAGCCAGAGCGGTAAAATGCCGGGACTCAGTCTTTTTGTTCCCCGGTCTCCAACCTCGTCCGATCACGTCCGCGCGTGCTCCAATCAAAGAGTCCATCTCATCACTCCATCGCCCAGACCAATCATCACCTTTCAGGGTGGGGCCTCATGGCCCTGCCTGCTTGATGTTGCGATGACTCGGCTTACGGCGCCAGAGGTGGTGTTCCATGTCCGAATCCGGTCACTTTATTTGGTGTTATTAATTACGCGCCATTCGCTTGGCTGCTCGTGTGTGTAGTGACTTGTAGTGTCATAAGGAAAAAGGGAAAAATCACAGAGGTCATTCACATACAGGGGATTTACCCTTAATCCCAAAGCTACATAGCACAAGAGCCACCCGCCATGTCGCCATACGTCAAACTTACTCTGAACATCTGGCCCTACTTTGTTGCAGGAAGTGGATACACGACATCCGGAGCATGGTAATCTACACAATCCTATCTGGACTGAGGTATTTCATTGCCTACCACCCACAAACGTAACAATATATAATACGGAAATTAAATGCACACTGAGCCATAAAAAGGATAAAAAAAATTGTTTAAAATCCTGACGTTTCAGAAAAATCTGTCCACAGAGGTAATGGCTGTAATTAAATGTCCGATGGGATCGGCTACGTGTTCCGATTGGGCTGCGGGGTGGTGGGGGAGGGAGGGGGTCAGGCAATTGGTATGAGGTTTGGGAGTGGCTAAGTGTACTGGTTGGGATGTGGGGGGGGGGGAGGTGGAGGGGGTCAGGCAATTGGTATGAGGTTTGGGAACAGCTACGTGTACTGCTTGGGCTATGGGGGACTATGACTGTTTAGGATTGATGTATTTATTACAGCCACGACTATCCCCCGCCCCTCCTACCAAGAACCCAATGACCAAGTATTTCTAAAAATATATTCCACTTTGACATTATGGGGTATTATGTGTAGATCGGTGACAAAAAAAAAATCATCATTTATTAATTTTAAATTCAGGCTGTAACAACATGTGAAAAAGTCACAGGGTGTGAATACTTTCTGAAGGCATTGTATATTTTGAACACTGTGTGTGGTAGCATGTTCTACCAACTCTCTAGTTTCATCATTATCTATCCCCCCCCCCCCCCCACCCTCCTCTCCCTTGCCCTCCCCTCCCTCAACCTCTTCGTTCCATTTCCATTTCACCCTTCCTCTTATTGTGTGTTTGAACCTGTTCATACCCATTTTCCTACAGTCTTTCTTTTCCTCTTTTTTTCCGATTCCGGCTCTGAGCGTGGAGAACATTGACTTTTACCTCCTTTGTTGAAGCTCATCAAAGCTAAGATTTCCACCTCAAATATCTCTAAATCCAAATTATTTCATTTCAAGACAAGGAATTACCCATTTAGTATTACCATAGCTTCATACACAAACCTTTAAAGATGTACTTGTGCTTTTATCTACAACCAGTGCCTTTATCTGTAAGTGTCCAAAGTTTCCTGGAGCTCAGATATAAAATGTATGCTTGTTAACACGATAGGTCCATATAGCACTAAAGCAAATCAATATCATTATAGGGTGAAGGGTAAAGCCCAAAACGTCAGCATTTTGTAGTCCTTTATGGCGGATAGCCCTAGCCAATTTATTCTTATGTTTCTCAATCAATATCATTGTGTACCTTCTCTTTTTGATAAGTTGTATCAAAGGCCACGAACGGTAATAGTCTTTACATACGTACAAAGTTCAACAAGCCTTTCAACACCGAGAAATGGCTGCAATCCAATCTGCTATTTATCTCAAAAAGTGATCTTCCGACTTCACTCCTTGTATAAAGTGTACGTACACGTGCGCACACAAGTTGTGGACCCAACATTTGGAGGCAGGTGTTGGGTTTGAAGGATGGCCATTTGTACAGAGTAACACCAACAGGGGATGTAGCTTCCTGGTTGATCGTGGTACCGGACAAATTGAAAGAAGTGGTCATGTGGCATGCACATGGGACAAGGACAATGGACATTTGGGCGTGGCCAGAACCCCGGCAAAATGGAGGCAGAGGTTCTATTGGGTGAATTCGGGCAGGGACATTCAAACTTGGGTGAGGTCCTGCGACCTCTGCCGTGGTAAGAAGGGACCCCCCCACGTGTGTGCAAGGTCCTGCTCCGGGTGAAAAATGTGGGAGCGCCACTTGAGCGGGTGGCAGTAGATGTGGTTGGGCCTCTGCCAACTACCCGCCGAGGGAACTGGTACAATGGTACATCATGGTGCCAATGGACTATTTCACAAAATGGCCAGAAACCTACCCATTGCCCAACCAGGAAGCCCGGCTGGTAGCTCAGGTTTTAGTTGAAGGATTCTTCTCCCGATTTGGCGTGCCAATGGAGCTACACACCGACCAGGGCCAGAACTTTGAGTCTGAGCTCCTGCGGTCGGTGTGCGAGCTCCTACCAAATTAACAAAACCAGGACGACCCCTCTTCGGCCTCAGTCGGATATTTGATTGTTGAATTTGATGTGGTGTATGCATGTTTTGTGGTTTCGGAATAAACCTGTGTGTTTCATTCGGGTAAACGTCTCGCAGCCTCCATCTCATGCGCGCTCATAAGTGCCATAGTTGGAAGTTCGATTCAGGAGTAAAAAACGTTCGGCTATTCGTCATCCTGCGGTCTTAATCACAGGTGACAGGACAATATTTTATTGATATTACCAGCACAAGGTAATATCATATGTATTGCAAAAATAAAACTTTTTCAATTTCCTAATTTATTTTATATATTTAAAGGTAAATGTGATATTTATATATTGACTTTCAGACAAATTTTAATTATTAATTATCTACCGATATTGCACACTTGTAACTTCCCACAAATATTTAACGTGGAATACCACCACAAAAGTGAAAATAACACAAACATTTGCACAGTACTGTGTATCTTCTACTCCAGCTGATACTCATTTTCATTCATTATTTTGACTCCATCTTTGATTCCTGCCACTCGACTGCTGGGTTGCATAGCGTTCCTGCGATTTTGTCCCGATTCCCCTTTCATCCTCGGGTCATTCTACAAAGCTGTTACTCTCTGAAGTTTCTTCCGTATGCCGAGACTTGTCTATATCAAAAATAAATAAATTCTGGTCATGATTAGCTTACATGCACAACTCGATTCTATTATGGTGATGAAAAATGAGCAAACTTGTGATTGATCTTTAGACATTTGCAACATGGATCTCCATGCATGACTGTCTAAAGTCCACTGCAGCTTTTGCTATAATCACTGTGAACCCGAAATCTTATCAATCCCACAATCATTCAAGATAAATAAATCGAACATAGACAGACTTATGTAATCATTGATGGTAATTAAATATTAATCATGTGTCCTTCAAAAAAGTTTTCTTTTATTTTTTTTATTTTTAAGAATTCAGTAACTTGTGAGTCATCTCGAGCTTGAAGCTTCCTCCCCCTTAACATCGAATATATGAGCAATGTGGCGAGGAGCTAACCTGCCACTCATTGTCGTTTTTTTTTCCAATCTTGCAACATTTTCATCAGATGATGTAATTGTTGAGCAACAACTCTTTTCACCAATTATCCTCTCACTTTAAACTCATAACACCACCTCTTCACTGCTCCTTAGGAAGGGTCATTTGCAGACACTCGGTCGTGTAATGGTTCGAGTGTCCTCTCTGAGTCTGGAAGGTCAGCGGATCAAACCCCAGCCGAGTCCTACCAAAGGTTTTGACTCAGGTCCGGATTCAAATCCGCATACCAGAGTTGGGATACAAAACATAAAGTGCTCAGCATAGTGGAGGTATGCTCCCTACCGAATGCTGCTCTAGTTACCCTCGCCAGAGGAGAGGGTATTGCATTTGAGTCCGTTTGTCTGTTTGTCCGCACAGAATAAATATGATTTTCTCTGCAACCGTTGGTCCAATTGACAGGAAATTTTCATCATAGGTGCAACTCCTGTATAATTTTTTATTGACAATTATGACGTCATGGGTCACGTGGTACAGGCGCCATTTTGGAAAACCGAAAAACTTTGCACCTCTATATCTCCGAAAGTGCTGCATAGAAAAAATTGAGACATGGCTCATTGTAAAGAACTTTCCATGGGGAACAACATGTGTTAATGATGATGTCATAGATGCCTCGATTATAACGTCATAATTCGACAGGTACAAAACTTCATCCAATCAAGATGAAATTTCTTGAGTGTCATCTCGGGATAAATTGGTGCAGAAAAAAAAAAGATGTTATTGGTCACGTGGTTCAACCGACATATTTGTTTTAACACAAAAGCCTTAAAAACCACTAAAACCACATCCTGGCGAGGGTCTGCAATCTCTGATTGCTCTTTCTTGTTTATATCTGGATTAGTAGGCTTCATAACATATTTGTCAACCCTTCGTACTAAGGCCTGTAGTTTCCCAAATCACACTTTACTTGTCAAATGAGCCGGAGTAAAATGAAGGACTGCTCTCATACAGGTATGCACTCACAGGAGTCATACTCACAGAACTCAAAAATAGAGCCCTTTCTTACCTGCCAATAACATACACCGATCAACGTTCTGTTGACACAAACATTGTGTGTCCATGTGCACGCAAATTAACTAATATAGCACCCCCAAGCGGCCTACTTTAATATACCAACCATTCCAGTTATTAGAAAGGGGTCGCCGAGAATCAAATAGCCTGGCAAGGCTCTTCATTGTTAAATTTTCCATTTCGTTTGTACTGCAATGCATCAGCTTGTTCCCTGTGAACTTCATTTAACATCCTTCAGATTCAAGATAGCACAATCGGTCGCGTCTTGCCTGTGGTTTCTGCTGCTGGGGTCTTTGCACTGGTAGTAGAGATGTTTCATGGCACCATTCCTAGAAGAGTTGAGCTGGCAGTTCTGAAAATGGAATACGCAAATTAAACAAAAAAAAATACAATGTGGATGTTAAATAAATAATAGCGGCGAAGCCGGTGTTGTGAATGAACGCGTACGTATTATGTTGAAAAGCCAGATTTTGCTGAATCCTTTGAGAATTTCGAAATTTCACGCCCCAAATCGCTCCATGGAGGCCGCCATCTTGCGGATGCGGAAGTGTGCATAAAAAATTGCGAAAAAGTTCGATTGGAGTTTATTTCACCCGTCTTTTTTGGATTCACAATCTTATGCATCTCCAATTTGTAATTAAAATACTTTAAGACCAACCTCGTTCCCCGGGCCCGCACGGGCCCTGGTTATCTTCAACGAAAATCGTCGCCAAACACCGGAACCAATGAGATTCGAGCATTTGAAAAAACATTTCAAAAAAGCTCGTTACCGGTACCGCGTTTCGGAGGCTGAAAACGGCGTGAAATATTCTAAAATTGACGAAGAATTATTTTTTAGAAATCTCGCGGCCGTAGGGGGTAATTTTTCACGGCCGGAAATATCCGAAGTTGAGACGGAATTCACCAAATTAATCAAGAAGGAAATTTTATAAAGTTTAATCTCACCCAGAATGCAAATGGTGTCATTTTAAACTAGGCACAGTACCTACTACACCTACCTACTACCAACTACCTCACTTACTGATGCCATAGTGATGGGTAAAATAGTGGCAAGAGGCTTTGGCTTCGCCGGCTCATTGCGGCTTTGCAGTCGGGTACTAGTAGGATATGGATATGGCACAAACCCGATGGCCTGAAAGGCCTCATCCTCCATCTTTGCTACTTTTCTGCCTGCAATTCATGCCACAATGACATGCTTATCATGGCTTATTAAAATTAGCAAGGTCACACCTATGTTTGTGTGTTCAGAGCATTTCTTGTTTGACAAGGCATGCAAGGCCTCATCCTCAGCCCCCAACCGCACTTTAAAAATGGAATGTGCAGATTTTACATTTAAATATCTAAAACAAGAATGACCGCACTGTCGTCACAACCTGCGACAAAATTGGAGAAAAGACGAATTAAAAAAATGATCATGGACACACAATGAGGGAAAGGTTTAGGCCTCACATAAGTCAGTACGAAAAGTCCGACGTACACTCACAAATCTTACTATAATTCACCAAATGTCTGTCCATCTGTCTGTCTGTCTGTCCGTTTGTTCCCAGGTACCGCAAAAACGGCTGAACCGATCGCAACGAAATTTTGGGTGGGTAATCCTCGGACCCCCTGGAGTAAAATAGGTCATATTGTTTTCCCAATTTTCCAATTTTTCCAAACACGATGGAATAATATTTACCGATACGAACAGTGATGTGGCTTTTATTGAAATTCTACAAATACTGTTTAGATTTTGATGATTTGCGTGTGATATGATTTAACGGATGTTTATATAAATCGTTTAAAATAAAAAAGCCTTCAATTTCTGATATTTTACCTTTTCATTTGGGCCTCCCAATTGAAGCCCCGCCCACAGGGCGGGTACCGTTGCTAGTTGGTATAATTTTAAAACAAAACTGTGCTAGAAGCACACAGTAAACACAAAGACAGCAAAATGAACAGTAAAAAAAATTGACAAAATACGACCGTGAGAACTTTGAGGAAATCAGCACGATCAAGCTCAAGGAACCAGAACCCGAAGTGAATTGTTTATTTGAGCTTGATGACCAGACACGAGATTTGCAAGCCATTTCTTATTGTTGGTATGCACGTGGGTGTTGAGGATTTATTGGCAGAGTAAGTACGGAGTCGAAAGCTTTATTAGGCCGAGGCCGAGCAAAGCAAGGTCGATTATTCCTGGCATGTGAAACACCCTGCAACCCATGCTTACAGAAAATGGACTCCTTGGAATGTTAGCTGCATTTTCATCCAATAATCACATCGCTTTGGTCGAACAAAAATTATCCACAGCTAGACGCTCCAATGTTGAAAGTTTAGCGTCAATTGCTCAAGTGGTTGTGGGGAAAAAGAATTTAAAAGCGAATTAGAAAGCATCTGAAAATGGAAAGCCCGTCCGCATCTGCTTTGTATTCAGACTTCTTCTTCTTCTTCCGTATGCAAAACATGATGAAAACTGCTAAAAAAACAAATACAAATTGTTAACGATTTTAGGCGACCTTGATCTTTTGACCTCAAAAGCAAAAGGCTTCAGTGACCCAATATGCAAACCATGCTCAAATTTCAAGTCAATCGTATAAAAATTGATGATTTTATGCAACCTCGATCTTGTGACCTAAAAAACAATCAGCTTATATCTTTTGATTTGTGAACCAATTCAATGACCCAATATGTAAATTATTAAAATATCAGGTCAAATGGATGGAGATTGTCAAATTTATGTGATGCTAACCTTTGACCAAATTAGTCATTTGTGTTCTCCATATCCTCATCATGAAGCTTTTTCGAAAATTGCAACAAAAGCTCAAATGTTTAATGACAACAAGTTCCGGCCATGCAGGTAAGTGCACGCACACACACACACACACACACACACACACACACACACACACACACACACACACACACACACACACACACACAGCTTTGGAATACCACATTGATATTACAGCACTCGGAAGGAAAGATAGAAATACCACGAGTGAAGTTACATCGAGGAATCTTCCAGGGAGACAGCGCCTTTCACCACTCCTGTTTTTCCTGGCACTGGACCCACTGAGCTAAATCATCAGTGAGCAAGGACATGGCTACATACCGATATCAAACAAGCATTCTGAGTATTGCGCTGCAATACATGTCCCCTACCGGCAGTCTGTCGTCCGGAAAACTGTTGGGGAAATTACCAAGGGTTATTCACCCACAGGTTCTGAATCGTTCCCAATCGCAAATTACCTCAGGACGGGCTCACCTGTGATTCGCACTCGGGACTTCGATTTGTACACCTTGCAGACAGGTGAGCAGAAGCACGAGAAAATAAGTTGTTGATAAAGAACCTTTCAAGTCGCCAAATATCAGTAATTTATTATATTTTCCGGTTCACGATCAATGATCGATGTGTATATATATATGTTGCTCGGCTTGGCTCCGCCCCTCCCAAAAGCGCGCGCTGTGTCACGCTTTTGACGTTCGCTGACGAGGCTGAGGGCACCCAGTGCGGCTTGAGGAGAACTCGAGAATAAACAAGAGATATCCATTTAAAAAAAATATTTTCGTTTAATTAACGATATCTGTCAAACCACGCGCCCTATCGCAAATTCCAAAAGGACATTTTAGGAGATTGACATGCTCAACAGATCTGTGAAGTTTCCCCTCGATTGGATCAAAAATAAGGGAGGAGCTCGGTTTTAAAGGTTCATGCTTAAAAACGTCATAACTCTGAAACCATGTGACGCATGACGTCATGCTCGGTGACTTTTTTGTTCGTCGTGGGTATGCGATTCTGCCTGCAAAGTTTGGCCTCGATCTGTTCAGCCGTAGCAGAGAAAAAGGGGTTTTCTTGTGGCGGCCGAACCACGTGACCTGTGACGTCATAATTACCATTAAAATATTCTACATACCGAGTCCCCCCTACGGTGAAAATTTGATCTCAATCGGTCCTATTATTGCAGAGAAAATCATTTTTAAAGGAAATTAAAACTTAAGATGGCATTGAGTTAACGATCATCAGAATTATCAGAATTCCCAAAGTTCAAAGTGCCATAACTTTGTTAAAAATGATCGAAACGTCGTGAAGTTCGAACTCGATCTGTAACTTATCATGAGGAAACCATGTGCCAAGTTTGAAAACATTAGCATTAAGCGTTTAGAAAAAAAAGTCCGGAAAACTGTCTTTGCCTGACGGACTGACAGACTGACGGACTGACGGACTGACAGACGGAGGGACGGAGAGACGGCATGCAAACCTATAGTCCCCTCCGGTGTACACCGGTAGAATGGAGTTTGGCCTGGACAAGGGTGCCAAGTGCACATTCATACAAGGTAGACCAACAAAAATAGACAACTTAAAATTGACACAAATACAACAATACAGGAGCTAGACAACAAAGCATCATATAAATACCTTGGAGTAGAAGAGGAGCAACAAATATGTCACAAACAAATGCGCAAAACAATTACCAAAGAATGCCAACATCGAATGAGGCTGATCCTGAAAAATACCTTTCTCCAAGGAACAAAATCAAAGCCATAAACCAACTCACAATACCAGTATTCTAGTACAGCTGTGGAATAATAAACTGGCCACAATCAGAAATCGATAAACTGGATATCAAAACAAGGAAACTGCTCACCATCCACAAATGACTGACAAAAATCAATGCATCCTGAGAATGTACCTGCCGAGATGAGAAGGAGGTAGGGCCTGATGGAGCTCGACCAAGAGCACAGCTGTAGAATTGGCCGAAAACGTAAAAAGTGTAACAGACTACCAATCCAATTTGTAAGCAAACACGAATACAACAAACCAGGGAAGGTATCCCTAACCCACCGAGCAAGCGAAAAGCAAAAGATGTCACACAAGAAAGCGAAACAAGTACAGCCCCAACAATTGCAAAAAAGAAGAAAGAAAAATAGAAAACAATATATCAACAGATATACACCGACAACTTGGAAAACGATAAAAGAGCAGGAGTTGGACAGATTGGGAGTAGACAAAGAAGGCTTTTTGGAATGGCTAAGAAAAGGTCAGATTAACTGGGATGGAGAACGAATCATTATAAATGCCAAAGACCAGGGAAACTACACCAATGGCTTTAAGAAAATGGTGGGACTGAATCAATTGGAAAAGTGTAAGTTCTGCAAGGTAGAAACAGAAAGTATGAGTCACCTCCTATCGGGATGCAAAAAACTCATATCAGAGCAGCTGTACACCCAAAGGCACAACAAAGTATGTCAAGTAATCCACTGGCACATCTGCAAACGTCTCAATATCCCAGTTCCAGAAAACTCATGGAAACATGAACTAAAAGTGATCACTGAGAACAAGGAAGTAACGCTCCCATAATGACCGAATGATCCCATCAAGCGTGAACATAGAAAACAAAGCATTGCGACCGGATATAGAACTGAGATACAAAAAAGAAAAGAAGGCACTGCTAATCGAGGTCTCAGTCCCCAGCGATTTTGGCCTAAACAATGCAGAAATCAAGAAAATGACCAAATACCAAGATCTCAAGAATGAAGTGAAAAGATCCTGGAAGCTGAAGATTGCCGAAATTGTACCAGTGATTATTGGATCAACGGGAATGATACAAAAAGAACCTTAATGAGATCTTAAAAACCATCCCAGGGAATATTACCACAAATGAACTGCAATTGGAAGTTGTCTGAGGCCTGTTGACGATCCTCAAAAGAGTCCTCAGAACAAAACTTTGAGAATAAGAAAACTTCACAAACTGATCAAGGCATCATGATATCTTACTGAAACAGAGATGGATACTTTGAGACCTGGGAGGACTCCGTTCCACCTTCTGAAACCCGCATATGGAGTTAACAACCAATGACACACAGAAGTGATTGCAAAATTCCACACCCCGCTGTGCGGGGTTACTGGCTAATAAAGGTGAAAAGGTGAGGGCGGAAGAAAAAAAGGTGAGGGACTTGGCCGTCGTTACACATCATGGTCAAGGATGGTTGTGGATGCCTATTGCTAGTTCATATCTATTGCCACAAGAACAGTTCTCAGTGAGGGGTGTTTTTTGTTGAATCAATCTTCATTTAGGCTATTGTGTTAATGTTGAGGGATGACATCCATTATAACTTAAGACATTAGACCACCCCTTATACCATTTTAGACCTTTGAAGACCCTTTTGACAGTTTCAACCTCTTGAGCCTTTAGTTCCCTTGGACATTTTTGACCTTTAAACCCATTTAGATCCCCTTAGTTTAGACCCTAACGACTATTGGAAAATACCCTTTAGATCTTTCGGCACCTTTAAGACCTCTTAGATACCTGAAGACCCCTATTGACCTGTTAGACCCCTTTAAACACACACACAACACAAACATCTATAAGCGTCTTCTTGCAATACACAGACTACTTCTTTCAGCGCAATCTCTACCCACCTGGAGGCTGGGTACTCTGACAGATTGAACAGAATTTGCATATTGGGTCACTGAATTGGTTCACTGAAAATCAGATCGATAAATTTTGCCATTTTTACATGTGAACGGTTACCATGACAACAATTTCATCCCATTATAATGAAATGGCATTTTTATGAATTTATTATTAGCATACCTCAAAGAAAATTCAAGACATTTTTCAAAATACATAACGATGATAATAATGATAACTAGAATGGTACTTGTTAGAGCGCATACCTCTGCCAGGCTGAACACGACGTTCTGTATCCCACTGAAAGGCCAAATATGGATTCGGACTTGAACCAACATCTAATAGGCTTGTTATTGTCACAATGTCGAATAACCAAGTCATCCACCTAGTTTTGTCATAACTCGTCCAAAACTTTTAAAAATATCATGCACATTCTAATTGTACATACTTTAAAGATGTACTCACGTTCTAATTGTACATACTTTTTAGACGTACTCACGTTCTAATTGCAAATACTTTATAGACGTACTCACGTTCTAATTGCAAATACATTATAGACGTACTCACGTTTTAATTTTTTTTTTTTAATTGCAAATACTTTAAAGACGTACTCACGTTCTAATTGTACATACATTTTAGACGTACTCACGTTCTAATTGCAAATACTTTATAGACGTACTCACGTTCTAATTGCAAATACTTTATAGACGTACTCACGTTTTAATTGTACATACTTTATAGACGTACTCACGTTCTAATGGCAAATACTTTATAGATGTACTCACGTTCTAATTGCAAATACTTTATAGACGTACTCACGTTTTAATTGCAAATACTTTATAGACGTACTCACGTTCTAATTGCAAATACTTTATAGACGTACTCACGTTTTAATTGCAAATACTTTATAGACGTACTCACGTTCTAATTGTACATACTTTTTAGACGTACTCACGTTCTAATTGCAAATACTTTATAGACGTACTCATGTTCTAATTGTACATACTTTATAGACGTACTCACGTTATATTTGTACATACTTTATAGACGTATCACATTCTAATTGTAAATACTTTATAGACGTACTCACATTTTGATTGTACATACTCACGTTCTAATTGCAAATACTTTATAGACGAACTCACGTTCTAATTGTACATACTTTATAGACGTACTCACATTTTAATTGTACATACTTTATAGACGTACTCACATTCTAATTGTGCGTACTTTATAGACGTACTCACATTCAAATTGTACATACTTTATAGACGTACTCACGTTCTAATTGTACATCTCTATATATAAAGGAGGAGTGTCTGTGTGTGTGTGTGTCTGTCTGGATGTCCGCTTATAACTCAAGAACTACACATCGGAGAAAAGTGTTAGACACAGATTCGGAATCAGCATAAAATCCCGGTGGTTATAGGCTACGTTTTATTTTAATATCAATGGTTTAAAAAAACCGCGCCAGCTGCAATTCCATGGTGTAGTTTGTGGCGGCGCTAGACGTTCGGGGTGTATTGCAATGGTTTGTTGGGTTTGGCTGTGGGGCCAGAATAGCTCCCATTTCCTTATGTTCTTCCACTTTTATTTTGATTCTTCTGTTACAACGCCTTCCTAGGCGCGGGCACTACCTTATATCCCCCCGACGAGGCCTCTACATAATTTCATGCTGCAGAATTTCGTGCATTTTGAGTGAAAGAAGTGAGACGAAGTTGTAGGAGGAAGAAGAGGCACGGACACTGTTGAGGCCTCGATCGTGAGTGGAAATGGCGGGAATTGCGTTTGTATCGCAAAGTAAAGGATCTGCATTCATTTCTGAACTTGCATTGGTGGATTGTTATACATCTGCATTATTTTTCATTAAAAAACTTTATGTTGAACTTGAAGGCTCCAAGCACGGACTATATATATATAGCCCTCATTGAGGTAAAAATAAAAGTAAAAAGCCTGCTATCGCTTGCCAAGCTAGCCGTTCCCCCCCTCCCCCTCCCCCTCCACTCCCCCCTCCCCTCCCACTCCCCCACTCCTCCTCCTCACTCCCCCTCCCCCCTCACCCCTCCCCTCCACTTCCACTCCCCCCTCACCTCCCCCTCCCCCCTCCTCCTCCCTCCTCTTCTCCCCTCTCCTCCTCCCCCTCCCTCCTCTTCTCCCCTCCCTCCTCTTCTCCCCTCTCCTCCTCCCTCCTCTTCTCCCCTCCCCCCCTCTTCTCCCCTCCCCACCCTCTCCTCCCCTCCCCATCCTCTCCTCCCCCCTCCCCCACTCCTCCCCCCTCACCTCCCCCCATCCCCCTCCCCCCTCACCTCCCCCTCCCTCCTCTTCTCCCCTCTCCTCCTCCCCCTCCATCCTCTTCTCCCCCCCTCTTCTCCCCTCCCCCCCATTTCTCCCCTCCCCACCCTCTCCTCCCCTCCCCCCCCGTTCCCCTCCCCTCCCCTTCCTCCTCCCCTCCCTTCCCCCGCCCGGCAATGCCGGGTACTTCCCATGGCCAGCTGTACATGGGCTGCTCGAGGGTTGCAAAACCAAGCAATCTTTATGTCTTGGCACCAAGTAAGAAAACCAGAAATGTTGTATACCAAGAGGTTTTGAGAAATTGAAAATTGACAAAACGTCATGTAGGAAATGTACTGTGATATTGCTCTAAAATATACATGTTCTTTTCATCATATATTTGTATTATTCTTATTCAACCCGGGCAAAGCCGGGTACCTCAGCTAGTCTCTATATATAAAGGAGGAGTGTCTGTGTGTCTGTCTGAATGTCCGCTTATAACTCAAGAACTACACATCGGAGAAAAGTTTTAGACACAGATTCGGAATCAGCATAAAATTCCGGTGGTTATAGGCTACTTTTTATTTTAATATCAATGGTTTAAAAAACCGGGCCAGCTGCAATTCCATGGTGTAGTTTGTGGCGGTGCTATTGCCCCTTTCCGATCCCATGATGCATTGCGGTTCCGATTCGCGATAAGGTCTATGCGCTATCACCGACACTTTTCCACCTTTTCATTCCTTTTAATCAGATTTACCTTATCGTCCATCGTAACCACATTACGCTTGGAAATACTAGCATTATCCTTCTTCGGACCCATGGCTAACACAGACACAGTAAAGGAATACTGTACGTCGCCTCTGTTTGGAATGAGAATCAGCGGTTGCGCGTACGTACAGTATACTGTACGTACATATTTATATATTTTTAATGTGCTTTTTATTGTATTCAAAATTGTTTTTTAGCTTCTTTTATTGTTAATTTATGTACTATTGTATTTATTTTAAATATATTTTTAAGGAAAACAAATGTTTTCATGTCCGTAGGAGTGACGTAATGTCGCACATAATGACGTTCGCTGCCCGGTCATGAAAGAAATTATGATTCTCTTGCCAAAGTGACATGAAGATCAGGCAGTAAACCTCCCAACTGAGTTTCTCAACAGTCGTCAGCCTCAAGGACTCCCAACACACAGGTTGATTCTCAAGGTGGGAGCACCAATCATGCTTCTAAGGAATCTTGATCCACCAAAGCTGTGTAATGGAACATGATTGACAATCCAGCAAATGATGCCGCATGTCCTGGAGGCAACCATCCTCTCAGGACAATACAGAGGAGAGAAAGTATTCATTCCAAGGATACCACTTATTCCACCTGACCTTCCATTCTCCTTCAAGAGGATTCAGTTCCCCATCAGGCTATGTTTTGCTTTGTCCATCAACAGGGTACAGGGGCAATCAATGAAGGTTGTAGGCCTGAACTTCACAGAACAAGTGTTTGCCCATGGCCAGCTGTACGTGGGCTGCTCGAGGGTTGGAAAACCAAGCAATCTTTATGTCTTGGCACCACGTAAGAAAACCAGAAATGTTGTATACCCAGAGGTTTTGAGAAATTGAAAACTGAAAAAACGTCATGTAGGAAATGTACTGTGATATTGCTCTAAAATATACATGTTCTTTTCATCATATATTTGTCTTATTCTTTTCAACCCGGGCGAAGCCGGGTACCTCAGCCAGTACTTTATAGACGTACTCACATTCTAATTGTACATACTTTATAGATATACTCACATTCTAATTGTACATACTTTTTAGATATACTCACATTCTAATTGTACATACTTTATAGACATACTCACATTCTAATTGTACATACTTTATAGACGTACTCACATTCTAATTGTAAATACTTTATAGACGTACTCACGTTCTAATTGTACATACTTTATAGATGTACTCACATTCTAATTGTACATACTTTATAGACGTACTCACATTCTAATTGTACATACTTTATAGACGTATCACATTCTAATTGTAAATACTGTACTTTTAGAGGTACTTGGTTGACAAAAGAGAACATGTACTACTGGCTAGCACTAGGTGGCGTTTGTGGCCTACGTTATCAGATTCTGTGCGGCCAAAGACAGGCAGACAGATAGATAGACATACGGACAAACGGATCAAATACAATACCCTCTCCTTTGGTGTGGATAATTATGTCCATTAATTACGTACTCCTTTTAGACCCTTTATACCTCTTTCTATGTCCTTCAAACCTTTTAATATCCTTTAGACCCCTTTGACCGTTAAACCCTTTTTAAATGTTTTAAGTCCCATTAGATCCCTTAAAACAATTCAGACGCTTTAGACTTAAAATTACACCCTTTAGACACCTTCGACTTTTTAAGACTCTTTATACCTTTTCCGACCTTTCAACATTTTCAGACCTTTTCCCTTTAGATCATTTAGAGTCTTAGACCTTTCATTTAGTAAATGCTTCCATCTATTTGCCACACAAAATACACCATAAAAAACACGTCCTGGCGAGAATCTGCGATTGCTCTTTTTAGTTGATTTTTGTCGAACATCTGAACTTTTTCCAAAAGCACCGTCACATATGTAGCACATAATTATGGCATTGTACAGGATAATTATCCATCCTTTTTGTCTTTGTAGATGATGGCAGTGTGCCTTTGACAACCCGCACTTGCCTTGTTCCTGCAGACAGCCATCAAGAATGAGGTCAAGCTGTTACTATTAGACAAGAATCATGGCAGAGGATGATCGGTGTGAAATAAGCCAACATGTCGATGCTCAATGCGACTTCATCCGCAATGTTTTTTCTTCTTTTTTTAGGTTCAAGGCTCCAGTCATAGACTATAGTACTCATCGAGGCCAGGCCTTAAATAAAATAACTGCATTGATAAATGTGGGGAAAGATAAATAAAAGAGAGTGTGTAAAGGTGAGGAGTTGTTGTTTCGTATGCAGCCTGTGGCTGCTGGTTGCATCATTTCTCTGGAAGCGTGTTAGTGCTGCTGATGCAGTGCCCCAATTACCAACGAGCTGGTACTCAATTTGCTGACCTCCGAAGGATGAATAGGCTGAGTCAAACCCCCTGGGGTTAATTCAACAATCAACCGTGATTCAAACTCAGGATCCTAGGATCCCAAGCCGGCACCCTAACCGCTGATCCTAGGATCCCAAGCCGACACCCTAACCGCTAAGCCAACACCAGTCTATAGGTGAGGAGTGAAAATGAGTAAGAAAAGTGTGTGATGAAAAGTGTATGATGTTTGTTTGTAAGAAAGAGATTAAAGGTAGCCCGGTAGCTGTAGTTTGAGTTGGACAGAAAGTAAGTTCAGCTATTCTGATACGGAGAGTGTAAAATGGTTCCGGACACCACTTTAATGCTCCTAAGGCAGAACGGTAGTACCACCCTGAGCGGTTGCTGTCTACAACCTACCACCTTAAAAAAACGGTCCAACCGGATGGGTGTTTTTTTAGGAGACACCATATCGTTTCTGAATGGCCGTTGGCTCACGAAGATCGCTCATCCACCCTTTAAGAGGTATTGTTTTGAGTTCTTCAGGGTGTCAGTCAAACTCCTGACTGGCCTGAATTAAAGTATGCAGGGGCCTATCCACAGACTAGGTCACAATTAAGGCATACTTGAATGGAGCAGAGGCTGTGCTGATCAACAGGTGAAAATACAGAATATGGAGAGTCTAGGGACACTCACGCAAAGACAGTGGACATTCTCACAAATTATATCAAAGAAAATGTCATCACAGATCACCGTGCTGAATTCAGGACATCATTCCATGGCCGTTAAAAGTCGATACAAAATGTCCTGGAAATAGACAGCGCAACATATGGTATCCAGTGCTTAGCTGATAAAATATTGAGCCATATTGGAACTGATGTAGCAATTTCAAAATCCAGTAAAAATCAAGGGGACATTCTGTATAATAGTCATATGGATAAGGACAAAGCCATAGATTATGCTCAACAGGAGGCCAATTACTTTGCTTGGAAGGTGACAGCGGCTGCGCTCCACATTAGAGGCAAGATACAAGAACTGCGGGCATCATGCAAATACCTACCTGGTCAGTTTACAGCTAGGGCTGACATGATGGCCTAGAGGTAAGCACACTCACCTCTATGCTGTTGATCCTGGGTTTGAATCTTGACCCAGCTATCACAAAGAGTAGGCGAGCAATATCGCCGACATCCTGGTCAAATACCAGCCGTAACCAGCAGAGGACACTGCATCAACGGCGCAGCCACACCTTCAGCCAATGATGCTGCATACAAACGTAGAAGAAGCTGGGGCCCTGACGGAGGGTCAACCATCACCACAGTGTGTGTCACAGCAGTCCTCTTGGGTTCTATATACTGTTTTCTGTGAAGGTCTGGACAAAAGGATGTGTGGAGCGCTATGTAAACTCTGCTGCCCAGGATGTTATATTTGCAACAACGAGAGGCAATGTGAAGCCAGAAAAACATGTAAGTCTCAAACTCAGACTCAAGAGAGTGACCAGCAGTAGAAGAATAATGAACCATTTTGGACATTCCATCAGTTACCACATAGTTGAAGTGATGCAAACAAGAATTAGCCACAACCATTTCAGACAAGAACAGAGTTACACCTCTCGGGTTACTGCAGAAACCTGGGTTGGCAACAGGTGTTGCCTGGGACAACTACGATGAAAATCATGAAATATTGTCTGGCTCCATCAGACACACTGCATGACACCATCGGAATCTGCTACCAGGACAAAGCCTCACTATGCATATCGTCCCAGGACCCGAATCAGACACAACAGCTTCAGTCATACCCTGCAGAGGAACCAAGCAACGGAAACATTCCATTGAGAAGGAAGACATTCACCTGGAACCCTACAGATAGAAACCTACGGTTTCCCAATTCCAGTACAAGATAAATACCTGTGGCATTCCCAAAAAACCTTGTACAACTGAAAAACAGACACGCTGTGGATGATGTTGAATGCGTTCCAGGTGAATACACCAATGTGAGTTGGATGGAACCTTTGTGACTATTGATGACGTACCTCAACAGATCATTGGGTATATGGATACCCTGAAGTTCCCTCCAACCAGGTTGAAAGTTGTATCAGAGACAATGAGAATATATAAGAGAAATTGGATGCTGGGTGTGGAGAGCCACGGTGCATTGGTTCATGTGACCAACACAAACTGAAGAATCCTCAACGTACGACAATAGATTTGTTTGCTTTGAAGCATTCCAAGTAAATGCGGCGTATTTTGCATCCTTGGGATTACTGCCGGCCACATACATTACAACAGGTGCAAGCGGCTTCATACGCCACTAACTCTGGCTATGAAGATATTGCATTTCAACGAAGATGGTCCCCTATCTCAAAGCTTCATGATACAACTGCAAAACGTTACATGGCAAACAATCATCCGATACTCGACAGGAATTTGAAAGCTTTACAGCATATGCAGATGTGATGCGAATGTATGACAAATTCTGGAAAACATACAATGGATCCGATTGGACTCAATCAGCTCATTGGTCGAACCCCAAGAACTAAAGATCTGGATACATGCACTGTCTGGGAGAGAGAGGTGCCCAATCTTCTTTCGAACCAACCATGCTAATTATGCCAGGTACAGAGCAAGGTACCATCTCAATCTTTTCAACATTGAGGATACTCACCAAGGTCTACGTGGAGTGCTTCTTTCTGGAGGATTCTTCGTCAGACACGGCAGTAAGACATTCACGAGAACACAAGTTTATCTAACCCTAGAAAAGACAGTCAATGTTGATGACAGATACCTCTCGCATGACAAGCATAGCTGCATACACACAGAACGTAAACGTGAGAAGATGATGGATGACCACTCATTTCATTAGGAATACCATCCCTTAAAATTCATTTGATTTTGCTAGATTGTGGCAGCACGGACACTCAACACAGGAGATTAAACATGGACAATTATTTAGAGAAGGCAACGATAAAAAAACATTTGTATACAGAATCAAGGCTCATATAAGAGCTAAAAGTTGGTCCCCCCCCCCCCCCCCCCCCCCCCCCCATTTGCTGCTATAACAGCCTCCACTCTTCTGGGAAGGCATTTCACTAGATGTTGGAACATTGCTGCATGGATTTGCTTCCATTCAGCCACAAGAGCATTAGTGAGGTCAGGTACTGATGTTGGGCGATTAGGCCTGGCTCGCAGTCGGCGTTCCAATTCATCCCAAAGGTGTTTGATGGGGTTGAGGCCAGGGCTCTGTGCAGGCCAGTCAAGTTCTTCCACACCGATCTCGACAAACCATTGGATTTTGACAAGGTGACCCAATTTTCAATAGCGTTCTTCCTTATGCCTAGATACACCCACACACCAGATTAGAAGTTGGTACTTCGCTTATTTTTCAAGATATTCATCTCACAAGGTTCAGACATACATGGCATCAGACATACATGGCGGCGGCCATCTTGGATTTTGACGTGGGTTGCACCCACACACCAAATTTGAATGCGGTCCTTCACTTACGCACGCAAACACGCACGCACACTCGGACGGACGGACGGACGGACGGACACACGGACGGAGGGGAAAGCCATAGTCCCCCTTTTGCTACGCTGTGCGACGGGGGACAATAATGGGTTTCATGGTCCATGGTTGAGCCATTTAAGAGAAAATAGTCAGAAATAACAGCAAGGCCCTGCATAAACTCCATGGAAAAATAACTTCTGGAGAGAATGCCACAAAGTTATTTGGGCGGTGTATAAACAGCAGACCACTGCCTCCATTGCTGAGGCCTATCTTCACAAGGCCTATGTATCTGCTCAAAAAACAGCCTATCCGCTCAAAATCCTTTTGTTACTCTGGTTATTTAAAACAAAAGGGAAAACTCATAGGGAGAGCATAGCAAATGTGAACATGACAGTTCCGAAGATGTCTGCTGACTTTGCAGAACAGTAGAAACACCACCATGGCGGGCATATGATTTTACAGGTTGAAATTGTGGGTGGAGTCAGGTGAACTGTCCAACCAATGGGTGTAACCCAGGCAGACACGATATCCAGCATGGTATTTTTACCCAGTCTTGCACGGCCTGATTACAGTATAGAAATTGTGGGTGGAGGAAGAAAAATTGTCTAACAAATGGGTGGAATTCGGACGGATGCACACAATTTTATGATATAGAATACGTTGTTTGACTGTAGGATTACATTGAAAAACTGGAACGGTACTTTTATTAGAGTCCATACCCTTGCCAGACTGAACAGTTTACGTTTTGTAAGGTAAATCTGGATCTGCATCCAGATCTTAACCAAAACCCCATTGGCTTCTTCTTGTCACCTACCAAACTCATCCACCAAGTTTTGTCATAATACATTCACAACATTTTGAGACATGGTGCTATAAATAGTTTTTGGCCCTTTCTCACAATTATTTAGAATCATTAAAAAATAAAACATTCTCGTACCTGGATCTAGATCTTCACCAAAATCTAATCAATTCGTCCTTGTCAAACACCCAATCTGCCCAACAGGTTTCATCCAAATTTGTCCACAACGTTTTGAAAGATCATACTATACTGTACAGTGCGTATCAAAAAAAGGTAATCCGAATTCAAGGGGTTAATATGCAAAGGTTATTTATTTTGGCAATTTATATGTGTTTTACCAATTATGAGGAGATCCTCAGCTTTCCATTGATGCCTTTCATGCATCATTGCTGTCACACATGACCGAGTACATGTTCATTGAAAATGACAAGTTCAAATCGCATTTTTACAAGTTTGGCTAATCGATGCAAGTCAGGATAATTGGTGCAAAATGAACGTCAGATGTGAACTTTTCTCACGAATGATTGGCCTTTATGCACCCACACCTTCAATATGTCCACCTCACCTTTCAACACACAAGCTCACAGCGGCGGAGCATGCCCTGAACGGCTCGTCTCACCAAAGCCGGGTCATTGCGCAAATCATCCACTTCATGTCGAATACGGCCCTGCAATTCGTCAAGATCACAGGGAGGAGTTACGAACACCTTGTTCTTTAAATGTCCCCGAAGGAAATAATCACATGGTGTGGGGTCAGGTGATCTTGGCGGCCATTCCACTGCATGGTTGAGAGCGATGACTCGGTCTCCAAAGAGTTCCCTCAGTCGATCTCGGGCAGCGATAAGATGATGTGCTGGGGCGCCGTCTTGGGCCCACCAGAGATATCTGAAGACACCACAAACCTGTCGCTCAAAGTTCCCCTCCAGCTGCAGTAAATCTTCATCATTGATCATCTGCAGATACCTGTTTTGACATTCCTTTGATTGACATTGACATTCCTTTGACAATCCTTTGACATTCCTTTGAAAGAAAAATGGTCCGATCACCTGACCACTTACACAAAGTCCCAACCAAACAGTCCACTTTTGTCGATTCATGTTGGTGTCAAAATTAAATTCCGGGGGTTGTCCTGTCGGTGCATATTCAAGAACATTATGGGTATTGACCTTGCCGTCCATGGCGAAAGCAGCTTCGTCGCCGATTACGAGATACCGCAGGAAATTTACATCTTCTTCGCAACGTGCTATCAACCATCCGGCAAGCACCAGCCTCCTGGCAAAATCCTCTGGCGTAAGTTGATGCCGGATGTGAATCCGATATGGATGTTGGTGGAGGTCCAGTCTTGTTATTCGGTTGAATGTTGCCGAAGGCAATCCCATCCCATTTCGTCTTGCACTGGTATCCTGAGGATGCTCCAAAACTTGCTGCCTTACTGCTGCAATGTTCATTTCCGATCGCCCAGTGCGCCTCCTACCAGAATTCCCCTTGTTGCGGTTGAGGCTAGTGCCATGCTCTTGGTATTTTCTAACATTCGCCCAGATGGTTTTGGCTGCTGGAGGCTCCCGTTCTGGGAAACGTTCCCTGAACGCATCACGAGTTCGCTGCAAACGTCCAGTTTGGTGAAAGGTTGTAACCACAAAGGTCCGCTGTTCAGTCGTAAGTCGAACCATCTTTTCAATGACTCAGACTGTCTCTAAACCCATACACTGTAGGCCCATCTTAAATACCCATCTTAAACAAAGGATGACGCAACCGACGATTACCAGACCAGCTTAACAATTTTACATAATCAACTTGGCAGTCGACAAGTAATGCGTCCATTTCAAACTGTGTTGCATCGATTTGCCAAACTTGTAAAAATGCGATTTGAACTTGTCATTTTCAATGAACATGTACTCGGTCATGTGTGACAGCAATGATGCATGAAAGGCATCAATGGAAAGCTGAGGATCTCCTCATAATTGGTAAACCACATATAAATTGTCAAACTAAATAACCTTTGCATATTAACCCCTTGAATTCGGATTACCTTTTTTTGATATGCACTGTATATCGTTTTTGGCCCTCTCACTGGTGAAAAAAATCACTTGAGAAATTTTTAGAAAATCTCGTATCCGGATCTTCACGAAAATCGAAACAATTTGTCCTTGTCACACATCCAACCTCTCCCTCGAGTTTTGACCGAATCCATCAACATTTTGAGAAATCCTGTTCACAAACAGACAAACAAAACAACATCGTGTGATATGCACTGTGATATGCAGAAGATACTTGTGGATACTTACAAAATCCACCCCTCACCCCTCAAAAAAGGTTACCATGGATACATCAAATTGTCTATTTCAATAACATTGTAATTTACGATCTTAATCAAAGTTCGGGTCAATCGGATTAAAATTGATGATTTTTCAGATGAAAATTGATATTAGAAGTTTGACCTTGAGTTGACCTTTGACCTTTTCACCTCAAATTGTTTTGGTTTTCCAGTTCAGTGATGCACTATAAAGTTGCTGTTTAATTTCCAAGTCAATCGGATGAAAATGGGACAATTTTTCAGAGGAAAATTGATGATTTTAGAAGTTTGACCTTGAGTTAACCTTTGACCTTTTGACCCCACAAAATAGTTGGTTTTCCAATTCTGTGATGTACAATGCCATTGTTCTTTAATGGTCAGGTTAATCGAATGAAAATTGACGATTGTTCAGATGAACATTCATGATATAAGCTTGACCTCGAGTTGACCTTTGACCTTTTGGCCTCAAAATAGTTGGTGTCCCAATTTAGTGACTGAATATGCAAATGCTGTTCAACTTTCAAGTCAATCAGATGAAAAATGACAATTTTAGAAATGTGACCTCCAGATGACCTTTGACCTCAAAATCAATAGGCTTCTTCCTTATGACGAACCCTACAATCTGGTGAAGTTTCGTGAAGATCGGTTTAAAATGGTCACCTGCAGGCGATTGACAGACAGAATAACGGACAAGACCAACCAATACACTTGAAAAAAAATCTTCGATTTTGCAAGTAACAAGCAGGTGTGAAAACATAACCTCCTTCCACTTTCAGAAGGTTGCAAGTTTCAGCGCCTTTGGTGTGTGTGTGTATGTATGTATGTATGTATGTATGTATGTATGTATGTATGTATGTATGTATGTATGTATGTATGTATGTATGTATGTATGTATGTATGTATGTATGTATGTATGTATGTATATATATATATATATATATATATATATATATATATATATATATATATATATATATATATATATATATATATATATATATATATATATATATATATATATATATATATATACAGTGAAACCTTGACTTACGAGTTTAATTCGTTCCGTGACCGAGCTCGTAACTCAATTTGCTCGTATCTCAAATTAAATTTCCCCATTAAAATGAATTGAAATGCTATTAATCCGTTCTAGCCCGCCAAAAACCACACCAATTTTTTTTTAAATATACAGTATATATAAAAATATCTCGCGCTTTATATTTCACCTGTATGCAGCATACAAGTTGGCAGGATGGCCTGGACTGGAGGTACGCACACTTGACTCTAAACTGTCCAGCCTGGGTTTGAATCCCGACCCAGCTATAACCTGTCATGTCGGTGTTTCACAGGCAGGGTGATTCATCAATGTGTGTACCGCTAAACTGGGCGCCCCGTTTGCGTCCCATTAGTTGTTGGATGTTAAGGATCTCAACGTGTCTTCCACAAAGAGAAGGCGAGCTATCGCCGGCACTCTGAACAAGTTGTGGCCTGGCATGCTCTTCTCCTCTGCCGTTATATACGTCCTCCTCGGCATCTTTTTCCAGAAGAGCCCTGTCTCGTCACAGTTGAAGATTTGCTGGGGGATGTATCGTTCGGCTTCTATCAGTTCGGCAAAAGTTATAATAAAATCTTCAGCTGCCTTCACATCCGCCTCACCAAGTCGACAACACGCACACCTCGCTCATGTTTTTCGACGATTGCGTGTTTTATATCCAAGCACATCATCCTCTTCTTCTTCTCAGTACTGCCCTTGGCACTCAATTTCTTAGAACCCATGGTTAAAACTAAGAAATTTTCCAAAATAACCAAAATGCGAAAACAAAGCAGCAGCGATATACGGCAGAGATGCTTGCACGGCAAGATAACCACGTGACCGGAACCCACCTGGTGGCGGGTGGCGTAAGCTCCAAAATAACCAAAATGCGAAAACAAAGCAGCAGCGATATACGGCAGAGATGCTTGCACGGCAAGATAACCACGTGACCGGAACCCACTTGGTGGCGGGTGGCGTAAGCTCGTAACTCAGATCTCGGCTCGCATCTCAAAGCAATAAACCGCCCGAGCGACGGCTCGTATCTCGGAAAACTCGTAAGTTGGTGCACTCGTAAGTCAAGGTTTCACTGTATATATATATATATTATGCTTTCTCCTGATCTATCTATAATTCCAGTAATCTCTGTGTGTATGTATGTATGTATGTATGTATGTATGTATGTATGTATGTATGTTTGTATGTTTGTATGTCTGTGACCGCTGTTTCTCGACAACCACGGGTCCGATATACTTTAAACTTGCCAGGTATATTGCTGGGGACCCGAGGATGTGCCTTTTCAAGGTTTCATATTAATCGGACAAGTAGTTACCGAGCTATGTCCAAAAAACGATTCAACCAATCAGAGAGCAGCGAGCTATCACGTGTGCCGAACGTGCCGAACAGACTCTGCCTCGGACGGCACATTTGAGAGCGTATTCATTTATTTCACGTTGGCAAACTATGTTGGCGTTAAACTATGTTTTAAAACTAATTAAAACTAATTTGCGATTCATCGTAACTGCGATTTGCGACCTTCCGGACAGTGAAGACTTCACTTCCGGCAGCCAATCACAGAACGCGTTGTTGCGAGCCGAGCCGAGCGCGTGCGCCATTACGGTTCGTAATTCGATTTCTTCCGGAGAAAATAATAATTTCTCGATTTCTTATGCGCATTATTTCTCCCAGAGCGAAGGGCGGAAGCGAAGAGCGTTGTTTTTTTTGTTTACGGGCGTATGGGCGTACGGGCGGGGTAGAGCGTACGGGTAGCGTTTTTGTTTTTTTTTGGCAAGGAACGGGCACCCACGTACGGGCATGCCCTAGTATTTATAATTCACACAACTTCAACTCTGTCTCTTCTGTCTCTCGGCCTACGAGATTGATGTGTGACACAAATTCAGCAAAATTTGTGAACTATTATGACATCATTAATTTATAGATTGGCTTGATAATTTATACGTGCTGGTTCGTCTTCTTTATTCTCGCATGTATGCTATTCCATAAACATTTTTCAACATTAAAAAATCCTTTTTTTTTGGCAGAGCGGAGCAGATAAAAAGAAGCAAATCCTGAAATTTTTTTTATCATCGAAAATGGCAAAATTTCAAGAGTTAGGAGGGCATCATTTCCATTAACCTGTACATGTAAATCACATCCTAAAATACAAACCGGAAATTCTTTGGAAAAACATGCACCATATATATTTAACATACATTTACAAAACAGGATTTGCTTGGAATAGGTAATGCCAAAAGGTGTGTAAACAAACCTGTAGCTATGGCCTCAGATACAATATCGGCTCTGGGGATAGATGAACTGGAATTAGGGAAGACCGATTGATAAACTACATTGAAGATGCCTGTGCTAGGAAACATTGTCATCAAAAATACAATTCCCTGAGCAAGCATTGACAGCAAAATTTGCAAACAATCATGAGAAACGGCAATACGACTTGTAACAACATTATCTCTGGCAATAGCAGCGTACGACGATGCAATAGACCCTGTCCCGACACGAGCAATCCCCGGTCAGAGAGAGAATGCCGCGTATGTGCAAACGATGTGATACATTTCGATATTAATTTGTTAACAAGTCATTTACAAATCACAAAACTGCATCAGCGATTTTAGCCTCAAACGTCGAATCAAAGCTTTGAACAGATCCCTTGATTGCCTACGTAGCACCTTCCGGCATCCCATCTCCCTCAATGGCTTCGGTGTGTGACAAAAACGATTAAGTTGTGCAATCTTCAAAAACAGAAAGTGCTTAAGACGAACACAATGAAAGAAAACGAAAAAAGAAAATATTCAGATGGCTTCTTTGTCAAACAAGTTGAGTTTCTGCATTGTTCGATGTTATCAGGGGGGGAATTGATCACCATCTTGGATGCATGGATGTTCCACTGAGAAAATATCTTATGGATGAAAAGAAATGCAAAGTAACTTGTGGACATTTGTGAAGATGGGTCATCGGTGTCGACGGCAAAAGTCAGTTGTAAGAAACCATGAGAGTTCTTCACCGAATCACACCACTTCTGACAAACTTGTAACGCAGGTGGCAAGGCCCTTTTAGTTTTTACCACCAGGAAATAGAAGGTGCTTTTCAGAAGATTCAGTCACTGAAGTGGATGGAGGTCTCCCTGGACACCCTGCCGCACTCTTCACTGGCAAAGGAGGCTGGTCAGTTGGCTGTTCAGAAGATACACACTGTGTGCTGTGTCGCTGTGTTTTTGGCCTATGACTAGATGAAAGGGGAGAGCTATTGTTTGTGGAACATGGTGTGTAGCCAGGCCTAAAAGGCCGAGCAATCAAGGGAACCGTGTTAGATTTGATTCGTCCCAATGTAGTGGGCACTAGGGGTGGTGGGGGAGCAGGAGGAGGAGGAGGAGGGCGTCCATGCGGTGGTGTCCTCGGCTTTGCAGTTTGTACTGAATACGAGATAGCTGGTACCAGGGTTTCACATGAAGCGAGCGATTCACACGATGAAGGAAGGCTGAGACGACGAGGGGTGGGTGATGACAAAGGACAGCAAGACGGGCAACGGCTGCCCGGGGAGCCCGGTGAGCAAGGGCAGCAAGAGGGGCCAAGTGACTGGAAGGATCGATGGCCACGCTGCTTGCCAAACTCTGAAGTCGAGGTGGTATTGAGAGTGGCTGTAATACCCTGCACTAGTGAGCGGGAAAGATGAAAATCTGTGAGAGTCGACGCCAGTATTGGGGGATCTGCATTGGTAGAAGGCGAAGCAGGTGGAGCACTAGCTGGCCGTTTTGGAGGAAAGGATGATGTTGAGCGGCTGGGTGTCGATAAAGAAAAAAACCCCGGCGATGAAGGTAAGCTCCATGTGGTCACTGGAGGTGTTGAAGGCCGAGGATTGGTGTTAGGTGTAAAAGGATCAAAAGCAGATTTTGCCACAGTGGGGCTGAGTGAGACCGGTGTCGGTGGGAAGACAAGTGCAATGTTGACACCTTCGGTCGGGTGCAGAGGGCAAGCAACCTCTGAAACGCCGTCTGGCCGTGGCTGAGTGAGAAGCTCCCCTGTAGGATTAGGAGGTGAAAAAAGCATGAACAAATTAAATTAAAATTGGAATCATAACCAAAAATGTAAGCAGCTTGCAAGTTTTTTTGTCCCCCACATTTAAAATAAAAAACTCAGTTTTAGCAATTGCAGCGACAATATTTCAGTTCCAAATGGCTAACGATTTTATTTTAAAATTACCTATGAATCAGAGTAAACCGACATGCTTGCCGCATCATGGAGGTTTATCTGCTCTCTGCAATATTGGGTCCTGAATGATTAGCGATCTGCAGTATAGCTCTTACCTTTCATGACAGCAACAAGGTAAACTAGAACGGCACTTGGCAGAGCACGTACCTCCGCCAAGCTGAACAAGTTAAGCTTTATACCCAATCCTGGACAGGCCGGATCCGGATCTGGATCCGGATCTTCACCAAAATCTGATCGATTCGTCCTTGCCACGCACCAACCTTTCCACCAAGTTTCGTCCAAATCCGTCCATAACTTTTTGAGATATCGTGTTCACAGATAAACAAACAAACAGGGGTAAATACATAACCTTTGTCCACCTTCGGTGGTGAAGGTAACAGTACTACCTACCTCACAACCACTCTGTCCTCATTTTCTGCATCAACAACAGCGTAGCTACAAGAGCTAAACAAAGACTTGGAACATTACAGTGATGTCACTTTCTGAACCTTCTGTACATCTACAAAGCTCAAGACTGGAGTATGATAGACTTTAACAGTTGATGGATAGTAAACAATATTGGCAATATGTAGGCCAACAAAAGGCAAAACAAAAGGCAATATGTAGGCCAACAAAACATAGGCTCATGGAAGAGCGAGATTGCAAATAAAATTCACTCACAGTGGGGCAGTGGCACAACTGGAAGACACAACAAGCACGGGAGTAGATAGATAGGATAAAAAGAGAGTAGAACCACCTTTTGAGGCCATTTTTCCCCGCAGAGCAGGGGTCGGCCTTTTTTGGGCACCTCGGTCCCCTTTTTGAAGCAATGTTTTATGGCCGGATGCCCTTCCTGCCGCCAACCCTGTTGGTCGCCTCCTGCGACACACAGGGAATTACCAGTGAACTGGTACTCACTTTGCCGACCTCGGAAGGATGACAGGCTGAGTCAACCCCCCCTGGCATTAATTCAACAATCGACTGGGATTCAAACTCATGATCCGAGGATCCCAGGCCAGCACCCTAACTGCTAGGCCAACACCATGCATAAATATACTGACCTTCAAGTAAAAGGGGTTGATTGTGATGAGGAGGAGGGAAATTAATGGGGATAGGAAAAGCAGAGGTAGGAATACATACTGACTCAGTGGTGGTAGATTGCCAATTTGAAGCCTCACAAGATAGAGTGGGATTGAAAATATTCCAGAAGGCAGTTCCACAAGCAAGGGGTAGGCGGTGGGGGGAGGAAAGGGATGGATGAGAGGTGGTGGGAAGGGGAGAGAGGGGGGAGGGAAAGAAAAGGAGTGGACATGAGCAGTCGAGCTGTATTTTGGATGTTTCACAAAGGAAGCATTACCAGACGAGCAAATGCATTCTAGAAGGACTAGGGAGAGTGGCCACCAACCTGTGTGCGGTGAGAGAGGAGCAGGCCTTAGTGGTTCTGCTTCTTTGTGAGAGTTGCCAATGATGTTGAAAGCTTTGGATTCTACAGCATCCAAGAGAAAAGTATGAAGTAGCACCAACCTGTAAAGAAGAAGAAGAAGAACCATTAATTTCACGTCTTCAGATGCATAGGGCTGCTGAAGCAGTTTCTCCTTGTCGAGAGCGTACAATCCTGGTCGGGTCGCCACTCTGACGTCGAGTACTCGAATGGATCATTGTTCCCAGTAAGCTGGTACTCATTTTGCAGACTTCAGAAGGATGACACAGGCTGAGTCAACAACACCCCTTGGTGTCATGTTAACGGAACTACAGGGGCACTAACTCAGGACCCTAAGATCTTGAGCCAGCCACCTTGACCGTTAAACCAACACCAGGCCTTAGCCTGTAAGAGAGAGCAGTATTCCATGGCGTGGTGGACAAAGTCCTTGTAGGTTATGACCATTTGAGATTTAGCAGGAAAGTCTTGGCATGTTCTCCCCCCTCTCTCTCAACTTCCTCTCTGTATAAATCCCCTCTTTCTCCAAATCTGCCCCCCTCCCCCAATCCCCCTCTCTCTAACTCCTGCTCTCTTTCCAACTTCCATTCCCAGATCTGAAATAACTTGCTAATCCAGCATATTAAAAATTTTAATATGCAGTGCCTTCAGAAAGTATTCACACCCAATAGTTTGTTTCACATTTTGTTGTGTGACAGCCTGAATTTAGAATGGATTAAATAGAGATTTTTTTTGTCAATGATCTGCACATAATACCACAAAATGCCAAAGTGGATTTGTTTTTTTTGTTTTGTTTAAAAAAAAAGAAGAAGTAATTATAAATGAAAATCTGGAATGTCTCGAGTAAATAAGTATTCAACTCCTTTGCTATGACACTCCAAATTGAGCTCAGATGCATCCAATTTCCTTTGATCATCCTTGAGATGTCTCCACAACTCGAGTGGATTCCACCTGTGGCAAATTCAATTGATTGGACATGATTTAGAAAGAAACACATTTCTATATAGGATCCCACAGTTGGCAGGGCATATCCAAGCAGAAACTCTACCATGATGTCCAAGGAACTGTCCATATAACACCGAAATAGAATTGTGAGGAGGCATAGATCTGGGGAAGGGTATAATACAATTTCTAGAGTGTTGAAAGTTCCCAAGAGCACAGTGAGCTCCATCATTAGGAAATGGGAAAAATATGGAACTACCCAGGCTCTTCCTAGATCTGGCCATCTGACCAGATCCGGGCAAGAAGGACCTTAGTCAGGGAGGTGACCCAGAACTCAATGACCAAACTGACTACAGAGTTCCTTGTCTGAGAAGGGAAAACCTGCCAGAAGGACAACAATCTCTGTAGCACTTCACAGATCTAGTCTTTATGTGAGAGTGGTCAGACGGAAGCCACTCCTGAGAAAAAGGCACATGAAGCATGCCTGGAGTTTGAAAAAAAAGGCACGTGAAAGACTGAGAGTACGACAGAAATATGCTGTGGTCCAATGAGATGAAAATTGATCTCTTTGGCCTGATTGCAAAGTGCTATGTCTGGCAGAAACCGAGCACCGCTCACCACCCATCTAAAACCATCCCTTCCGTAAAGCATGGTGGTTGCAGCATCATGCTATGGGGATGCTTTTCAGTGACAGGGACTGAGAGACTTATAAGGATAGAATGAACAATGAATGGAGCCAAATACAGGCAAATTCTTGATGAGAACCTGCTTGAAAAATAACTTTGACGTAAAAGTCCTTGATTGGCTGAGCCAACGCCCAGACTTGAATGCCATTGAGAATATGTGGAGAGACTTGAAGATTGCTGTTCACCGACGCTCCCCATCCAACTTGACAGTGCTTGAGCAAATCTGCAAGGAAGAATGGGATAAACTCCCCAAATACAAATGTACAAAGCTGATACAGACATACTGTTATGGATTCGTCACTTCCGTTGTTGTGGTTCTCATCCACTGTAAACATTTTTGGTTCCATGTACTATTATTGTTATCGTTTAAGTGAAATAGAGATCACTGTTTTCAAAAGGTAAAAAAAGTTAATGTTTTAAAAAGAAACCGGAAACCGGATGAAGAGGAAGAGGAAAAGAAGGCGGAGCAAGTGAGGTCGGAGAAGGAGCTGAGCTGCTTGGAGGTCTGGAGCAAACGCTGGCGAACGAGGGTCACGAGTGAACTTTGGGTTTCCTGGGAAAGGGATTCCTGCGACAGAGTTGTTATCGCTGTGACAGATAAACCTGCGTGACAGGTTTTGCGGTTGATTCCGAAGAGAATCATTGGAGTGCCGTTACGTCTCGAGAACGGACCGTTGGCCATTTTGCCTCACGCCTGATTTCGCATCGCTCCAGGTTTTTCACCTCGCTCCAACCATTTCAACGCATCCAGCCGTTAGCTTGGTTTGCATGTGTAACGTGGATTTCGAGTGGGAATTTGCGGTTCGCCGTATGGGGAGCCGTTGAACATCCATACCCGAAGGTGTGATTTCCCAGTCGCCTCTTGAGGGTACCTTTGCCCATCTTTGGCAGTGTGACTGTCAACCGAACGGGATTCTGGTCTCGAAGAGACATCGTTCTGACAATCACTGGAGCGTGGATCGACTTTGGCTTGATGCCGGGATAGAGACATTGGGAATGTTCTTTTCGCTCACTTGGAGCACAGTGAGTTACATTGTACGAAACTGATGGTACCATCATAGGAATGATATATTGGTTGTACAATTGATTAATATTGTTATTGTACTGTTATTCTTGTGTGATCTTAATACAATACTTGTTTGTTGGTAACAATTGGTGTGGTTTCACCATTGATCTTTGACACACAGAATAACACATCTTTCTGCCGTGACTCCTCTCGGGGCTCGGAGGTACACCGTGACCGGGGTTTGGGGAGGAGCTCGTAACACATACCCAAGAAGACTCGGAGCTGTAATCACTGTCAAAGGCGCTTCCACAAAGTATTGCCTTAGGAAGTTGAATACTTAAGGGAATTCGATATTTGTTTAAGTTTTTTTTTTAATTCGTGAGAACTTCTAAAAAAAACAAAAAAACACTGACATTATGGGGTATTCTGCCTAGATCAGTGAGAAAAAAAAAATCTCAATTTTATCCATTTTAAATTCAGGCTGAAACAGAACAAATTGTGAAAAATGTCAAGGGGTGTGGATACTTTCTGAAGGCACTGTACAGACCCTAGTTACATCCCATAATTCCTTCCAATTCCCATCTTGTCAAGTAACTATGCCTGGGGAGTTATTGGCGAAAAGGATAACATTTGCACAGCAACATCCAGTCTCTGTCATTAGGCATCCAGAGTTAACAGTTGAAACAAGAGAGCTGTTGACTTTCAATGCCAGGCCCGAGAGATCGGAAGCACAATCACTCCAAGAACGCTGATCATTATTTTCCAAGCTAATTCAGGTTGTCAATGTACGCAAATAATTAATGAAAATGTCACACTTGTTGTGAAAAACCAATTGCACTATTTGTTATTTAAAAAAAAAAAATGTTCTATTGGATTCATTGCCAACTTTGCCACTAGATGGAACCAAAGCAAATAAGAAAACCTGAACGAATTTCCAACCACCGGTAAGTATGACATTCCATTCCAATCATAGTCACGGGTTTGGTCGCAGAGTCCTGCGTGTATGCTCGTCAGAATAACCAAAGTCCTCTCTCTCGCCCGTATGCCCAGCTCTGCCCGGTTTGGAATTCTAACATGTTACGAATTGGGCTTGCATGGACGGTACAATATTTTCAATACTCAGACACTGGAAGCATAGCAAGAACAAAAGGTGTCAATACCTTTACAGGAATGCGAGTACGGTAATACCGTATCTATAACCGGCTTGTATTCGACCCGTCTATTTAACGTACAGGTTTCTTTGGAAGAAAATCACTACAAGTCGTATGTGCTCAATATAACATAACAATTGCATAAACTGTTACAATAACAATGATTCACCAAATGAAAAGCTCACTATTATTATTAGTCCCCTACCGGTGTACACCGGAGGGGACTATAGGCGAAATGTCCCTCCGTCTGTCCGTCCGTCAGTCCGTCAGTCCGTCACGTCAGTCCGTCACGCAAAGAGCAGTTTTCCGGACTTTTTTTCTAAACCCTTAATGCTAATGATTTCAAACTTGGCATATGGTTTCCTCATGATAAGTGACAGATCAAGTTCGAACTTCACGACATTTCGATCATTTTTGACAAAGTTAGGGCACTTTGAACTTTGGGAATTCTGATAATTCTGATGATCCTTAACTCAGTGCCATTTTTAGTTTTAATTTCCTTTAAAAAACATTTTCTCTGCAATAATAGGACCGATTGAGATAAAATTTTCACCGTAGGAGGGACTCGGTCTGTAGAATATTTTAATCGTAATTATGACGTCACAGGTCACGTGGTTCGGCCGTCATATTGTTTTTTGTGAAAACACAAATCCAATTTTCTCCAAAACGCCTGAACAGATCGAGGCCAAACTTTGCAGGCAGAATCGCATACCCATGACGAACAAAAAAGTCAGCGAGCAGGATGTCATGCATCACACGGTTTCAGAGTTATGACGTTTTTAAGCATGAACCTTTAAAACCGAGCCCCTCCCTCATTTTTGATCCAATCGAGGGGAAACTTCACAGATCTGTTCAGCATGTCAGTCTACTAAAATGTCCTTTTGGAATTTGCGATAGGGCACGTGGTTTGGCAGATATGATATTTTTAAAAAAAAAGTATATCTCTTGAATCGCCAGTACCTCAGACTGTGAGTTGGTAATTATATAATTCACACAGTGCAATACGTGCAGGACGCTCCAAGGAGCGACCTTGGGGGCTTATCAACGAGGCGAGGCGTGACACACATGTGTCTCAGCATACCTGAGATCAAGTTTGAAAACCAGCATCAACCGTGCATAAATTTGCATATTCGATCATTTTTGACAAAGTTATGGCACTTTGAACTTTGGCAGGGGACATGTATTGCAGCGCAATACTCAGAATGCTTGTTATTATTGTGAAGGCAGTATCATTTCTGGCTATGTTTCTATCACAATCAGGAATATTACAACTGAACTCAAACCCCTTCCTGAATATCGCAAATTATTAAGCCTCCCCCTTTCGGATAGAGGGAGCCTTACATCTGTTGTAGGGTTGGTTTCTACAATTAGTGCCGCCATTTTTTAATGGTACCTTAGACTTCCTTCGACCCCCAGAAGTACTAAACCACCATTTAGTTTTTTTTCTTTTCCTTCCTTTTCTCTGTCACTGTCCACACTGTATCTCAGAGCCAGCTGGGACTTCAGAAATGAAATGTTTCAACAATGGGAATGCAAGGTTTGCACCTTGACTCAATTTGTTTGTGCCTTGGTCTTTTTTGGCCTTGACCCAATTTGAAGGTCATGACCTAATTATGCACATTTTAATATTTTTTAAACTACAACTCGACTAAGGTTTGTCCAATAAGAATGAAATTGCTCTCCAGATAGCCTAGAGAAAGCCTCATTTACATCATACCCCAACAAGGTTAAAGGTCAAGGTAGAATTGCAGTCTGACAAAAATAACGTTTTCTATCATCGCTCAAATTTTCCAATGTGGAATATCAAAGACTGCTTGGACTTCCAAATTGTTCTTGCATTGTAATAGTGTACCCTGCACTGAAGTTGTGCACCTGATATTTGATTTGCGTCCTTGACCTACTTTTTTCGGATTGCGACCTCTTTAACAAAAACATCTTTTTGATCATAATTTGAATAACTTCTCTCTGATTTACGTGATTTTCAGCTTTATGGATCGATTGGAGAAAGATGGGGAGACATTTCCTTAATTTACACTCTATCCCTAAATGTTGAACGTCAATGACATATGGTGGTCTGAAAAAATATGGCCATCATTGGATCGCAGGGAGGCTTACCCTTTGGATATCGCTTTGTGATCACAGATATTTAGTTAGACTTGCTATTCCATTGAAATAATACCATGTGGGAAAGGATGAAAGGATGCTCATGACAACAGTGATTGAAAGGCCTGCACTTGACTGTTGGACCACGGGATCGGTTTCATTAAAATTAATTATTTTAGTACTTGGGAATATGTAAGAGCATCGGAATAAACCAACAATGAACGAGAACGGCACTCGGAATTGTGCATACCTCTGCTAGGCTGAACAGTTTACGATTTGTAGCCCACCGATAGGTCGGATCTGCATCCGGACCTTAACTAAAATCGAATCGTCACCTCCCCATCTCATCCACCAAGTTTTGTCACAATCTGTCCACAACTTCTTCAACTATCATGCCATACTGTATATATCGTTTTTGGCCTCATCTATAATGGTGAAGAATCATTTAAAAGATCCATAAGGCAAATGCATTTGTGTTGATCGGATCAATAATTGCTTGATAAAAAGGTGTAGTCATCTGAAAAGTGGTACAGGAAGTTCTCGAAATAGACAAAGGTTACTGATATAACATTTTGTCCAAGAATGCTGGCATAAAGGAATGAAATTAAAAATAAAAGACGGTAATAGCCGGCGAAGCCGGTGTTGTGAATGAACGCGTACGTATTATGTTGAAAAGCCAGATTTTGCTGAATCCTTTGAGAATTTCGAAGCTTTGACGCACCAAATCGCTCCATGGAGGCCGCCATCTTGCGGATGCGGAAGTATGCATAAAAAATTGCGAAAAAGGTCAATAGGAGTTTGTTTCACCCGTCTTTTTTTGATTCACAATCTTATGCACCTCTAATTTGTAATTAAAATACTTTAAGACCAACCTCGTTCCCTGGGCCCGCACGGGCCCTGGTTATCTTCAACGAAAATCGTCACCAAACACCGGAACCAATGAGATTCGAGCATTTGAAAAAATATTTCAAAAAAGCTTATTACCGGGACCGCCTTTCGGAAGCTGAAAACGGCGTCAAATATTCTAAAATTGACGAAGAATTATTTTTTAGAAATCTCGCGGCCATAGGGCATAGTTTTTCACGGCCGGAAATATCCGAAGTTGAGACGAAATTCAATGAATTAATCAAGAAGGAAATTTTATAAATTTTAATCTCATCCAGAATGCAAATGGTGTCATTTTGAACTAGGTACGGTACCTACAACTACCTACTACCAACTACCTAACCTACTGATGCCATAGTGATGGGTAAAATAGTGGCAAGAGGCTTTGGCTTCGCCGACTCATTGCGGCTTTGCAGTAGGGTACTAGTAGGAGTGGCATGCTGCTGGCTCGCCATACAATCCAGCCCGCCATCGGTAGGAAGCCCCTCCATTTTCGCTTTGGAAGCGAGTTTCCTTGGAGAGTTGTCATTGGCAGGAAGCTTGAGTTGCAAATCTCGGTGGTACCAGATCCTGAGAAATATGCATGGAATATAACCAAGGACAACTATCTACCTCTTGCTTGAGGTTCAGGTCATTGATTCGACGTTGCTGAAAAAAATATATATATAATAATAATAATAACTTGCACGTACAAAAATCAAAACAAAAAACTTGCATAAAATCCAAACGAGTGGTTAGCAGTTTGAGTATCTGTCTATATTGTACTGAAACGTTGTTTTAAAACGTCCAAGTAGCTCACAAAGAAAGAATTATGGAAACTTGAGCGAACAGATGTGGAGCCAGATCATACATGTACGTTTTGAACACAAGTTCGAATGGAAGGACGTCGGTTTTTGAAACGAGCTACTGAAATGAAGACATAGGCGGAGGAGTTAAGATCACATACGTAACGAGTTTGAAGCAGGATTTGAAGGCCAGCTTTGTTATGCGGTCCAGAAGAGGGAGGTCATGGCTGATGATGATGCTTCGAGTTCAAAAGACTGAACGTCTTTTAGTTGCTGACCGTGGAAATAGACAGATGGGCTCATCAAGGTGAGACTACAGTTTGCCAGGACAGAACGGCGTGTTCAATTTGTGAAACCCACCTCAAATAAACTCCTGATCAGCAGAGAATGACGCAGCTTTGGGTGTGATGGTGACCTATGGCACAATCATTTGGAAAAAAGGCAGGAAGGGTTTTCCAGAGCATCTGAGAGGTCATTTGGATATATTAGGACTAAGAATGGACCAAAGACGCAATATGGGGGCACTTCAGCCTCCATTGAGAGAAGGGAGGAAAGGATTTCATTGATATAGCAACGTATTGACTGTGCAAGTGGAGGAAATCACAAAACCAGGTATGGAAGGTGGACTTGTATGCCGCAGGTAGAGAGGATGATGAAGCAGGGCGGAATGTCAGACTGTGTTGCATATCCAAGATATGGCTAAGATGGTTCATTGGTTCTGACATGTTGTTTGATATGTTGAGTCTCCGGAGAAGGAGAAGCAGCAGCAAGTCCAATGTCCATAGTTGAGTAAAGTGTTTGGAACATAATCCAACTTGACGGTCAGACATCAGTCCGTTTAAAAAGAGGAAAGACAACATCATTGACAGAGATGATGGATTTGGTGCTTCAATGTTAATGATGAATGATTAAGAAGTTGCAACGAAAAAGATGGGATATGGGATTTATGGGATCTAGAATTTGGAGAGTGCACTAATCACACAACAGCCTGTTCTTTTCGAAAGGTAGAACTGGGTGTTGAGAGCAGCAGCAAGTTTAAGGTCCCATACCAAAGACACCTCACCCGCAATGCAACAGTCTGTCTGCAACGGAGCAGGAAATGTATTTACAGTCAGACCAGGAACGGAATCAAAAATAGATATCTCAAAGGAGAGTACCCCACCTATGAGCTACCCAATCATCCCATCAACACCGTAGTGCATGTGGTCGAAGGTCCTGTGGGCTTGGCAACATGTGACGCTACAGAGGCTTCTTGCCAGCATGATTTTCCCATCAGCTATCAGTTGTTCATCCAAAGCCAGGCTAATGTTGCTGCAACTCTGAGAAGGATGTGAAGCTGAATAATCTCAAATGAGCATCCTCATGAGATTCAGCACTGCTCGTGCTCCATCACCGACATCACGTGAGGAACTATGGTCATGGCCATTTTACCTCGTCGTCAATGATGGGATATGGGATTGATGGATTCTGTACATCTGA
Source organism: Myxine glutinosa (assembly GCF_964187855.1). NCBI lineage: Eukaryota > Metazoa > Chordata > Myxini > Myxiniformes > Myxinidae > Myxine > Myxine glutinosa. Next base: position 159,800,035 of record NC_136262.1, read on the forward strand.
GGATTTTGTTTTGTACCAGGAGTGGAGAAAGCTCAACGTGAACATTCTTGATGCACCTCTTGCTCTCCATGCCTAATGCACCTCTTGCTCCTCGTGTCTCTCCCATTGATGGAAAGGGCAAAGACCTGTGGCCAATGCAGATCGGTGACTTCAAGATCATTTTAGTTTCTTTTTTTAATGAATGTAGGGCTAACAAGTCAGGAGACGACGATAGTTCACGAGCGAGCGGTATTCATTGACAAAGGACGGACTATAACCGAAACAGGCCCGGACAGGCCAGGCCTGGAAATGTCAAAACGAAGGTTACTGACCTTGAAATGAGATAGAAAATAATGTATAATCAGTTATGAGGTTAGTAAGCTATAAAATACCGAAAATTCGGTGAAAAATGAAATGAAAAAAAAAAAGACAAAATAAATGACAATTTTTTTCTTTTTTTCAAAAAAAACAAAACATGAAATATGAAAGATCGAGCACCGTAGGGCTAGACACATGACATTGGCCTAACCAAATATCGAAACCCCTGTCAGATTCCACCAAACCCCTCGGAGAAGATGTAGCTTGAACTCGATTACCCCCTAAAAAGACATCTTTTTCGGGCGTGGCTCCGCCCACAATGGGCGCAATACGCCCACTCTAGGCAGGACACAACTAGATCATGATATCAACCTCCCACGCAAGTTTCATCAAGATCGGATGATATCATCGGGTAGTTATGCTGCGGACAGACAGACACACAGACACACTCAGACAGACACACACACATGACGAATATAGTGGTCACTTGATAACTCGTGAACCAATAGTGGGGACTGCAGATAAATCACAGGAAGCACAAAGATACGAGGAGAGATCAGTATACCTCATTGTTATTCCTTCACTTTCACCTCCTCTACAAAAACCATGATCTTTTCTGCCCCCATTAGCCCCACTCCAAGCCCTTCCCTTTCCAAGTTTCCAGTTTTTCTTTCCTGAGAGTTTACTTCTGTATGTATCTTGTCCATCCAGTGCATCCTTCCCCATCCCTCATTCCACCCCACATACATCATCTGTCCAAGTCTCCCTCTATTTTGTCCCTCATCCCTGTTGTTAATGTATTTCTCTTCTCCTGTACATTATCTCCGCCACCGAAGGTGGAGGGAGGTTATGTTTTCAACCCTGTCTGTCTGCTTGTCTGTCTGTGTGAACAAGATATCTCAAAAGGTTGTGGACGGATTCGGACGAAATTTGGCAGAGATGTAGCTCATGTGACACGGACGAAATTGTTAGATTTTGGTGAAGATCCGGATTCGGATCCGGCTACTAGAATTTTTTAAGTGTTTAAGCGATTCGTCACCATTATGAGATGGGGCCAAAAGCGATACATAGTAGGAGATCTCAAAATGTTGTGGACGGATTTGGACGAAACTTGGTGGACAGGTTGTGTGTCTGACAAGGACGATTCGATTCGATTTTGGTGAAGATCTGAATATGGATTCGGAAACGAGATTTATTTAATTTTTTTAAGCGATTCTTCATTGAGTGATGGGGCTAAAAACGATACATAGCAGGAGATCTCGAAAAGTTATGGACGGATTTGGACGAAACTTGGTGGACATGTTGCGTGTGTGACAAGGACGAATCGATTCAATTTTGGTGAAGATCTGAATGTGGAATCGGATACAATAATTAATTAATTTTTCAAGTGATTCTTCACCATTGAGAGATCGGGAGAAAAGCGATATATATAACATGATATTCAAAAGTTATGGACGAGTAATGAATAAACTTGGTGGACGAGTTGGTTAGGTGACAAGAACAAGCCGATTAGATTTTAATTCAGGTCCGAATCCAGATCCGGCCTATCAGTGGATACAAAACATAAACTGTTCAGCCTGGTGGAGGTTTGTGCTCTACCGAGTGCCGTTATAGTTTTGTTATGTTACGTCGTGATCCGCTCTATGTTCGAGCTCTTCCACGAGCCTTGACTTTATATGCAAAAATAAATAAATAAATAGAAAGTCTCAAAATGCAAAGCCCGCCCATGTCCGCTTTATCCTCAAAGTAAACTTGACGAAAACAACTAAAACCAACGACAACAACAAAAACAACGAACTTCGAATTATTTTCTCCATATTGCCCCAATAAAGGTTTGCTGAAAAATGTATGATAGCTCAAATTATAAAAAGGGTATAGACACAGAGACATACACACACAAAGACGCACTCAACGACATACACTCAACGACACACACACACACACTCAACGACACACACACACACACACTCAACGACACACACACACACTCACACAGGGACACACACACAGAGAGAGGGACACACACACACACAGAGGAACACACACACACAGAGGAACACACACACACACACACACACACACACACACACACACACACACACACACACACACACAGAGGGACACACACACACACACACAGAGGGACACACACACACACACACACACACACACACACACACAGAGGGACACACACACACACACAGAGGGACACACACACACACAGAGGGACACACACACACACACAGAGGGACACACACACACACACAAAGGGACACACACACACACACAGAGGGACACACACACACACACACACACACACACAGAGGAACACACACACACAGAGGGACACACACACACAGAGGGACACACACACACAGAGGGACACACACACACAGGGACACACGCACACAGAGGGACACACGCACACAGAGGGACACACGCACACAGAGGGACACACGCACACAGAGGGACACACGCACACAGAGGGACACACGCACACAGAGGGACACACGCACACAGAGGGACACACGCACACAGAGGGACACACGCACACAGAGGGACACACGCACACAGAGGGACACACGCACACAGAGGGACACACACACACACAGGGACACACACACACAGGGACACACGCACACAGAGGGACACACACACACACAGAGGCACACACACACACAGAGGCACACACACACACAGAGGCACACACACACACGGGGAGGCACACACACACACAGAGGCACACACACACACGGGGAGGCACACACACAGCGAGGCACACACCCACAGGCAGCAAATCAGTGTCTCCCGGTGCATGGGGGACGGGCTCAGGACGTCTCTTAATGTCCTTGTCAATGTTGCTTGTACAAGGTCCTCCATGAGCCATTTTCACAATGTTGCTAAAATCCCTTTAGACGTGCTTGTGCACTTCATGAATTGCTTCTGCTAGCTGTGGCACACCATACTCCCACAAACCTCTCCCACCCAGCCCTCCCCAACACACCCCCCCCCTCTCCCTCTCCCTCTCCCTCTCCCTCTCCCTCTCCCTCTCCCTCTCTCTCTCCCTCTCTCTCTCTCTCTCTCTCTCTCTCTCTCTCTCTCTCTCTCTCTCTCTCTATCTCTCTCTCTCTCTCTCTCTCTCTCTCTCTCTCTCTCTCTCTCTCTTTCTTTCCCTCCAATCCTTTCGTCTCAACCCTCTGTGTTTCCCTCCCTTTTCAAAATGTAATTTCTCAGCTCCCTGCACTTTCGCTCACACAATGCAGAGATGCTAGGGGTTAACATTAAATGGTACAAATGATGACACATGTGAAATTGCTTTCTTTATCATGTAAATAACCCCAGTGGTGGAAGGAGAATGTTCTCAAGAGGAAAATACAAAGCTAACCTGCATGGCTGGTTGGCAGCTGCCAAGATTGACAATAATGGTAATGGTCCCTCTATCACTTCTCTGCACATAAACTGGTTTCCGTTTGTTTGTTTTTTGTATACAAGATCGAGGCTCGTGTAAGAGCTAACATGAATGACAAAAAAACAAACCGACACATACGACGAAATAAAGGGAGCGGGAGACAAGATGGGGAGAGAGGGGGAAGCACACAAGTACAACATTTGAGAGCAGGGACATCGGGAGATCTGTGGGAGGGTGAGGGCTTGGGGGGAGGAGGAATGGGAAGGGGGGGTGGGGGGTGGGAGAGGTATAAAACACATGGACACTGCTAGGACTTCCAGGAAAGAAGTCAGTATTTCAAAAACGTGGATCTGGGGTGAATTAACAGGGGTAGAAAAGATCAAGGTTTTGGATGGGGGAAGATAAGAGATGGTGGTGAACAGCTGTTTTAAAGACCTGGAGGGAGGAGTGGGATTGAAGAGAGTGAGGGAGTTTGTTCCAGAGGCGGGAAAAAAGAGGAATGAAAGAGTGAAGGTGAGCAGAGAATCTTGATTTTGGCAGTTTCACGAGAAGAGGGTTGCTGGCAGATCTTGTGCGACCTGTAGGAATATTTGGGGGACAGAGCACAGACAGAGCTGGGGGAGCAAGGCCGGAGAGGAGTCGGTAGAAGACAGAAAAGACCACCCACCTGCCTGCGGTGAGTGAGTGAAAGGCCCTCGGAGTTAGCTTCATCGCAGGAGATTCCAATGATTCTGTAAGGTTTGGTTTCAACAGCGTGAAGATGAGCTAGGTGTGAGGCAGGAGCACCAGCCCAGAGGGGAGAGCAGTATTCCATTGAGCTGCGAATGAAAGCCTTGCATATGGTGAGGAGCTCAGGTGTGCCAAGGAAGGACTTCGCATGACGGAGGATGCCTAGTCGGCGACTGGCTTTGGAGGCCAGATTTGAAATGTGGTTTTCCCAGGAAAGATCATGGCAGATAGTGAGACCCAAAAGCTTGAGTGACAGAACTTCTTGGAGAGGATTGTTGATTGTTGAACCTCTTGGAGAGGAAAGGATCTTGGAGAGGAGAGGATCCTTCTTTTAAAACTTAAAATCACAAGGTGGCACCAATGAAGTCTCAACTACCACAACTAGCAAATGTACACAGTCTTGGAGATATGTATAAGGATCCATAAATTAAACTCGAGAGTTCATAGCACACCTTACTTGAAAGACAAAGACATGGGCGGAGTGCATGAGCGGGAAATTTGATAGGTCGAGATGACATAAAATGTTGTAAAATTTCGTCCAAGTACTGCTAAATGGAGGGTTTTTGAAAGTGGCAAAAAGGCGATCTGTGTTTACAGTATTCAAGTACAGCATATAATTTAATTTCAATAAAATTAAGATTCCAAAATCTAAATAAAATAACGTTTGTCGGGAAAAAAAATTCCGGAGGTTTACCGCCATTGAATGCAGCGTCTTTTACACCACCATATCTAACGTGTTACAAATGAGTTTGTCGTGCCTGTTGATTGTGTCCTTTATGACGTTCTAAAAACAGTGAGATTCCTGTTTGGAATGATTTTCAATTATGTTTGACTGCCAGACAGGCACATAGAGTAAGATAATTTTTATCTCGCTCCTCTCTGTGCATGTTCGATCAGGCTGAACGCAGAGCCAAAGAAGACCACTGTTGAATTGAATCTTCGTTTTTCCGAATCATGTTCCGATTTGTGTTTAAAATATTGTTTTCCGATTCATGTTCCAATTTGTGTTCGAAATATAACATTCAATTGAAATTAAGTTTTTCCGAGATCATAAATTGATGTTTGTAGACAGTAAGACAGACAGACAAAGTGAGCCGATTGCTTAACCCCACTTTTCGTGGGGGTAGGTAATTACTAATTTTACTTTATGGTAGAGCTTTTATCAAAAAGGATTCACAAAAATGGATGCAAGGCTTTTACAAGTGGAAAGTACAGGAAGGATAAGACGTATTGTCATCAACAATGACCTGATGGTATCCATGCAATGGGAATAGGTAAACCGCAATGGGTAGACAAGACCACGTGAAGCGAAGGTCATTCGCGAGGAAGCTGGGATTTTACAGACAAGCCAATGGTGGGTGATATAGCAGTCTTCTTGAAACCAACTCAACTTACTAAAGCTTAAAATGCAAGATCCTAATACAGCTGCTTTCAGCTAGGTTTTAACACCCACAACCTCTGGGATGCGAATCTAGTGTCCACACCAATATGCCATCACTTTCCTGACACCGACCCCTCCTCGCCCCCACTACATTCAGGCATTCTGCCAAAGTATATAATTATGTACATCTCAAACCCTATTCACCTAGCCAATCTATTAATTACGTAAGCACAGCTTGAACTGAGAGAATCATACTAAAATACGCCATTTGTGTCTGTCCGTCTGTCTGATGAATTTTTGACGCCAATACATTCCGTCCTTACTTATCCAATCTCAACCAAACTTGACAGGATGCCCAAGGGTTACATAATGAAGGTTGTAGCGCGTTCATTTGCCCCCTTCCCCAAGGGGGTTTCCTCCCCCCGAGCAAGTTTGCCCACCATTGCCGTCAATGGGGTTGCGCGTTGAGGTGTATATAAATGTTAAATTAGCTTTATCGTGGCGTATTTCCAAAGATGATTTAATCGTGGCGTTTTTCCAAAGATGAGTTTAATAACAAAATTAATGATAATCGCATATTATTAATGTTATGACAAAACAATATTAATACTAATAATGTCCCACTTCCCCAAGGCGTTTTTCCTGCAGTGATAACGTGTTTAAATAGCTTATTGTTATAATGGTGTTTCCGTGGGAGCAACATCTTCTACAGGAAGTAAAAATATTATAAACCACAAACACGTATGCTTAGCTTTTTAAACAGTCGCTAATGCTCTTTATAACACTAAATGAAGAAATTTGGAGGAATCCCGACATCCGTGAAGTAAGGTTTACTTACAGAACTGAAGGAAGATCTACTGTACTCTATATAACCCACAAATGTTGGGTTAATAACATGGCCCTTTCTGCCACCACCGTGGCATTTTTCATAGCAAACTTTTGAAATTCTCTCCTGCTGTTTGATACTAAACTGAAAGGGAGGAAGCCCAGGTTGTGCTCATTTACCAAGCAGCTAGCTAGCGCTTGCCAAGCCAGCCGTTCCTTCACGGTTTTGAATGGAGTGCTTGCTCGAATGCTTAAACCACTTGGCGATCTTTTCACAAGAAACTTGGTAAATGAACACACACCCAATGTTCTTGAGATCCGTCCATAGATCGACTGTAATCTATATACCCCAAAGAGGAATGACCCTTCCTGCCCCTTCCGGAGTCTGCGGGTGTACTAGCTAAATAAATGCACATAGGGTGGGAACAGGAAGAGCACGGAAAGGGCACGTTTGGAGCATCAGGAGGAAATGGGGGCTAGGGAGCTGGATGGATCAAACATTCCACCATATTTGTCTGCATTAAAAAAAAGTATGGCTCCTTTAATGTTCTATATATTATTATTCTCATAAATGTAATCTAAAGTAACATGTATAATGTATATGCATTCTGCAAACATTTTATAATCAACTGAACCTCAGCCAGGAACATAAAGTGGGTTATTTAGGGTACAACCCTAAATGTAGACAGGAGACAGGAGACGGGAGACAACTTGAACCTCTACATTTTTCCGAAAGTAAAGCAAGAATTCATGTTTACAAACAAGTACAAACAGAAATTGCTCGTTCTTCTTAAGGAAGATTAATGGGAAAGTGTCAGAATCGCACGAGAAGATAGCAGGACTACATCAAACAACGGTAGGTGGCGTGGGGATGAGGGAGTCATTGCCCCAGGGTAAAATCATGTAAACAACGCTTTTCGACGCCAAACTCGGTTGTGCTCATGAACAAGTTATTTTGGCTCCCACTCCTTCCACTAAACACACCACCGAGCATCATATAGCAATACAACACGGTTGGACATTTTCAATGCCAGCTTGGGAGAAAGGCTATCAGTTCATTTTTACCACACGCACGCGAAGCGAAAAGCGGGCCCAAGCAATTGGTTTACTTTGTCTGTCTTTCTGTCCGTCTCCCGAGCTTGGAAGAAAGGCGAGTCTACAAAGAAAGGCGAGAAAGGCCCTGTCTACAAACATCAGTTTATGATCGAGGATTGAAATTCAATGTTATATTATGAACACGAATCGGAAAACGAACCTGTAGTTTAGCAGTACTTTGGCTCTGAATTTGTCACAATCGTGCATACGCAGAGGTGTAAGACAATATTTTTAAACTCTGTCTTCCTGTCTGGCATCAAACAGAATTGAAAATCATTCCAAGCAGGAAACGTACAGTTTTTATGGACATCATAATGGACTCAAACAACAGGCATGAAGGAAGCACGAATGTAACGTGTTAAATAAGGCGGTGTAAAAGACATTGGGTAAAACGGCGATAAACTTCCAGAATTTTTTTTCTATGACCTTTAAAATTTTCACTTTATTTCAATTGAATTATATTGTTGAGACTGTATAAATCGAATCGCCTGTAACATCAAAAACCCTTCCGTTTAGCAGTACCTGGAAAAAATATTACGACATTTTATGTC
>NC_136262.1:159810821-160038321 GCF_964187855.1 Myxine glutinosa
GTTTGGTTGTGTTTCAACACCCTTTTTGAAGATGATTAACGAGGTGCTCATAACAAAAAAACAACCCAAAAAAGCCTTACCAAAATGGCGATCCACCATCTTGGTTAGCCCACTGGCACATCGCTGGGTTCTTAAGCCACCATTTTGTTCCGGCCAATTCAAATGTGCCTTGCCTTGGAAACACGATCTAGTCTCATGCAATAACTAAATCATAAAATCGAAATGTAGATTTGGATTTGAGGATCGGATCCCGTTCACGAAACAAGTATCGAAATCTGGAGTGAAATCTGACAAAATTTAACACATTAGTAATTCTTATAACCATGTATATCTTTTACTCAACTTTCAGCAAGGGTGTCCTTCCTCCTACTCCACATTGTCAAAGCATTAAACTTAACCTTTTCTACTGTTCCAACGATTATATCAAGTGAAAAAAATATTAAAGAATGTAGCCAAAAGTTTAACTTTATTGATTAAAACGAAAATAATTAACCAGCAGGATCGACGGCAAGGCTTCCGCAGTCGCGCCTGTGTACTCCATGGGCAAACCTTTTCGTAAGGAAGGCAACATGAATCAAATTAAAATAGAATTAAAAGAACGTGTCCCTCATCCTGCTATGCTTATGATATACTGTATTTAATTTATTTCCTTCCTTTAAAAAGTAGAAAGTACACCGTTGGATGAACAAAGGCCTCTTTAAAGGTAAACCTTTGGTGCCTTCGTTTTGTCATGTTGATGAACTTGATGCGTGCTTGTGTTTTACTGCAACGGCACTTCGAACAGGCCGCGGTGCCTTGATCCACTCAAAAGCGCTCATATGGGAGGTGTGTGTGTGTGTGTTTTCTTTTTGTTTTTTTTCAATGGCGTATTATAGCGAGATTTGCTCCCGGCCCCAGATCCTGAATGGCCCAAAAATTGAGTGAATAAAACGCTTTTATGCAGTTTCGCTTTTTACAAACACAAATAGCTGCCTGGACATGGTCCAAACTTGAAAATCTGTTCTGTTCTTACTAAAATAGCATGACATGAGGGAGCGATCAAGGAAAACTGTGGAGTGAATCGTGTGAGTTAGTTGAGTGTGATTGGTGTAATGTTCCATATGTGTTAACAGTACAAAGAAGGCCATGACTGGTTCTGAGTGAGCGAACGGTGTAAGAAGAGCCATGAGTTATTCCGTGAGTCACAACAACACAACAACAGGCATTTTAAGGCCATTTTCCCTGTTAGAGCAGGGGTTGAGTGAATGGTGTAAGTTAGTTGTTCTGAGTGAGTAAACCGTGTAAGGAGAGGCCATGAGTTGCGTGTGAGTGAACAGTGTAAAGAAGGCCGTGAGATACTGCGTGTGAGTGAACAGTGTAAAGAAGGTCGTGAGATACTGTGTGTGAGTGAACAGTGTAAGGAGGGCCGTGAGATGTTCCGTGTGAGTGAACAGTGTAAGGAGGGCCATGAGTTGCGTGTGGGTGAACAGTATAAAGAAGCCTGCGAGACATTCTGTGTGGACGAACGTTGTAAGGAGGGCTGTTAGTTGTTCCGAGTGAGTGAACAGTGTAAGGAGGGCCATGAGTTGCATGTGAGTGAAGAGTGTAAGTGAGGGGAGGGGAGGCATGAAGTTCGTGTTTATATGTGCGCGGATAATCAATTACATGAGGAAAATAAAAAAAAGTATTTTATTACTATGGATCCTTCAACTCTAAATCTAAATAAGCCAGAGACGAGAGAAGTTTTTTTCCTCAACCTCACAACCTGTGCCTTGGGGGTGGCACTCATGTTGAGACCGGCCCGAAAATATTCTTTGCCCCCGGCCCTGGCAAGCCTTAATCCGGTGTGTGTGTCCTTGTGTGTGTGTCCTTGTGTCTGCCTGTGTGACATATCATTCCCTTTTCTAACTTCCCCCCCCCCCTCCTTTCTCTTTTTTCTCTCCACCCACCCCCCCCCGCCCACCCAATGCCGGGTACTTTTGCTAGTATATATATTTATTTATTTATTTTTCCATATTTTTTTTTTATGGTCGTTTGTCTCTGCACTTGGCCTTGTAATGCACACTAAAGTACACCGATGCCGACTGACGTAAACGTTGTTGTCTTGCAAGTTATTTATGACCAAGCTCCTCTGTGACCCTCAAATCAATGAAAATAAATAAATATTCGCGTATTCTGGTAATGTTTGTAGAAATTTGAGAACGTACCCGCAGTGCCCCGTTAAAGCCGAGGGGGCAGCACAGACAGTTTTAGGTCGAATCGCCACAAATGTTGGCCGAACCAAAGATCGTCTTGCCAAAGCGCCCGACTTCGGGCAGAGAAGACGATCACACAAAATGCTGAGCAAAGAACGAGAAGGAAATCTGAACTGGGATGCGAGCCAGGAGCAGCTCGGCCAAGCGGAAAGCATGTAAGCGCTGGAGTATCCTGTACATGTCACCAAACGCCCACAATGTACAATATTCACGACTGGCAATATTTACTTTTCAGTTAACTACAACCGGAAGGGAAATGGCAGCAGCAGCAGGAAAATAAGATGAACTGCAAAACTTGAGCTCCACCAATGCTGTCCCTTTATCCAGACGTCCATTTCCCAGTAGTGATCCTATTATCACCATATTAAATCTGGGAGAGGTGGGTGGCATTTTAATGCTGGAGTAATGGGCAAGATGGTGTAGGAAAGATGAAAGTAGGAAAGCAATCTCTCAATGTTGAGGAAACAGGGGAAGAACAGAATCTTTGAGATGGGCCTGCAATTACACTTCGTGAATCTCACTTTCAAATTGATCCACTTTTTGCTTTTCAGACTCTGCAGCTTTTTAAAGTTTTCTTCTTCTTCTTTAACTGTCACGAGCATACCCACTTGTGGAGTTTCAAATTGATCCACTTTTTGTTTTCCAGACTCTGCAACTTTTTAAAGTTTTCTTCTTCTTCTTTAACCGTCACGAGCATACCCACTTGTGGAGTTTCAAATTGATCCACTTTTTGTTTTTCAGACTCTGCAGCTTTTTTAAGTTTTCTTCTTCTTCTTTAACTGTCACTCGTATACCCACTTGTGGAGTTTCAAATTGATCTACCTTTTGTTTTTCAGACTCTGCAGCTTTTTAAAGTTTTCTTCTTCTTCTTTAACTGTCACTATTATACCCACTTTTGGAGTTGGCTGGGGAAGGCTCAACCCGAGTCTTTCACGAACCGGCTGGCTCGGCCTGACGTTCGACTAGCGTTAGGGCATGAATTTGAATTTGGCGATAGGTCACCCACTCTTTGTGAAGGACACAATGTGATGATCTTTAACGGCCACCAACAAATGCGCAGTTTAACGTCCATCGGAGGAATGGCACACGCATTAATGAATCATCCACGGTGCGAAGCACAAGGATGAGAGTTTATACCTGGGTCAGGATTCCGAACCGATAAGCTAAGGAGATGCTAAGACAGGCAAACACAGTAGTTGACCTGCTGTGACAAGAATGAGGATTTGGCCTGGCAGTCAGAGGTATGATGCAGAGTGCGTGGGTGTCTGCTGACGTCTGAGCTTACAACAGTGTGTCCACATGTCCAGATCTCTACTCACACCACTCCCCACTCCAGGCCCACCCTCATTCCTCCAGCCCTGGAATGCAACGTACGGGCAGCAAAGAAAAGAAGCAAAACAAGGAGAGATAATTGAGGAAATAGTTTACACACACACATACACTTCCCACTGCTCGGAGATATAATCGCTTGATGATCCCTGGGCGGTTTTAGCAAATGCTGAGAAATGTTCCTCCAAGAGCATTTCAAATCGATTTCTCTTTTTATAATGCACACAATAAATAAATAAATAAATGAATGTAAGTGCTCCATAACACACCATCTATGGATGAAGTCCAAGAAAAATAAGTTATGCAAGTCAAAGTTAGCTGCATCCTTGAAGGCACACGCACACACACACGATTATTATGACAATTTCCCACTCTGGTGGGTGGTCCACCTGCGACTGCTTTTGCTCAACCACAAGCCACACATGTGGTGTAACCTCGTTTACTTCCTCATCGTGGCAGTACAAAAGAGTGCGGCAGAAATAAACGAGGTGACACCACGTTTGCGGCTCGTTGTCGAGCTAAAGCAGTGGCAGGCGGACCACAGGAATCTTCCACAGGAACGAGCCAGCGGATGCTACAAAGAGCACGTGCCAAACGGGGACAAGCCGTCTGTTCCCAGAACCTTGCTGCGGTGTTGTTACCGAGGCCTGAACCTTGAAAGGTCCAATTGTCTTAGCATGGAATGTACAAAGGAGGGTGCCAAGTAATTGTCATGAAATTATCTCTTAAACTTCCCTTTTCTCTCGTTTACTCTCAATTGCATTTCTCTTTTTATGGTCTATTTTTGATTCTTCCTGGTGCTTTTGATGACTTATATTGGAACTATTCAAGTCAGCAATGGTACCGAATGACTTGTACAAGTGCATTTTTTTTTCTCATCAGGCTTCCAAGCCAGCATGGTGGTCACAAACACAACATTTGCGTATTAAATCATAAATAGTGACCAAATCATTGGTGATGTCACGCGTTTAAAATTGTCCATTTTTTTTAAATACGTTGCTACACTTAGTAACGTCGCGTGCCTGTTGTTGGCTAAGCAGTTACAGTTAGGGTGCCGGCTTGGGATCCTAGGATCCTGGGTTCAGCGGTTAGGGTGCCGGCTTGGGATCCTAGGATCCTGGGTTCAGCGGTTAGGGTGCCGGCTTGGGATCCTAGGATCCTGGGTTCAGCGGTTAGGGTGCCGGCTTGGGATCCTAGGATCCTGGATTCAGCGGTTAGGGCACCAGCTTGGGATCCTAGGATCCTGGATTCAGCGGTTAGGGCGTCGGCTTGGGATCCTAGGATCCTGGGTTCAGCGGTTAAGGCGCCGGCTTGGGATCCTAGGATCCTGGGTTCAGTGGTTAGGGCACCGGCTTGGGATCCTAGGATCCTGGGTTCAGCGGTTAGGGTGCCGGCTTGGGATACTAGGATCCTGGGTTCAGCGGTTAGGGCGCCGGCTTGGGATCCTAGGATCCTGGGTTCAGCGGTTACGGCGCTGGCTTGGGATCCTAGGATCCTGGGTTCAGCGGTTAGGGCGCTGGCTTGGGATCCTAGGATCCTGGGTTCAGCGGTTAGGGTTCCGCCTTGGGATCCTAGGATCCTGGGTTCAGCGGTTAGGGTTCCGCCTTGGGATCCTAGGATCCTGGGTTCAGCGGTTAGGGTTCCGCCTTGGGATCCTAGGATCCTGGGTTCAGCGGTTAGGGTGCCGGCTTGGGATCCTAGGATCCTGGGTTCAGCGGTTAGGGTGCCGGCTTGGGACCCTAGGATCCTGGGTTCAGCGGTTAAGGTGCCGGCTTGGGATCCTAGGATCCTGGGTTCGGCGGTTAGGGCGCCAGCTTGGGATCCTGGGTTCAGCGGTTAGGGCGCCGGCTTGGGATCCTAGGATCCTGGGTTCAGCGGTTAGGGTGCCGGCTTGGGATACTAGGATCCTGGGTTCAGCGGTTAGGGCGCCGGCTTGGGATCCTAGGATCCTGGGTTCAGCGGTTAGGGTGCAGGCTTGGGATCCTAGGATCCTGGGTTCAGCGGTTAGGGCGCCAGCTTGGGATCCTAGGATCCTGGGTTCAGCGGTTAGGGTTCCGCCTTGGGATCCTAGGATCCTGGGTTCAGCGGTTAGGGTTCCGCCTTGGGATCCTAGGATCCTGGGTTCAGTGGTTAGGGTTCCGCCTTGGGATCCTTGGATCCTGGGTTCAGCGGTTAGGGTGCCAGCTTGGGATCCTAGGATCCTGGGTTCAGCGGTTAGGGTTCCGCCTTGGGATCCTAGGATCCTGGGTTCAGTGGTTAGGGTTCCGCCTTGGGATCCTTGGATCCTGGGTTCAGCGGTTAGGGTGCCAGCTTGGGATCCTAGGATCCTGGGTTCAGCGGTTAGGGTGCCGCCTTGGGATCCGAGGATCATGGGTTCAGCGGTTAGGGTGCCGGCTTGGGATCCTAGGATCCTGGGTTCAGCGGTTAGGGTGCCGCCTTGGGATCCTAGGATCCTGGATTCAGCGGTTAGGGCGTCGGCTTGGGATCCTAGGATCCTGGGTTCAGCGGTTAAGGCGCCGGCTTGGGATCCTAGGATCCTGGGTTCAGTGGTTAGGGCACCGGCTTGGGATCCTAGGATCCTGGGTTCAGCGGTTAGGGTGCCGGCTTGGGATACTAGGATCCTGGGTTCAGCGGTTAGGGCGCCGGCTTGGGATCCTAGGATCCTGGGTTCAGCGGTTACGGCGCTGGCTTGGGATCCTAGGATCCTGGGTTCAGCGGTTAGGGCGCCGGCTTGGGATCCTAGGATCCTGGGTTCAGCGGTTAGGGTTCCGCCTTGGGATCCTAGGATCCTGGGTTCAGCGGTTAAGGCGCCGGCTTGGGATCCTAGGATCCTGGGTTCAGTGGTTAGGGCACCGGCTTGGGATCCTAGGATCCTGGGTTCAGCGGTTAGGGTGCCGGCTTGGGATCCTAGGATCCTGGGTTCAGCGGTTAGGGTGCCGGCTTGGGATCCTAGGATCCTGGGTTCAGCGGTTAGGGTGCCGGCTTGGGATCCTAGGATCCTGGGTTCAGCGGTTAGGGCACCAGCTTGGGATCCTAGGTTCCTGGATTCAGCGGTTAGGGCGTCGGCTTGGGATCCTAGGATCCTGGGTTCAGCGGTTAAGGCGCCGGCTTGGGATCCTAGGATCCTGGGTTCAGTGGTTAGGGCACCGGCTTGGGATCCTAGGATCCTGGGTTCAGCGGTTAGGGTGCCGGCTTGGGATACTAGGATCCTGGGTTCAGCGGTTAGGGCGCCGGCTTGGGATCCTAGGATCCTGGGTTCAGCGGTTACGGCGCTGGCTTGGGATCCTAGGATCCTGGGTTCAGCGGTTAGGGCGCTGGCTTGGGATCCTAGGATCCTGGGTTCAGCGGTTAGGGTTCCGCCTTGGGATCCTAGGATCCTGGGTTCAGCGGTTAGGGTTCCGCCTTGGGATCCTAGGATCCTGGGTTCAGCGGTTAGGGTTCCGCCTTGGGATCCTAGGATCCTGGGTTCAGTGGCTAGGGTTCCGCCTTGGGATCCTAGGATCCTGGGTTCAGCGGTTAGGGTGCCGGCTTGGGATCCTAGGATCCTGGGTTTAGCGGTTAGGGTGCCGGCTTGGGATCCTAGGATCCTGGGTTCAGCGGTTATGGCGCCGGCTTGGGATCCTAGGATCCTGGGTTCAGCGGTTAGGGTGCCGGCTTGGGATCCTAGGATCCTGGGTTCAGCGGTTAGGGTGCCGGCTTGGGACCCTAGGATCCTGGGTTCAGCGGTTAAGGTGCCGGCTTGGGATCCTAGGATCATGGGTTCGGCGGTTAGGGCGCCAGCTTGGGATCCTGGGTTCAGCGGTTAGGGCGCCGGCTTGGGATCCTAGGATCCTGGGTTCAGCGGTTAGGGTGCCGGCTTGGGATACTAGGATCCTGGGTTCAGCGGTTAGGGCGCCGGCTTGGGATCCTAGGATCCTGGGTTCAGCGGTTAGGGTGCAGGCTTGGGATCCTAGGATCCTGGGTTCAGCGGTTAGGGCGCCAGCTTGGGATCCTAGGATCCTGGGTTCAGCGGTTAGGGTTCCGCCTTGGGATCCTAGGATCCTGGGTTCAGCGGTTAGGGTTCCGCCTTGTGATCCTAGGATCCTGGGTTCAGTGGTTAGGGTTCCGCCTTGGGATCCTTGGATCCTGGGTTCAGCGGTTAGGGTGCCAGCTTGGGATCCTAGGATCCTGGGTTCAGCGGTTAGGGTTCCGCCTTGGGATCCTAGGATCCTGGGTTCAGTGGTTAGGGTTCCGCCTTGGGATCCTTGGATCCTGGGTTCAGCGGTTAGGGTGCCAGCTTGGGATCCTAGGATCCTGGGTTCAGCGGTTAGGGTGCCGCCTTGGGATCCGAGGATCATGGGTTCAGCGGTTAGGGTGCCGGCTTGGGATCCTAGGATCCTGGGTTCAGCGGTTAGGGTGCCGCCTTGGGATCCTAGGATCCTGGATTCAGCGGTTAGGGCGTCGGCTTGGGATCCTAGGATCCTGGGTTCAGCGGTTAAGGCGCCGGCTTGGGATCCTAGGATCCTGGGTTCAGTGGTTAGGGCACCGGCTTGGGATCCTAGGATCCTGGGTTCAGCGGTTAGGGTGCCGGCTTGGGATACTAGGATCCTGGGTTCAGCGGTTAGGGCGCCGGCTTGGGATCCTAGGATCCTGGGTTCAGCGGTTACGGCGCTGGCTTGGGATCCTAGGATCCTGGGTTCAGCGGTTAGGGCGCCGGCTTGGGATCCTAGGATCCTGGGTTCAGCGGTTAGGGTTCCGCCTTGGGATCCTAGGATCCTGGGTTCAGCGGTTAGGGTTCCGCCTTGGGATCCTAGGATCCTGGGTTCAGCGGTTAGGGTTCCGCCTTGGGATCCTAGGATCCTGGGTTCAGTGGTTAGGGTTCCGCCTTGGGATCCTAGGATCCTGGGTTCAGCGGTTAGGGTGCCGGCTTGGGATCCTAGGATCCTGGGTTGAGCGGTTAGGGTGCCGGCTTGGGATCCTCGGATCCTGGGTTCAGCGGTTATGGCGCCGCCTTGGGATCCTAGGATCCTGGGTTCAGCGGTTAGGGTGCCGGCTTGGGATCCTAGGATCCTGGGTTCAGCGGTTAGGGTTCCGCCTTGGGATCCTAGGATCCTGGGTTCAGTGGTTAGGGTTCCGCCTTGGGATCCTTGGATCCTGGGTTCAGCGGTTAGGGTGCCAGCTTGGGATCCTAGGATCCTGGGTTCAGCGGTTAGGGTTCCGCCTTGGGATCCTAGGATCCTGGGTTCAGCGGTTAGGGTGCCAGCTTGGGATCCTAGGATCCTGGGTTCAGCGGTTAGGGTGCCGCCTTGGGATCCGAGGATCATGGGTTCAGCGGTTAGGGTGCCGGCTTGGGATCCTAGGATCCTGGGTTCAGCGGTTAGGGTGCCGCCTTGGGATCCTAGGTTCAGCGGTTAGGGTGCCGGCTTGGGATTCTCGGATCCTGGGTTCAGCGGTTAGGGTGCCGGCTTGGGATCCTAGGATCCTGGGTTCAGCAGTTAGGGTGCCGGCTTGGGATCCTAGGATCCTGGGTTCAGCGGTTAGGGTGCCGGCTTGGGATCCTAGGATCCTGGGTTCAGCGGTTAGGGTGCCGGCTTGGGATCCTGGGTTCAGCGGTTAGGGTGCCAGCTTGGGATTCTAGGATCCTGGGTTCAGCGGTTAGGGTGCCGGCTTGGGATCCTAGAATCTTGGGTTCAGCAGTTAGGGTGCCGGCTTGGGATCCTAGGATCCTGGGTTCAGCAGTTAGGGTGCCGGCTTGGGAACCTAGGATCCTGGGTTCAGTGGTTAGGGTGCCAGCTTGGGATCCTCGGTTCAGCAGTTAGGGTGCCAGCTTGGGATCCTAGGATCCTGGGTTCAGCGGTTACGGCGCTGGCTTGGGATCCTAGGATCCTGGGTTCAGCGGTTAGGGCGCCGGCTTGGGATCCTAGGATCCTGGGTTCAGCGGTTAGGGTTCCTAGGATCCTGGGTTCAGCGGTTAGGGTTCCGCCTTGGGATCCTAGGATCCTGGGTTCAGCGGTTAGGGTTCCGCCTTGGGATCCTAAGATCCTGGGTTCAGTGGTTAGGGTTCCGCCTTGTGATCCTAGGATCCTGGGTTCAGCGGTTAGGGTGCCGGCTTGGGATCCTAGGATCCTGGGTTTAGCGGTTAGGGTGCCGGCTTGGGATCCTAGGATCCTGGGTTCAGCGGTTATGGCGCCGGCTTGGGATCCTAGGATCCTGGGTTCAGCGGTTAGGGTGCCGGCTTGGGATCCTAGGATCCTGGGTTCAGCGGTTAGGGTTCCGCCTTGGGATCCTAGGATCCTGGGTTCAGTGGTTAGGGTTCCGCCTTGGGATCCTAGGATCCTGGGTTCAGCGGTTAGGGCGCCAGCTTGGGATCCTGGGTTCAGCGGTTAGGGTGCCGGCTTGGGATCCTAGGATCCTGGGTTCAGCGGTTAAGGTGCCGGCTTGGGATCCTAGGATCCTGGGTTCGGCGGTTAGGGCGCCAGCTTGGGATCCTGGGTTCAGCGGTTAGGGCGCCGGCTTGGGATCCTAGGATCCTGGGTTCAGCGGTTAGGGTGCCCGCTTGGGATACTAGGATCCTGGGTTCAGCGGTTAGGGCGCCGGCTTGGGATCCTAGGATCCTGGGTTCAGCGGTTAGGGCGCCGGCTTGGGATCCTAGGATCCTGGGTTCAGCGGTTAGGGTTCCGCCTTGGGATCCTAGGATCCTGGGTTCAGCGGTTAGGGTGCCGGCTTGGGATTCTAGGATCCTGGGTTCAGTGGTTAGGGTGCCAGCTTGGGATCCTCGGTTCAGCGGTTAGGGTGCCAGCTTGGGATTCTAGGATCCTGGGTTCAGCGGTTAGGGTGCCGGCTTGGGATCCTGGGTTCAGCGGTTAGGGTGCCGGCTTGGGATTCTAGGATCCTGGGTTCAGTGGTTAGGGTGCCGACTTGGGATCCTGGGTTCAGCGGTTAGGGTGCCAGCTTGGGATTCTAGGATCCTGGGTTCACCGGTTAGGGTGCCGGCTTGGGATCCTCGGATCTTGGGTTCAGCAGTTAGGGTGCCAGCTTGGGATCCTAGGATCCTGGGTTCAGCGGTTAGGGTGCCAGCTTGGGATCCTAGGATCCTGGGTTCAGCGGTTAGGGTGCCAGCTTGGGATCCTCGGTTCAGCGATTAGGGTGCCAGCTTGGGGTCCTAGGATCCTGGGTTCGAATCCCGGTCGATTGCTGAATTAACGCCAGGTGGGTTGACTCAGCCTGTCATCCTTCTGAGATCGGCAAATTGAGTACCAGTTCACTGGTAATTCCCTGTGTGTTGCAAGAGGCGACTAACAGGGTTGGCAGCAGGAAGGGCATCCGGCCATAAAACATCGATTTCAAAAAAAGGGGACCACGGTGCCCGAAAAAGGCCAACCCCTGCTCTGCGGGGAAAAATTGCCTCTGAAGGTGGTTCACTTAGTAATATCGCAAAGAGCATGTCGGAATCTGTCCCGTTTTGGAAAGCAAGATGCCAGTACTGGAACTGCAAGCCAGGATTGGAATGAAATCCTCACATGTGCACATTGCAGGCGAGCCATGCTGTCATGTTAGGTCTCGTCCGACGCAGACATCCCCATGGGCTAATTGGCGGTTAATGGCTCGATGTTGGAAAGTGCTTACTGCTCGTTCAAGCAACATTCAGGAACCGATGCGTAAGAGGCTCCGGTTGCTTTCAGCTGGTCGAGATACACACTCGGCATTGCTCGCGATCTCTTACACCAACTTGCAAAGAGGCCTTTCGCTAGCTCAGCACAAAAATACAACAATGGGCACACAACTGCAAGGACACACCGTGTGAGTATGCTGCCAGAAAAGGGGTGTGTGCACACAGCCAGCGAAGACTATGCAACTTGTTTTTTTCTCTCCCTTTTTTAACATTGGAAGCAGGTGACCTGGCGATGCCACCTCACTCGTGATTCTGAAAAGGTTGCCAAGCATGGCAACTTAATTGTGAAATGTTGATAGATCAGCTTTTATTGGCCAAGCAGGGGAAGTACCATCACTCACCCAATAAAAACCTTCAAAGGCCTCGTCATTTTCAGTCACCTGGTGTGAGGTGGTGGGAATTTCCCCTCATCCCTTTATGGACACCATGTACATAAACAAGGTAACCTTCAAACTCAATGCCTTCGTGTACGCAATGCTATTCGAGTAATGTAAGCAGACGGGTTTGGTGAAAAACACAATTTGGATGTGCCGGTGCTTTGCCAATCGAGATGCCGTTATGGCAAAGGCATTCGCTCGGCTGCCAATCGTATCTCAAAACGAGAAGGGCACTCGGTAGAGCGCACACCTCCGCCAGACTAAACAGTTTACATTTTGTATCCCACCGATAGGCCGGATCTGGATCCGAACCTGAACCAAAATCGAATCAACTTGTTCTCGTCACCAAACCAACTGATCCACTAAGTGTTGTCATAACTAGTCAACAACTTTTTGAGATATCATGCTGTATATCGTTTTGGCCACACCTCTCAATGGTGAGGAATCACTTGAAAAATAATTAAATAATTATTGGATTCGGATCTTCAATTAGTCCGTATTCGAATCAATCAGTCCGGGTCCCTCACCCAACCTGTCCACCAAGTTTTGTCCGAATCCATCCATAATTTTTTGAAATTATCTGTCTGTGAGTAAGCCGACGGGAGTAAAAACATACCATCTGTTCACTTTTGGTGATTGAGGTAATGCCATACCACGATGATGAAACAAACGAGGTGGTACAAGAGAATGTAAATTACAATTGCCAAATTTAGAACCTCAATGATGTGATCGAGCTGTTACCAAAGCAGAGGTAATGCACGTAGGAAAAAGGTGTAAACAAGGTGCATGCACAGGTACTGTCAAAATGAAGTGTAAAATAAACCAATTAATCCTCTCTTTAAAAAATAATATATATATATATACAGTATATATATTAGGGTGGCCCTTATTTTTGAAAGTTTGAAATATTAAGCTCTCGCCCTCTACAACTGGTCCATTTGCCCTAAAAACAAAGCAGGCCAAATGTCCGCTAAACTCCTAAATATGTAGAGGTGGTCCAGCACCCTTGAACATTTCCCCCTGTAGGCCATGTGATTGAGGTCACGTAACACTAAAAACACATATCACAGATAATACAGTATGTATCACAGAAATAAATAAACACCGTTTGATAAAACATGCTCATGAATAATTATCACATCTATGGACTAGAAATATAAAATATATATAAAATCTTGATTCTTGAAGGTGCCTGGACTACCTCTAAATATAATCAGACGTGTATGAAATTTTGACTGCAGTGTTTCTATCCCAAATGGATCACATTTAGGCCATGAGAACATTCAAATTAACATTTTAAAATTTTCACCCCGTTTAAGGGCCACCCTAATATTCCACAAAACAAACTACTGACACTGGGCTAAATGATAGTGAAGCCTTTCGCTGGAAATATTGGGATTTAGCAAAATCCCTCAGTGCTTGAAGAGAATGACGTCATAGGGAGATGATGCAAGCAAGGTTAGTTGAAGAAAGAGAAACATCAGGTTTGGTGGATCTGGAACAAGCAGGCAGCTTGTAGTCAAGAAGAGGCCAAAACTTACTCAAACATTACGATCTTCCATGGAAACAAAAAGCAAACTTAGCTTGTAACATTTGTGGCGTATAGTGCAAGCGGCATTCTTCTCCTCTTGCTCTTGGCCAGGTCCAATGACACCGAGCTCCTGCCCTGCCTTGACCACGATACTCCTCAACTATTGCTCTCCACTCTACAACCACCCCCACACCTTACTGATATCCCTCTTCACACAATCCTCACATCCCAATGGTGGTCTACTTCTTTTCCTCCTACCTTGCTCCCTCAATCCATCCACTCTCTTTGCCATTCTCTCTTCCCCCGCCTGCACCAAGTGTCCATCCCATCTCAGCTGGAATTTCACCAAACTCCTCCCTCAATTCATCAATTCTCCTTCTATCCACCCTCTTCACTCCCACAATCATCCTCACCCAGTTGTTCTCACAAACCCGCAGCCTCTGTTGTTACCTCCCTGTCAGTGCCACCGCCTCCATACTGTCAAGATAGGCCGGCATTACACACGATATCAGAACCTTTTCTTTCAATCTCCTTGAAATTTTCTGTCTGCCATTACACCCTCATCCACACATTCGCACCCACCTGAATCGTTCTCCGAACCTCTGCCTTTGACTTGCCATCCCCGGTCACTGTTACCCCCAGATACTCGGACCTATTTCCCTGTCTGATCTCCTCTCCCCCCTTATCCTGATGTTCATTTCTTTTCTTTGCTCCCCAACTCACATCATCTCAGTGTTCTCCATACTCATCTTTAGCCCATGCTTCCCAAATGACTTCTTCCACTCCCCCAGTACTCACTGCATCTCCCCCTTTCTCAACCAAAACAGCCAGATTTTTCTCATACAATATCCTCCCCATAATACCTCTCATGTTTACCTTCCGACTTACCAGCTCCATCACCATGATCCACAGGAGTGGGCTGAGAGAGCTTCGTTGCCTCAAACCGATGTTCACATTGAACTCCTCCGACATCCCAGAACCAACCAAAAGTCTTCCCTTCATTCCCTTGTACATCCCTTCGACCAACCTAACTTCTGCTTCCAGCACTCCCATCTATCTCAGTGTTGTCATCACCATCTCTCTCAGGACAGTGTCGTAGACCTTCTCCAGGTTCACAAATCCCAATGCCATTGCACCTTGCATATCCCACCTCTTCTCCACCCGCTACTTCAGCGTGACCATCCCATCTGTCATTCCCCTACCCTTTGTAAACCCCTGCTGCTCTTCTCAGATCTCCTTCTCCACACTCTTCTATATCCTGCTGCCTAGAGCCCTCTCCAGCACCTTCATGACACGACTAAGGAGTGTAATGCTCCTGTACTTCCCCGTATCTTGAACATACACCTTTCCTTCCAAAACGGCACAATTAATCCTGTCCTCCACTCGTTCGGAATTGAACACTCTCATACATTCATTCAACAACCTCTTTGTCCAACTGACTCTGACTTCTCCCATCACAATTATCATATCTGTACACACCTCATCAATGCCTGGCACTCTTCCCTTCATACTCTTCAATGCTGTCCGTGCCTCCTCCTCCGTGATCTCCACCAACTCCACATAACACGGCAGTTCCAGCTCGCCATTACTTCCTTCTCCATTCAACAGCTCTTTGAAATATCCTTCCCACACCTTCAATACTGCACCTCTCTCTGTAGGGTTTTTGGCATCCAATATCAAAATAAATAAATAGAATCCACGTGATTTAAAGGAATTTCAGTTTTACCTTTTTTGGTTTCATTGCATCCCTCATATTTCAGATAGACGGGCAACAAGCACTTCCCTCTCTGAAGATCTCC
This sequence comes from Myxine glutinosa, assembly GCF_964187855.1. NCBI lineage: Eukaryota > Metazoa > Chordata > Myxini > Myxiniformes > Myxinidae > Myxine > Myxine glutinosa. The sequence goes on from NC_136262.1 coordinate 159,825,743, forward strand.
ATGGAATGACAAGCTGGTCAAACACTTAGAATATTGTTATGTCGGGTGGGCTAGCAATATGTAGAGCCAGATAGATCTGTGTAGGTAACGTGCTTCGTCTGTCACGGTAAGGAATCTACCTTGTAATAAGTTTCATGTGTAGGCGTTTTGTCGGTTAAGAGTATACCCGTGAGCATACCAGGATGTTCGAGTGATAAGTAGCATAGGGATTAAAGAATAAAGCCCCTGTATGTCACACCTGGTAGCTAAACCTTTGTCCCTTATGGCAATGCACACCTGTAGACACTTAGTTAGGATCTCCTTAGTGCAACATTAAATGACTCCCTTCCCTGACAGTGACTTTGAAAGACGAACAGGCAAGGAAACCAGGCCGGGGCACCGCCGATGATGGCCGCCGCCAATTACACCTCCGACAGGCCTAACCACATCGAGTGCCACGCGCTATCACCAGCTGCACCTACGAGCTATCACCACGCTACACGCTACATGCTATCACCACGCTACAGTCCTGTGATTGGTCGGCGCGCTGGGCGCGAGCGAACCTCCAGCCAACGAGTGCGAGAGGCATGAAGCTGGAAGGTTCGGTGGAAGTCACTGGTTGGTAGCGCGCCAAGGCTGACGTCACCGAAAAGGTTATTTAAGGGAGCGCCGAACGCCATTTTCTCTCTTCTTCGTTTTGCGCAGCCCGAGTTGAGTTGAGTCATAGCCTGAGTGGAGTTCGCTTGCTTCTTGCACGTTTGCTTCGGGAGAGCTGACTGGGACGTGGCAGGCCGATCATGTGTGAAGATCGACCTCGCTTGGAGCCGCTAGCCTGCGTTGGACGCGGGGTGCTTTTCCTGTTGTGGGACCTCGTGGGTGCTTTGGAATTTGGAGCAAGGCCTGGTGGCGCGCGAGCACGAGCGGAGCTTGGAGCCACGTGGTGGACGATACCAAGACAAGACGAGGGAAAGATAAGGCCAATCCCCATTACATTTTACACAACGTGTGCTTTTCCTTTCATTCATATTCCTGTGTCTCGTTTCTGATATCTGTGTGTGGGGACGTCCCGATTTAGGACATTTTATTACCGGCGTGTGCTTTTTCCTGTCCTTGCCTTTTTACTTTAATAAACCCTTGTATTATTTTCCATCCCCTGTTAAACCTGTGCCCGCTTGAGTTAATTGCCTCTACAGGATCAGAGTGTCCGCAGTTAAGCGCTTGCACAGCTTCCATTTTCCTCCTTCCTCCCGCGCGAGATATAGCCGAATCCGTGTTTGGTTATCACCTCCATTAAATCTGTTTCGGTCCATCCGTGACCTTCTGGTGTTAACCGGAGTTGCACGACATTATGTTTTTCAATCCTGATAACTCTCACACTATCCCTCTCCGAAAGGACCGTCTGGTGAACTCTCCAATCTACTTCATTCACAATCTTCTTCAGGAAGTTCAGTCATTCAAATTCCTGGATCTCACTATCAGCCATGATCTTTCTTGGGCAAACCACATTTCCAAGCTGGCCTCCAAAGCCAGTCGCCGACTGGGCATCCTCTGTCGTACAACGTCCTTCCTTTGCACACCTGAACTCCTATCCACCTACAAGGCCTTCATCCGCAGCTTGACCCTGATCAGTAATACTGATCCCCCATCTTGGCTGGAGCACTTGCCTCACATATTGCTATGCTCGACGACATGGAAATGGTTTCTGCAGGGCACATGTGGTCCACCGTCAAACTCTTCTAGCAAAACTAACAAAATCCAGTCATTGCTCACCTCCACTCATTTGTTCCTCTTTTTTCCCCCACCTGCGAAACCACCTTCCACATCCGCTTCAATCTCATGCTTCCCTCCAAGTCTTCAAGACAGCTGTTCACCACCATCTCACATCACCCCAATCCAAAACCATCATTTTATCTTTCCCCATTAACCAACACCAAGTCACCCCTTTCCAAGTTTTTCTTCGAACCCTATCCATCTTGTCCTCCCCATGTTTCCAACCGCACCCCTCATTCCTTATTTGTCAATGTCTCCCACTATTTTGTCCCTCGGCCCAGCTGTTGGTGCGTTTCCCCTCCCTTTCTACTGTTCGTTTGGTTCTGTTACGTCCTTATCCGTTCTGTGGTCTAGCTCCTCCACGATCAAGTGTTTGCCGAGAAAAGAATACAGTCACGTGAAAAAGTAAGTACACCCCATGTAAAGTTTTGACTTTTTCAACATATTTCAACATACAGCTATTTGATCTTCATTTCAACAATATTGATAGATAAAGGTGATATAATATAACAAATATCATGAAACATTTACCTTTTTGTAGTCCATTGTATAATTTAAATAAACATAAATGCAAATTTTGCATGTGGAAAAAGTAAGTACACCCCTACATTTATCACTACTTCAAATACCTAAAATTAGAATCAGGTGCACCAGCTCAGGTGTAAATGATTAGAACATCGTTAGAGAGGATCTTGGAGGAACCTGTCTTATTTAAACCTCAGACATTTCGTTTGGTTTTCCCTTTGTTGTTGAAGTGTGCGGCGTCACAATGCCTCGATCAAAAGAGCTCTCTGTGGCCTTCAGAAAGAAGGTTATAGATGCCTACGAGTCTGGGAAGGGATTTAAAAAGATCTCCAAACAATTTGAAATCAATCATTCGACTGTCCGGAAGATCATCGACAAGTGGAGAAGATTCCAAACAACTGCCAACTTGTTCAGGCCAGGCCGCCCCAACAAGTTCAGCCCGAGAGCAGACCGCAAGATGCTGAAAGAAGTCTCTAAGAACCCCAGAATGTCATCACGGGACCTACAGGTAGCTCTTGCCACTGTTGATGTCAAAGTGCACGAGTCTACCATTAGAAAGAGGCTGCACAAATTTGATCTACATGGGAGGTGTGCCAGGAGGAAACCTTTGCTGTCCAGAAAGAACATCAGGGCAAGACTAAAGTTTTCCAATGAACACCGAGGCAAAGACCAGCACTTCTGGAACAATGTGCTCTGGACAGATGAGTCAAAGGTAGAGCTATTTGGCCACAGTACCAGAAGACATGTTTGGCGAAAACCAAAGACAGCATTTGACCACAAGAACCTGATACCAACTGCAAAGCATGGTGGTGGAAATATTATGGTTTGGGGCAGCTTTGCTGCATCAGGGCCTGGGCAGCTCACCATCATAGAATCCACTATGAATTCTTCATTGTACCAGAGGGTGCTTGAGGATAATGTGAGGCCATCTGTCAGAAAGTTGAAGCTCAACCAAAGGTGGACCTTGCAACATGACAATGACCCCTAAACATACCAGTAAATCCACCAAGGAATGGCTGAAAAGAAAGAAATGGAGGGTTCTGGAATGGCCAAGTCAAAGCCCGGATCTAAATCCCATCGAGATGTTGTGGGGGGATTTGAAACGAGCTGTGCATGCAAGAAACCCCTCAAACATCACACAGCTGAAAGAATTCTGCATGGAGGAGTGGGCAAAAATTTCTCCCAGTCAGTGTCAGAGATTGGTAGACAGTTGTAAGAAATGCCTACTTGAGGTTGTTTCTGCCAAAGGGGGCAATACCACCTATTAGAGCCAAGGGTGTACTTACTTTTTCCACATGCGAAATTTGCATTTATGTTTATTTTAATTATACAATGGACGACAAATGTAAATGTTTCATGATATTTGTTATATTATATCACCTTTATCTATCAATATTGTTGAAATGAAAATCAAATAGCTGTATGTTGAAATATGTTGAAAAAGTCAAAACTTTACATGGGGTGTACTTACTTTTTCACGTGACTGTACATAGTTGGCATCTTTAGTCTTCCGATCTGAACTGATCGCTGCTGATGCTCAGAACCCAGGTTCAGGTTCAGGTTCAGGATTCAAATCCCAGGTTGTCTTCTCCCTCCTGATCGAGACACTACTACTTCATATCATAGTGTTTGTAGGTACAGTACTGTAATTCCACGTGAACCAGCTTCTTAACCTGCTCTGTTCTTGAGCACCTAAATATTTTTTACAAGTATTATTTATACAGGCCTATGTTTAGATACATGGTGTTAAAATTAGAGTGATATGAACCATTCTTTCAGCATGTGTACCGACACATTTACACAACGTTAACGGACACAAAAATCCCAACCGAACGTGTCCACAAGACGCACGTACCTATATCCAATGTGTCACAATGAAACCAATAAACGGACCTCGCAATTGACCGATTTCATCATCTGGGCTCCATTAATCGAGGAGGTTTGGACTCTAAGCTCAGACCGTTAACAATGTCCAAAGGTCGCTCAATCTGCCAGTGAAGTGTAACTTTATAAGCATTCCATGCTCGTTTGTCACACATTTACACCTGTATTTTTTAATTCTAGCTTGCATTACATCATTGACAGACACGTCTAACTGGCTTCGACACAACAGGGCGTTACTCCAGTACGCTAGTTGCCCTGTTAACAAATATTACCCAAGATACCACTGGAAACTACAAGTTGTTTGTTCAAATTAAGATAAAATTGATCGACAATGTAACATTATTTACTTTGCAGTATGATGTGAGACAGTTAAATTCCCACATTAGTTTGTAAAACTGACCTGCTCTAAATGAATTATAATAATATTATTATAAAATTTTAAAATATATTATTCAATATTTAAATAAAATAATCTTACTACAATTCACCAAATGTCCGTCCGTCCGTTCCCAGGTACCGCAAAAACGGCTTAACCGATCGCAACGATATTTTGGGTGGGTATTCCTGGGATCCCTGGGAGTAAAATAGGCTATATTGTTTTTCTAATTTTTCCAAGTTTTTCAATTTTCCAGTTTTTCCAAACACGATGGAATAATATTTACCGATATGAACAGTGATGTGGCTTTTGTTGAAATTCTACAAATACTGTTTTATTCCACGTACCAGGAGAGAGTAGATCGACTCCTGACGAACTCTTCCTATATAAACGTGCGGCTCCGAAGTAACACGGCAGCGTGTGCAAAGCGACTGAGAAACAGGTGTAGTGGCCGCTTCCGTGTTACAGATTCGGCGTGCACTCTTCACACATAAACGTGCGACTGAGAAAGACGTGCAGCGGCCGCATCCGTTTTGCAGAATTCAATCTTTTTTCAAAATGGGCGCCATGTACTGTTTAGATTTTGATGATTTGCGTGTGATATAATTCAACGGATGTTTATATAAATTGTTTCAAATGAAAAAAGCCTTCAAATTCTGATATTTTGCCTTTTCATTTGGGCCTCCCAATTGAAGCCCCGCCCATAGGGCGGGTACCGTTGCTAGTTATAATAATATTATAATTATAAAAATTTAAAATATATTATTAAATATTTAAATAAAATAATAAATAAAATATATTAAATATATTAAAATATTTTAATATAATTATATTAAAATATAAGTTAAAATAATTCACTCTCAAGCTCTGTATTTAATACTGCACATCAAACAGTCATGTATTATAATAATAATTAATTGGAGACGTATACTCTTTACAGAGCTCCAGCGTGTGTTATATGACTTATGACTAAGCGGGACACACTTCCAGGCTAGAACCAATCTAGGACAGAACGAAACAACACGCAGACGTGGGATACTCAACTGATGGTGGCACAAATTTGTAATTTGGTCAGGGTGCCGGAGACAGCTCACCTACTCTTTGTGAAGGACACCATGGGATATTTAACATCCAACAACCAATGCCGGCTGATGGGACGCCAAGTTTAACATGAGGCACAGGCTGGACGGCTCAAAGTGTACATACTGATACCTCAAGACAATCCCGCCAGCCAAATATTTAATAATACAAAAACACAAATACACAATGAATATGCATCAAATTGTGCATCATTTAAACAGCGAGTGATCTTTAGAGCTCCTTTCCAACCCAACCTGTTGCAATAGATTTTCAATGAGAAAGGTGCTCTCCATTTGCACGTACGGCAAATTTTTAACCAATTATCAGATAGACCAAATAAAAATTTGGGATTTCCATTTATAAACATGGTACAGATCATGTGTACACTGTACACAATAATTTTTGTTTGCTGTTGCTTCTTAACAGTCCTCAGAAAGTCACAAAAGCACCTCCATGAATAAAAACAAAAACAAAAATGCCTTTTCACCCCTCAGCCCAATGGGCTAAGGGGTATTGTCTCACGGGCGTCGTCCGGGCGTCCGTCAACTTTTGGTTTCCGTCAATTTCAAGGAGAACGGCTTGTCCGATTAAATCCATGTTTGCAGTGTGTGTTGGGGTTGGGTAGAAGAAGGTTCCTTTTGAAAATGGGCGCGTCGCGATTGAGTAGAGGAAGGTTCATGGGCACGCTGCGATTTTCAATATGGCCGCCACGGCAGCCATCTTGAAATTGGTTTCTGTCAATTTCAAGCAGAACGGCTTGTCCGATTAAATCCATTTTTGCAGTGTGTGTTGGGGTTGAGTCGAGGAAGGTGCCTTTCGAAAATGGGCGCGCTGCGATTTTCAATATGGCCGCCACGGCAGCCATCTTGAAATTGGTTTCCGTCAATTTCGAGCAGAACGACTTGTCCGATTAAATCCATTTTTGCAGTGTGTGTTGGGGTTGAGTAGAGGAAGGTTCATTGGCGTGAAATGGGTTAATGGGTTCATGGGCAAAAATTTCTTCACTGCAAAATCCTACTCGGTATACAACTTCGCTTCAAATACAAATTATCATCAATGCTTCCTTTCACCATGCTTGGGCTGAGGGGTTACGCCCGCTTTGCGGTGCTATTTATTAAACACTAGGCTGATGGGAATTGACATGACGGGAAGGCCAAAAGCAATGATAGCTGAAAAACATCCCAAAATGCAACGTCTGTCCGTGTCCGATTTGTACCATAATATCGGACTTTTGACATAACATAATAATAACTTGACAAAAACAACAAAAACTAGAATGGCACCGGAGGTAGCATACATCCGCCAGGCTGCACAGGTTTTTTTTTGTTGTTTGTTTTTTTGTATACAGAATCGAGGCTCGTGAAAGAGCTAACATCTATCACAAGAAAAATGAAAAAATCAAACATACAAACAAAATATATAAAAGAGGGAGCAGTAGACAAGATGGGGAGAGAAGGGGAAGCACACAAACACAACATTTGCGAGCAGGGACATCAGGAGATGTGCGGGAGGGGGAGGGCTTTGGGGGAGGAGGCGTGGGAAGGGGAAGAGGGGGTGGGAGAAGTATAAAACACAAGGTCACCAAGGACTTCCAGGAAAGAAGTTGGTATTTCAAAAAAGTGGATTTGGTGTGAAATTAGCAGGGGTAGAAAAGATCAAGGTTTTGGATGGGGGAAGATAAGAGATGGTGGTGAACAGCTGTTTTAAAGACCTGGAGGGAGGAGTGGGAGTGAAGAGAGTGAGGGAGTTTGTTCCAAAGGTGGGAGAAAAGAGGAATGAAGGAGTGAAGGTGAGCAGAGAGTCTTGATTTTGGCAGTTTAACCATAAGAGGGTTGCAGGCAGATCTTGTGCGACCTGTAGGAATATTTGGCGGACAGAGCCCAGAGAGAGCTGGGGGAGCAAGGCCGGAGAGGAGTCGGTAGAAGACGGAAAGACCACCAACCTGCCTGCGGTGAGTAAGTGAAAGGCCCTCGGAGATAGCGGTATCGCGGGAGATTCCGATGATTCTGAACGCTTTGGTTTCAACAGCGTGAAGACGAGCTAGGTGTGAGGCAGGTTATGTTTTGTATCCCACTGATAGGCCGGATCTGTATTCGGACCTGAACCAAAATCAGAACGGCTCGTTCTTGTCACTTAACCAACTCATCCACAACTTTTTGAAATGCTATATATCGTTTTTGTCCCCATCTCTCAACGGTGACCTTTTGACTCCACTCCAATGATGGGCGGGGCCAAAAATTTATACTGTGTTGATCATAATGTGTTGATCATAACTACCAAGTTTGGTGGATTTCTGCCCAAACATTTAGAAGGAGCTAGCATGACGGACAGACAGATTGAGCCGATTACAATATCTCCCCGTTTTTTCAAAAGGTATGGGGATAATAAAGATGTAATAGTTTTTGGAAGAGAATCGAAAGGAGACAAACCAAAGTTTCTAACTTGAGACGGTAATGGTCAGATCACTTTGTGATAGATGAAACCCTCTCCAGTTTAAAGATGGACAGCACAAATGAATGCTGCATAAGCAGTTCTGAGGCACGAACCTTTTGCCAGGTCAAACTTGATGACGTGTGGCAATGCAGGTTCCCATGGCATACGTACAACGTCAACAGAAAATTCCTTCCACAATAATATAAGCTCACCATAATTACGAAATAAAATGCATGTGATGGCAAATGCTCAAAATGTTTCCGAGGTTTTTCAGTGCATGGGAGTGGAGGAGGTCGGGCTCGTAGCTCTACCAAAGTGAATAATAGCAGTGAACAAAACTAGACTTCGGACAAGATAAGTTATATCCGCTTGTATGGAAAATGTGCTATTTAGCAACTAATGTGATCTTGGAAAACTTCCCAGAATTTCTGCTCAGGACGGCCATGTAGAGTCCACGATTGCCTATGAAATATGCAGCATCACCTACAAGTGTTTGTACGGCTAATATTGACTAATGAATACATGTGTGACATCACAAACGAGCTTCATCCAATCATGGAGTCGACATGGCCGCCTCCAAAGAAATTAATGTACTGGGAAATAAATGACTGCAGTTTCACTTGCTGCCTCATCGTGCATTTATTTAAATCAGGATGTAAGGCTCAGGTAGGAGCTGTAACACAAATCAGGTACACGTATGCAGACAAGTACATGAAACAACACCAGACTACTTCAGAAAAACACTCGTTGAGCTTGGGGAAAGTGACACAACTTCCCGGAGCACTCTCGGTAGAGACGACCTCATATTTATGTCGCTTGGCTTTCCACACTCGGCAGGGCAATTGAGGAGAGATTTTTGGCTCCTCGTGCATGACAACCTATGCAGGGGTTTGTCCCTGCCCTATCCCATATAAGTCCACATGGAAGCAGCTGGTGACATTTGTAGTCTTTGGTGCTGACCCCTCAAATTCAGAGCCGGTACTCGAACCATTATGCCACAAAGTGTATTTGTCGATAATTTTTACCTCCGCCACCAAAGGTGGATGGAGGTTATGTTTTCACCCCTGTCTGTCAGTTTGTGAACAAAGCATCTCAAAAGGTTGTGGATGGATTCGGACGAAATTTGGCAGAGATCTAGCGTATGTCACAAGGACGAAATGATTCGATTTTAGTGCAGATACGGATTCGGATCCGGCTACTAGAATTTTTTTAAAGCGATTCCTCACCATTGGAATATAGGGCCAAAAACGATACATAGCAGGATATCTCAAAAAGTTGTGGACGGATTCGGACGAAATTTGTTGGACAGGGTGTGTGTGTGTGTGTGTGTGTGTGTGTGTGTGTGTGTGTGTGTGTGTGTGTGTGTGTGTGTGTGTGTGTGTGTGTGTGTGTGTGTGTGTGTGTGTGTGTGTGTGTGTGTGTAAGGAAGAATCGATTCAATTTTGGTGAAGATCCAGATCCGGATCCAGCTAGTAGAATTATTCTCAGCGATTCTTCACCATTGAGTGATATGGCCAACCAGGTGGAGGTATGCTCTCTACTGAGTGCCGTTGTAGTCTTTCATGTCATTTTCAAAATTGTAAAATTGATAGTGATTAGATCTCATAATTCTCTAAAGTTTGCAACAATGCAAACACAGAAAAAAATGTATGAATAAATATAATAAATAATGAAAAAAAATTCAAGATTGATTTAAAAAAAACTCCCAATGATAGGAATAACTCGAACCTGGGAAGGTATGCAGGTGTGTTGAACCCCGGCGCAGGCAACGAGCACATACTATGTGCAGAGTGTAATGCAGACCGGGCCACTCGAGTAACAACCTCCCCAGCTCTTCTACAAGAGGAAGAACTGCCTGCCAGGCGGCCCACATGTTGGGAAGAGTAGCATGGCTGGAGATGGAGATTAGGTCTTTGAGACCGTCGTGCCGCATGGAAAGTGTCACCGGCACTTTACCACGATGTGCACAAACGCAGTGACGTCCATCTGAGCGATCTACCACGTGGGGATTCACTCGTGCACTGTACCTAATAAATAAATAGAAAAAGAGGGGATGGGTTAGCGCGACAAAAATTGCAAGGTTTATTACCTGTACTTGTACACCATGTACTATATATAGAGTATCAGTTTTGCCGAAGACGATTCTTGGCTGGGGTTGCAATCTTGGAAGTCTTGCCACTGCGACCCAGGATACTTGACCGAGTGTGCAGGAATTTGTTTAGGGACCTGACCATAGCTCGCCCGTTCTTTGTGAAGGACACCGTGGGATCTACTAACTTCCACCAACCAAGGCTGCCAGACGGGACGCCCAGCTTAACGTCCATCCGAGGGACGACACACACATTGATGAATCAGCCTGCCTGTGAAACCCCGGAATGAGAGTTTATAGCTGGATCTGGATTCAAACCCAGGCTATGCGGTACACAGGTGAGCGTGCGTACCTCGAGACCATCCTGCCAGCCCTCATGCCAAATTGCTGGTGGCATAATCGAATGATCTTCGTCAATTTAAAACAACATTTTATTAGTCACAGTTTCCCAAAAATAAAAGAGTCCATGTGATGCATGTGCTCAGTTTGCATGAAGTGCAAGTTACAGGTTATGAAGTTGGTAAAGAACACCTGAGAATATGTTGGGCAAGAATGCCGAGCTGCTTCGAGGATCCCACAGTCCAACTTCACGAGAAGGGAGCGACATTAAACTGCCAAACGGTGTTCGGATGACGAGACACATCAAATGAAATGCTCCAAAAGCCACGATTATTTTTGTTTGTTTGTTTACAAGATCGAGGCTCGTGTCAGAACTAACATCAATCACAAAAAAAAAAAAAAAACCCGACAAAAAACATACAATAAAGGGAGCGGGAGACAAGATGGGGGGAGAGAGGGAAGCACACAAGCACAACAGCAGAGAACAGGGACATCGGGAGATCTATGGGAGGGAGAGGGCTTGGGGGAAGGAGGCATGGGAAGGCGGGGGGCGGGAAAGGTATAAAACACATGGACAATGCTAGAACTTCCAGGAAAGAAGTCGGTATTTTAAAAAAAAGGGGATCTGGGGTGAATTATGGGGGTAGAAAAGATCAAGGTTTTGGATGGGGGAAGATAAGAGATGGTGGTGAACAGCTGTTTTAAAGACCTGGAGGGAGGAGTGGGATTGAAGGGAGTGAGGGAGTTTGTTCCAGAGGCGGGAAAAAAGAGGAATGAAGGAGTGAAGGTGAGCAGAGAGTCTTGATTTTGGCAATTTCACCATAAGAGGGTTTTGTGAAATTTGTGAAGAAGAGGGAAAAATTTGTGAAATCGTCATCGTTACAGTGGCCGAGTTGAGTGCGCCATGAACCGAGCTGTCAGGTACGCGATGCATCGTGTATAAACCACGGGTGTGAGCAGGGAGATAACACCGAGAGCGAAATTCAACACGCAAACAATGCAAAGGGTGTTGGCATGAAGCCATCGGGTTTCGATTCTGGACAAAATCAGACTCGATCAAAACTACATCCGTATGCAGTATACGAACAGCTGCCCTTTGGATAAGGAATATTAAAAATTGGAAGAATAAAGGTTAGACTATAAAAAAACAATTAGAGACCAAAGTACAATCACTGGCCTTCTTGGCCGGAAACGGAAGCACACGTCAACGAGTCAGTCACACAGCCGGCTCAAGGCCCTTCATTGTCAAGTTAGAACCGATGCATTGCCTGACCCAGCACTACGAGATAGCTTCTCGTTTTAAGAAAATCAGCACAGATCAAATGATGTCTTCTTGTTCTTCTTCTTCCATACGCAGCTGCGAGGTCAAATCAATGACTGAAGGGGCATGGCTGTGCTGCTGTGCCAATGCTTCCTGTTGGTTAGGTTAGTGGGGTGACTGAATGGCTCATGAACTTTGATCATAATTCATAAATGAAACATTTTCCTGAGTTTATCTTTGCAAACTTGTGCAGTGAAGTAAAGATGCTGTTTTGAAAGGAAATCGTGTGAGGCTTCATCATTCTGAAAGCATAGGACGTACCTGCGCTGGCCTTGCAGGTCTGCATTCGGTACCCAATGGTGTTGCCTTTCAGGCAGGGCGTTGCATCAACGAGTACGTTGCCCTTCGGAGGGCGATAGCTTTCAAATAGGGTCCATGTGATGTGATAGTGCGATTAGTGCGTGCGATCCATAGTGCGATTATCATCGTGCATCAGTACCCCGGCTAAGTCCCAAGAATCGTCACCCAAAATCTACGGAGGCGCCGCATCCACAGCATAGCTGCATCTCCTGAAATGATGCAAACCAGCGAGTCGGGCATTCCATACGTCCGTTGGACGCCGTTGTGCCTGCGGACGCAACGCCGAGCTGCTGCTGGTTTGCATCATTTCTGGAAGCGCATTCGTGCCCCTAAATCCCACCAAAAGGACAGCATACTCTTGGATGCAACACTCTGCAAAAGGTTTTGGAAAAGCAAAATGGGATTATCAATGAAAATGTCTGCTCAATAATCTGCGAAACGTGGAAATCCACAAGTGGGAATTAATCTCACTCACTAAGCAAAGCCTCACCAGGTTATCATACATTGCATTCCAGTACATCTGAGAATAAACGATCGATAAGAATGTAGATCTGCATGCAAACACACAGCAACACAGACCAATGCCGAAAACCTCTTGCACGCCTTGGGAAAGAGATGCCGGGCTAAAAATAATGAAGAAAAAGGAAACTCGCAACGTACCTGGCAAAAACACCCAGTGGGCAATACGTTGGGAACCGGAATTGTATCTCCAACTGTTCCACGACAAAGGAGTGCTCAAGGAGTCCTCCGTTATTCAACCAGGCTTCTGCAGGTGGCATCTCGCTCTTCACGAACCATGGAAACTTGTACCAAACACATGATGTGGGTGACGAGAAGCTTGGACTGGAAGCCTCCGGTGTACCACAAAACCCACCACCACCACCAGCACAAGGAGGGCATAAGCGGCCGGCCTTGAGCCGGTAACACAGGCCCAACCACTCGAGAAGTTGCAGCAAAAGATCCTGCTCATGAATAGATGGTGCGGCAGACTGCAGCAAGAGTCGTAGGATCGGCAGAGGAAGTAGACCGTGCAGATGGAAACCCTTTAGGCAGTGGTGAAGCTGACCAGGTACAAAATCCCTGCTGGTTGCGGCTTGCTCTAGCCTCGCTAACTGTGCTTCCGAATCCAGTAGGAGAGCACCGAGGGCATGCAGTAGGTGTGGCAAATCATGAAAGATGGCATTATGAAGTGCTTCGCTCTCCTCAAAATGCAACAGCTTCCCAGAATCATGCATGTACGACAGCGCGCTTTGCAACCTGTCCTCCGTGAGACCAGCCTGCAAAGCCAACCGTACCACCTGGCACCACGAAAGCTGCAAGGAGCAGCCACTGATACCACTATCACCACCACCGCCGATTTTTCCATTACAATTGCTGCTGCAGGTGTTGCGTGCCAGGAGTTCCTCGAGGCGCAACCAGGACAGAGGTAGCACGCGCTGGAGGTACGGGAAAATATCCGGGTGTTCGGCCACAGAGATGATGAGGTCGCGCAATCGAGCAGCACCGCAAGGTAATGTACCACGTACACCCACTGGCAAAACGGGAGAAAGAACCTGTAGTCGGTGCTTAAGAAGATAGCTCAGTTGAGCACGTTTACGATGAAGATTCCTGTCGGACACCAGCTGGAAGGTGGCCATTACATCATCCGCATTGGAAACTCCATGACATCTGTTGGCGATAGCCTGGTCGACTTGGCCCATGAGAGTGCCGAGAACCTCACAGTCACGCTTCTCCTGCATCACTATCTGGAAATATATATCCAGACACTTCTCTTCCACCTCTCCGAGGGTGCAAACATCGGCATGCGTTCCGACCAAACACACCACGCCACCGGGAACCTTGGCACCCAGGGAACGTAGGTAATGGCCCACAGTCCTCTCGAACCGCTCGGTGGCGTAGACCTTGAGGTCTATAACGAGGACATAAAGTGCACCTGGTGATAAAAAAAGTTCCTGCAGTAGTTCATAACGATGGCTACCAGAAAAATCGTACACGATGAAAACTGTCTGCTTGTCGGCATTTGAGTTCCAGTAAGCCACGCTCACTTCCGTATCGTTAACCTGGCAATTGTCTTTGCAGCTACCCGTCAGACAGTTCTTGAGCAAAGTCTTCCCCGAGCCCTTCGCGCCGAGCACGACCAGCTTGAGCCTCGGACGAGTCTTGGGCCGTTGGTTGTGAAGCTCCTTTTGGTAGGCGGCAATATAAGGTACTCCCTTGACGCACACCTCGTACGGTGGTTGAATCAACGGGTTACCCTTGAAGTTCAAAACTCTGAGGTTGCTGAGTTTTCCAAATTCGTCAGGAAGAATTGCAATCCGGTTACCCTGCAAGATGAGCTCCTCCAACGCCGCCAGCTGCACCAAACCATCAGGAAGACAGCGCAGGTGGTTGTTGTCCAACCACAAGATGGTGAGCTTCTGTAGGCTGTCGATTCTTTCCGGCACGGTCACCAACACGTTCCTACTCAAGTACAGCTCTTCCAAATTGACGACGTCCAAAAGGACCTGAGGAAAGACGGAAAAACTATTCGACGACAGGTTCAGGATCTTCAAACGATGAAGTCTGTCGAAAGATTCCGGTAACGTCTCGAGCGAATTTCCATCCAGCATCACGTTTTCCAGGTTCGCAGCATCGCAGAAGGCGTCAGGTAAGACGCCAAGCTGCGCGTTACTCAACCACAAAACCGTGAGTGACCTGGCGTGATTCAACGTCTCAGGTAAGCTGACAATGCGGTTTCCGGAAAGGTCAAGCTCTTCAAGGCGCGAAGACTCACAGAGCTCCACAGGGAAGGAGGACAACCGGTTGTGGTCGACATCAAGCGTCCGCAGCTTATCCAGACGTGACGTCTCGTTGGGAAGCCTCTGCAGCTCATTGAAGCTCACGTCGAGTTCTTCAAGGTTGGCCAGCAAAACAAGCTCGGCAGGTAGCCTCTGCAGACGGTTGTGGCTCACAGAAAGCTTCTGCAAGCTCTTGAGACCGCTCAAGGCAACGGGGAGCGTCTCCAGGTGGTTGTGGCTGAGATCAAGCTCTCGCAGGGCGGCCAGAGACAGCACGGAGCACGGAACCTCCTCCAGGCGATTCCTGCGCAACAGCAAGGCCTGCAGGCCTCCGAGCGCGGCGGACATCTCTTGAGGGACATCTTGGAGCGAGTTTCCTCCCAGGTCGAGGACGTCGACGTCCAGCAGCCGGCCGGGCACGGTCAGCCTTCCGTGGCCGTTCGTTCCGCACAGCTCCAAGCGCCGCAGACCGCTGCCAGCCTTCCGACTGCTCCTCCATACCTTGGCGGGCTTCATGTCGTCCCCGCACGGCCGGTCCCTCGGCGCTCCGCCGTCCGTCTCGTCCTCGGTCCGTCCCGGGCTCGCATTCTGCCTCCGGGCGTCGCTCACGCTGCGGGGACGATTTCCCGGCATCGGCGACTCACCTCACCCGGATCCTCCTCTCTTCTCTATCCTTGAAGATCTTCCTCTCCGCCGCGGTCTCTCGTCGCCGCTTCTCCGACACTTTATCTCGTGGTTCGGCAGCCGCAGCCATCGCGCTCACGGAGTCGGTGCGGAAAGCTCGTCCGGTCGCATCCTCGAGGATCTCGCAAAACCCCCACCTTCCTCGAAAGACCGTCGTCCCGACTCGTCCGTCCGTCCTCCGCACCGGCAATGACTTCTGTTCAAGAGGATGTGCTTCAATCGACCTCTGCATCATTTCCCTCGGTGCCGCCACCTGCCGGCCATCTTCGCTTCATCACGTGTTCCGAACGATCCGTCCTGAGGAGAATGTGATTCGTTTAAAATCACAACCGATCTTGTGCTTCGAGCTCGAAACCATCACGTGCTAATGAAGAAGAACCTCCAGAATTGTTCAAACTGCGATTTATGAAGCATCTGTCGCAGAATGAAGGTTTTCAATGACTGGATCGTATCTAATGAGTGACATAATTAACTGAGGCTCATCATACCTGTGCCGTGTACCAATCCCAGGTACCATCACCCATCGACATCCGCACACACGTGACTCCCGAACAAATCCCACGTTCTTGCGGGGTTTTCCAGCGAAAGCCTGATCCAAGTCTTTCACGAACCGGCTGGCAAGGCCTGACGTTCGGCTGAGGCTGGAGCAGCAATTTGAGCAGGATGCCGGCGATAGCTCGCCTACCGCGCATTAGCCACTCTCCGACTGAAAGTCCCCTTGCCAACACTGGTCTATTCTGGTGAACAATATGTGGACATTTATATCCAAAATCTTTATTTAAATATTTTGTGAATTTTTCTTTTAAATGTCGTTCCAGAAACATTGTTAACCAAAGGATTGCCATTTTTACGAGATATACACAAAGTGTCTCAACTTTAGGCAAGACAATCATGAAATCTTCTGCTATACAATCATCTTCTTCTTCAACATCCCCAATTGCCCCCCACATTTCTGTGGGATTAGCTGGGAAAGGTTTTTGGCCCAAGTCTTTCACGAACTGGCTGGTCCACCCCACTGAAGGTGCAGGAACGTGTAAATAGTTCGGGGTGTTGGCGATAACTCGCCTACTCTTCGTGAAAGTCACAACGTGGACACATGGGGGTGAACAATCTGTACGGGAACAATGAAACACACAGCAAGAAGAGGAAGGTGGGATGAAACAGAAAAGGAACAAAGCAATCGACAATTGGCAAAGGAAAAGAGGCGGGGGAGAGGGAGGGCATCAAAATCACTTGGAAAAGGGGAATGCTTGGGAATGGGGGCATTTGGGGAAGAACGAGAAGAGATCATGAGTATGGATGAGGGGTGATGTAAGCCCTGGAGGGAATCAAGGGACTGAACAGAATGGGGTTAAGTTGATTCCACAGGTGAGGAAAAAGGAACAAATGAGTGCAGGTGAACAGTGAGCCTGGAATTTGGGAGTTCAACAAGAAGAGGGATTTACAACTTTAAAGTATTGGAGTTCATAATACAAAAACAACCGATAACTACAATCGGTAGAGCGCATCGTCTTGCCTTGCTCGCTCATTCTGAACAGAAAGTACCATCATTATTAGGATATTTAACTATATTCCCCATGGCTTGTCGATCAGATGTATGAAGTTTCGCATCAATCTGTTAAGCGGTTCTGGAAAAGAAGATTTTTTACGTTTTTACTTTCAATCTAATATGGCCATCAGAACACGTGACCAATGATGTCATAATTTTAATTCTTCACTTGCGTCGGGTCATCGATCAGATGCATGAAGTTTCAGATTTTTCAGAAAAGGATTTTGATTCAACCAATTATGGCTGGAATACCACTTCACCGATGACATCATCATTATCACCTTATATACCCCGTGGGCAGTTCATGACATATGGTAAATGGCACATTTATTTGTTGAGCGGTTTCAGAGATGCCTATTTCCGCCCCTTAAATCCAATATGACTGCCATACCATGTGACCCACAACGTCAGAGTTATCAATAAAATATTTTCCATGGAGTGCCCCTCCTTTGTTTAAAGTTTTGCATCCATTGCACAAGCGGTTGCAGAGAAATCCTAAGCAAAAATATAAAGATGCGCACACACACATAAATACATAAATAAACACAGGGGCGTTGCAATAGTCTCACATCCCCTTTAGAATGACACAAACCAATAAAAAGATCCACAATGTACAAATTGTTCAACAATACAAATACAAGTAGAACAAGAAAGCAATCAGAGATTGCAGACCCTCGCCAGGATGTGTTTTCAGTGGTTTTTAAGGCTTTCATGTTAAAATTAATATGGCGGTCGAACCACGTGACCGATGACGTCATCATTATTTTTTTCTCCACCAATTTATCCCTAGGTTATGCTCAAGAAATTTCATCCTGATCGGATGAAGTTTTGTACTTGTCGAATTATGACGTCATAATGGAGGCACCTACGACATCATCATTAACAGATGTTATTCCGCATGGAGAGTTCTTTACAATGAGCCACGTCTCCATTTTTTTATTCAGCGCTTTCGGAAATATGGAGGTGCAATTTTTTTTGGTTTTCCCAAGATGGCGGCCGAACCACGTGACTGATGACGTCATCATTTATTTATTTTTCTCCACCAGTGGACGGCTACATGACGGTCAATAAATTTCATCTTCATCGGATGAAGTTTTGTACTTGTCGAATTATGACGCCATAATGGAGGCCTTGGGCCGAGAGAGTTAAAAATTGGGCACAGTCTCTTCCAGGGCAAGACAAACATGTGTGTAAAGTTTGGCGATTCTATGTGCAACGGTGTAGACGTAGTACTGCGCGAGGACAGACAGACAGACAAACCAACATACTTGCCGGAATCTTTTCTGGCAAGTAACAAACGGACTCAAATGCAATACTCTCTCCTCAAGTGAGGGTAACTAGAACAGCACTTGGGAGAGACCATATCTCCGCCAGGCTAAACAGTTTATGGTTTATATCCCACTGATAGGCGGATCTGGATTTAGACCTCAACCAAAATCGAATTGGCTTATTCTTGTCACCTAACCAACTCGTCCACCAAGTTTAGTCATAGTGTAGCAGCATAGCAAACCTGTTGTGCATTTTGTGATACAAGCACCAAATTTGGCACAAATGTACATTAATATGTTGCGAACATTTTCAGATATTGGGCCACTTGAAATTCCGCAATTTTTTTTTTCAAATTTTTTCAAATTTCGTAATTTCAAATTTTTCGGGTGACACCGTCACAATTTCGGTCTTCGAGGCCGGCCGATATAGTGGGGCGGCTTAGCCCAAATATTCAAAAGAATTGTGCATTTTGTGATACAAGCACCAAATTTGGCACAAATGTACATTAATATGTTGCGAACATTGTGTGGTCAGCAATGAAGACGAGAGTCTGAATTACATGTATGCAAAAGACCTTGTGAACCAGTGAAGCAAATACACGGGTAAGCATGAATTAAATCTAGGGCATGATATAATTTCCATGATGTTTACCTCTACACTCAATGGTGGAAGGAGGTAATGTTTTGATCCCAGCTTGTCTGTATGTCTGTTTGTCTGTTAGTCCACAAAATTCCAGACAAAGCTTGTAGTAGTGGTAGTTGTAGTGGTAGTGGTGATAACAGAAATTGTTATATAGAACTGAACTTATATTATTATTATATGCAGAAAATAACTTCATTTCTATATGCCCTGCAGTGGACAGGTTAATTGGTTTATGCACTGAAGGGGTCACCCTGGTGTGCACTGCTGTGTTCTGCCTCACTGAGTTGTTCAGGTATGATGTACTCAGCACAAGCTTCCGGTCGGCCCGGAGGTGGGGGTGCGGGGCCTGTCACGGAACGTCAAAACAAACGGCCTGCCGGGGCCGCCCAAAAGTCGGGCGTGAGGGGCGCGTCCACTAATGGAACGCCTCTCGCTTCCCAGATCGAGGGCCACGTGGTCAGGAGAACCTCGTCCCTTCCGGTCACACTTTGCCTATCGGCCGGCCTCGAAGACCGAAATTGTGACGGTGTCACCCGAAAAATTTGAAATTACGAAATTTGAAAAAATTTGAAAAAAAAAATTACGGAATTTCAAGTGGCCCAATATCTGAAAATGTTCGCAACATATTAATGTACATTTGTGCCAAATTTGGTGCTTGTATCACAAAATGCACAATTCTTTTGAATATTTGGGCTAAGCCGCCCCACTATCATAACTCTTCCACAACTTGTTTAAATATCAAGTTATATAATCGCTTTTGGAGCCTGGTGTCGGCTCGCGGTGAGGGTGCAGGCTTGTGATCCGAGGATCCTTAGTTCGAATCTCGGTGGATCTTTACCAGCAGGAAACCTTCGCCAATGTCTTTCAATGACACCTCAAAAGTTCCTCCCCTGATGGTACAAATCTGAAATCTTGCACATCTTTACAACCGACAGTGACACAAATTTAATAGTGATGGAATTTTGGACAATATCTGAAAACATCACAAAGGCCAAAAGTCACAGAAAACCAAAATTTTACCCATCTTGGTAAATAAACAAAGACGACATGAAGTCTTCAATTTTATTTCGTTTTTCCAAAAATCAATTCATCAACAAGGTTGAAATTACAACAAACGCGCGCGCGCACCTGACGATTCCATCAAGCGTTAACATAGAAAACAAAGCATTGCGTCCAGACATTGTACTCAGGAACAAAAAGGAAAAGACAGCATTAATGATTGAGATATCAGTATCCAGCGATTTTGGCCAAAACAACACAGAAATCAAGAAAATGACCAAATGCCAGGATCTCAAAAATGAGCTCAAGAGATCTTGGAAGCTAAAGAGCATCGAAATTGTACCAGTGATAATTTGGAGCCACAGGAATGATGAAGAAGAACCTCACTGAGATTGTGAAAACCATCCCCGGAAATATTACCACACATGAACTACAACTGGAGGCAATCTGGGGTTCCGTGACGATCCTGAAAAGATTCCTCGGAACAAAACTCTGAAAAAGTTGAACAGCTGGGTCCATGAACCGTGATCCCTTACCGAAGCGGAGATGGTTACTATGGGTCCTGGGAGGACTCCGTTCCACCTCCTGAAACCCACAAATGGAGATAACAACCAGCGAAACACACACACACACACACACACACACACACACACACACACACACACACACACACACACACACACACGGGGGAGTGGGTCACACACACACGGGGAGGGTGGGGGGGGAGAGTGGGTCACACACACACATACACATACACACACCACAATACGTTCAATGTTGTGGGGTCGGTCAGGGGAATGGTTCTGGCCCAGGTCTTTCATCAACTGCCTGGCTAAGGCTGATGTTCGACTATGCAAGGAATTTGTAGTTGGTTCAGGGTGCCGGCGATAGCCTGCCTACTCCTCACGAAAGACACCATGGAATGTTTAACGTCCACCAACTAATGTCAGCAGACGGGTCATCCAGTTTAACGTTCTTCCGATGGACAGCACACACCGATGTATCATCCTGCGTAAAGTTTATAGCTGGGTCGAGATGACACACCTCTAATCTACCCTATAACGTACCATGACCCGCCTTTAGAGGCCATTTTTCCCTGCACAGCAGGGGTTGGCCTTTTTCGGGGACCGTGGTTCGTTTTTGAAGCAATGTTTTATGGCCGGATGCCCTTCCTGCTGCCAACCCTGTTAGTCGCCTCTTGTGACAACCAGGGAATTACCAGTGAGAACTGGTACTCAATTTGCCGACCCCAGAAGGATGACAGGCTGAGTCAACCCCCCTGGCGTTAATTCAACGATCGACCGGGATTCGAACCCAGGATCCTAGGATCCCAAGCCGGCACCCTAACCGCTGAACCCAGGATCCCAAGCCGGCACCCTAACCGCTAAGCCAACACCAGGCTTCCTATAAAGTACCGTGCTTGCCTTAAATTAAGCACTCAAATAGATGGCGAGTAAACATCCCAAACAATCGCAAACGAAAGCGTCACGAAATGTCAAAATGTTATCTCAAAAATTATTGCTCACCTAAATGCTTCAAAAACATCCTCGACTCAAAAAAGACTCGTCCAACAAAATACCGTATCGTCGCAAATGGAAATGTAATGTTTTGCCATCTGTATGCGGCAAGAAAGCCGAGTCTTTGTCCTCTGTGTTGTGAAGGGTAAGAGTGGTACAGCGAAATGAGCGATATGATCGCTGAGAACATGGCAGAGATTTAAATTATTCAGTAGATCGTTTGATTGGAACTTGGTGCTTTGCAGACAAACAATGCACACGTGGAAGGTCAGGTCATTTTGTTTAAACTTACAACAAGGCCAATGCGTGACGTAAAGCTTGATTGATTCCATAGAAAGAACCATCTTTTCCTTTTCCTTTAAACCTTGATCTTTTCTACCCCCGTTAATTCACCCCAGATCCACTTTTTTGAGATACCGACTTCTTACCTAGAAGTCCGAGCAGTGTCCATGTTTTTTTTTGCATTCTCCCACCCCCCCCCCCCCCCTTCCCATGCCTCCTCCCCCCAAGCCCTCTCCCTCCCACAGATCTCCCTGCTCTCCATCTTGTTCTCCCGCTCCCTTTATCATGTTTTATGTGTCAGTTTGTCTTTTTGTGATCAATGTTAGTTCTTACATGAGCCTCGATCTTGTATCCCAAAAAATAAAATAAATCTGTTTATTACATATGCAGAACATCCTTATATATTTGCACCCACCCTGTCTCCACACCCTTCACCTCTAACCCACCATTCTTTTCTCAATATACTTGCATACCTGTCCCAAAACGACACGGACATGAATACGGTGTGGAAAACAATTCTTACGTGGACGGTAAACCGGTCATTAGGTTAAAAGAGGCAGCAATTTCCACGGCACTCGATGTGGAACAAATGATTCATGTCGCATTTACCCAATTGTGTTTACTTTACTGTATTTGGTTTTACAGTGCCCCTTTACAGCCGTATCGAATCACAGCAGGCGTGCACAGCCATAACTGGTATGATCTGCAAGTATACAAGCTCGTCCATTCCAAAGTCTGCGACGTTGCAGGGTCGCCCGGCATCGTTCGATGGAGGTCATACTTTGCCCTTCACAGGAACATGTCTTCAAAATAGTCATCAAATTCTTCCTCCCTGGGGAAACAACGACAGTCAATTACTACTGAATTGAAATAACAAAACATACAAACACACCTTTACATTCTTGAGATAAAGTCGACCTGCTGACACAGCAGAGCATCCATGAGTTATCTATTTATCTACTTCTGTCAAGTTGTGTCCGACTTCTGGTGACATTCATGAGATTTCTCCAAACATCCCGATCGTGCACTGCTTCCCAAAGTTCTGGCAGAGACACTTTGATTGCAGTCTTTACCTCATCCATCCAGCACATACAAGGCCTGCATCTTCCTCTTCTTCCCTCGACCATATCAGCATGGTGGATTTCTCCAGACTTTCGTTTTCTTCATGTATGTGTCCAAAGCATGACAGTTCCTGTTTTAGCATTGGTGCATGCTGGTCTAATGTATTCAAGCTATGATTTGTTTGTTCTTCTTGGAGTCTGAATGAATGAATGAATGATCGTTTTTAAGGCCATTTACCCCGCTAGAGCGGGGGTTAGCCTTGCGGGCCCCATGACAATCATGGTTCCCTGTTTGAGGCAATGTTTTTATGGCCGGATGCCCTTCCTGACGCCAACCTTTGGTCGCCTCTTACGATGCGCAGGGATACGGTGTACCTATTCTAAACCGGGGTACACACCGTGATCATTCATCCCAGCAAGCTGGTACTCAATTTGCCGACCTCGGAAGGATGACAGGCTGAATCAACCCGCCTGGTGTTAATTCAGCGATCGACCGGGATTCGAACCCAGGATCCTAGGATCCCAAGCCGGCACCCGAACCGCTAAGCCAACACCAGGAGTCTGTGTAACTTTTAACATCAGTCTCGAACACCAGATTTCAAAACTGTCAATCTTCTTCCTTTCTTTCTTCTTCACTGTCCATGACTCACATCCAGACATTGCAACTGGAAATACCAGAGCATTCACCAGTCTCCTCTTGGTTTGTTTAGTCACATCTTTGCCTTTCCAGATCTTTGTCCATCCTGACATTGCTGTTCTCTCCAATGCTACACGTCTATGAGTTTCTCCTCCACATCTTGGGGAACATCCATGAGTTACATCCATGCGTTACATCCATGAGTACATCAGTGCAAAACATGGAACAGATGTAAGTAAGCTTTAAATACTTTTACATTTATAAGTGCAACATTACTGTTTTGACAGTCATATTATATAAACTTTCCTGAATCACAGAACATTTAAAGAAATTTCCATGTTGAGGAGAGAGAAAGCAAAACAGGAAACATCACTATACGTGTATCGTACAAAAACAGGGAATCTTACTAAAATAACGCATGTGTGTATGTATGTATGTATGTATGCATGTATGTATGTAATATGAATGTAATATGTATGAATGCATGTAGTATGTATGTAATATGTATGTGTGTAACATTTATGTAATATGTATTATGTATGTATGTAATATGCATGTGTGTAACACTTATGTAATATGTATTATGTATGTATGTAATATGTATGTGTGTAACATTTATGTAATATGTATTATGTATGTATGTAATATGTATGCATGTGATATGTAATATGAATGTAATACGTATGTATGTAATATGTATGCATGTAATATGAATGTAATATGTATGTGTGTAACATGTATGTAATATGTATTATGTATGGATGTAATATGAATAATATGTATGTGTGTAACATGTATGTAATATGTATTATGTATGGATGTAATATGTATGTATGTAATATGAATGTAATATGTATGTATGTAATATGTATGTATGTAATATGAATGTAATATGTATGTATGTAATATGTATGTATGTAATATGAATGTAATATGCATGTATGTAATATGTATGTATGTAATATGAATGTAATATGTATGTATGTCATATGTATGTAGTATGTATGTATGTAATATGTATGTATGTAATATGTATGTATGTAATATGAATGTAATATGTATGTATGTAATATGTGCGTATGTGTGTATGTATGTATGTATGTATGTATGATCATTATAGAATCAAAAGCGACTGGGCCAAGTTCCACCGTATTTTGCAGACGTGCTCGGGGTACCCAGGTTCAGGTCATGGGCAAAAAACAATTACCCCTAACACATCCCGAGGATGGGGAGACGACTTAGGATTTTCACCTGTATATGTTGAATAGTGCAAGCGGTTTAACTACGGACTCTTACCAGAGGGAGCGGGTGTTAACACCTTTCTTTCGCTCCCAGAGGAAACGGGTGTTACTATTAGTAAAAGGAGATGCATCCATCCGTCCATCACATGACGAAGAAGCAGTGTAACGGTTCTTGCTGTCGTATCATAATAAAAATGGTACTGTTGGAAAGATGATTATCAAATTTTGCATTCATGCTTGGGGAACCCAAGGTCATGTCATGAGTGGGCATTATATAACCTCTCCTCCCCCTCCCCCCTGTCAGAGAAGGTAAAAGGAGACAAATGGTAAATTTGGGAAGTTGTGGAGAAAGGAGAAAAGGGTACACGCGGCGGTGCCTGGTGAAAGGGGAAAGAATGTTTGTAGGGCATTAGAGCACAAGAGGGAAGGGAAACGACAAGTACCATAATTTTAGGCCTACAAGTCGATGTGTAGTACAAGTCGAATTAGGTAATTTCCCCATTTTTCTTTCCTCCATTCATAGACAAGTCTATTTGCAGTATAAAACAAAGCAAAATCAACTACCGTAGTTAGCAAAACTGTCAGTAAGAGCAATATAGGTGTTAATTCCTCCCTGACACTCACAATGCATCACTGCCTACGGTACTTCCAGGGTCACAAATATTAATGAGTTGTTTTGTGCGCATTATTTTAATTACCTTGGGTGATGACCTTTCAAACTAGAACGGCACTCAGTGGAGAGCATACCTCCGCTGGTTGGCCATATCACTCAATGGTGAAGAATCGCATAAAAAAATTCTACTAGCTGGATCCAGATCCGGATCTTCACCCAAATTTTATCGATTCTTCCTTGTCACACACACAATCTGTCCAAGTTTCGTCCAAATCCATCCATAACTTTTTGAGATATACCGCTACGTATCGTTTTTGGCCCTATCTCCCAATGCAATGGTGAAGAATCACTTAAAAACTAAATAATTCTCATATCCGAATCCATGTTCAGATCTTCACCAAAGTCTAATCGAATCATCCTTGTCAGACACCCAACCGGTTGTTCAAGATTTGTCCAAATCCGTCCATAACTTTTTGAGATATCCTGCTATGTATCGTTTTTGGCCCCATCTCCCAATGGTGAAGAAACACTTAAAAAATTCGAGTAGCCAGATCCGAATCCGGATCTTCAGCAAAATCGAATCATTTCGTCCTTGTCACATACGCTACATCTCTGCCAAATCTCATCCGAACCCGTCCACAACGTTTTGAGATATTTTGTTCACAAACGGACAGACAAACGAACAGACAAACGAACAGACAGGCGTGAAAACATCACCTCTATCCACCTTTGGTGGTGGAGGTAATAAATTAGAAATGTAGTTAGTTTTTTTTAAATATTTTTGTTATCACATAGGCGTACAGTATTTTAAACATGCTACAGAATCATTATCAGCACTGTCTCAAAGCACATTGTCACAGTTCGCACAAGATCTGCCTGCAACCCTCTTATGGTCAAACTGCCAAAATCAAGACTCTCTGCTCACCTTCACTCCTTCATTCCTCTTTTCTCCCGCCTCTGGAACAAACTCCCTCACTCTCTTCAATCCCACTCCACCCTCCAGGTCTTTAAAACAGCTGTTCACCACCATCTCTTATCTTCCCCCATCCAAAACCTTGATCTTTTCTACCCCCGCTAATTTCACCCCAATTCCACTTTTTTGAAATACCAACTTCTGTCCTGGAAGTCCTTGGTGTCCTTGTGTTTTATACTTCTCCCACCCCCCCCCCCCCCTTTCCCACGCCTCCTCCCCCCAAGCCCTCTCCCTTCCACACATCTCCCTGCTCTCAAATGTTGTGTTTGTGTGCTTCCCCTTCTCTCCCCATCTTGTCTTCCGCTCCCTCTTTTTATATATTTTGTTTGTCTGGTCGATTTGTTTGTGAAGTAAATGTTAGCTCTTTCACGAGCCTCGATTCAGTATACAAAATTCCTAAACATGAACACACAAACACTCATGTTTGTCCAACTAGCTTTGCAGCCACAAAAGCCTTCTCGGTTTTCTTGGTTGTCCGCAACATATCATTCGCTTTACACCAGTACCGAACACATTTATCGCTGACATCACATTTCCTGTGTGCAAGCCATGTTCCCACCATTTTCCTTAGCGAACCTAGCAACTTCCAATTTCAAACCTCCCATGTACGACTTGCGTCAATTTACGAGGCATTTTGAGATAACTCGTGAGAGCGGGTTAACGTTTAATTTGCTCACCCAATGTGCAAATGTTCCGGGCAATGATTTCTGTAGTGTGTTGTAAATTAACAATTACCACAAAAAAAAAATTCTGAAAATATCACACTTTGCAATTTTTTTTTTATCATTTATGCAATTCAATGTCTAAAACCATAGATATGTCGATACTGAGTATAAGTCGAGGCCTAGACTTCCGGGGAAAAAATATCGACTTGTACGTTGAAAATACCATATGCAACATGAGGTGGAGAAAGCAGTAATCCATAGGGAAGAGCATTAATCAGTTGAGCTACAGACAAAGGCCTTGTACTCTGTGAGCAATTCTCATTTTTCAAAGAATGACAAGGAACAATGGAGGATGCACAGTCTGCGGATGGCTTTGGAGGCATGCGTTGTGATATAATCATCCAAGGAGATGTAATGGCTGATGGAGAGACAAACAAGTTCAGGAGGCTGAACCGAATACAATGGTGACCACGGAAATACGTTATAGGTGGGTTATTTGACGATTCTTCCGGAGTGTCAGGGCGAGACTGAGATATGCCGGGACTGAAAGACGTGTTCAATTTGCAAGCCAAGCACATAATCAATTCCAGATCAGCAGTGTGTGATACAGCTGCCCTCTTCATCCAAAAAATGTTTTTCCTCTTTTCAAACGATGATCAAAGGTGCTGAGAGAAGTTTGCATGACGATGCAGAACTAGGTCATTAGATAACATCAATGTACTTTCAGATAAATTACAAGGCCATAAAGAGACAATAAAAATAAACAATAATAATAATGAGATATCCACCTGGAGTTCCAGCTTTATGAGCCAATTCCTTCATTGGGAGGTAATATTAATATTTCAGATCCATAACCACATCCACCACCCTCATCCTAATTTACAATAAAATGAATGAATGAATGATCGTTTTAAGGCCATTTACCCCGCTAGAGCGGGGGTTAGCCTTGCGGCCCCCATGACAATCATGGTTCCCTGTTTGAGGCAATGTTTTTATGGCCGGATGCCCTTCCTGACGCCAACCCTTGGTCACGCTCTTACGATGCGCAGGGATACGGTGTACCTATTCTAGGTCGGGGTACACACCGTGATCATTCATCCCAGCAAGCTGGTACTCAATTTGCCGACCTCGGAAGGATGACAGGCTGAGTCAACCCCCCTGGCGTTAATTCAGCGATCGACCGGGATTCGAACCAGGATCCTAGGATCCCAAGCCGGCACCCTAACCGCTAAGCCAACACAAGGCTCTTTGAATAAATTAATACGACACCGAATTGGTTTCTGTTTTTCTAGCATGTGAAAACACAAAAAACCCACCTTGATTTCTCTTGCTCAGTTTGTGGAAGATTCTTCCAGTAATCCGATTCGCTAATCTCAGAGGCTTCTGCATTTCCTGAAAAAAATAGAATAAATGATAAATCAATTTCCTTTCAACAGACACAAAAATTTAAAAAAGACTGAGCATTTAATATTGCAGATTCTCAACAGGGTATATAGACTACATTTCCATTGTATCTGAGTAAAATTGTATCCATTGTATCAATTTCCATTGTATCTGAGTAATTGTAGATCTGAGTAACAAAAAGAAAAGAAAAAAAACACCTTTAGAGGCCATTTTTCCCCGCAAAGCGGGGGTTGGCCTTTTTTGGGCACCGTGTTTGTTGTTGTTTGTTGTTGTTGTTGTTGTTTGTTGTTGTTGGTCCCCTTTTTGAAGCAATGTTTTACGGCCGGATGCCCTTCCTGCCGCCAACCCTGTTTGTCGCCTTTTACGACAAACAGGGAATTACCAGTGAACTGAACAGGGAATTACCAGTGAACTGGTACTCAATTAGCCGACCTCAGAAGGATGACAGGCTGAGTCAACCCCCCTGGCGTTAATTCAGCGATCGACTGGGATTCAAACCCAGGATCCTAGGATCCTAAGCTGGCACCCTAGCCGCTAGCCCAACACCAGGCTCCAGATCAACAACACCAACAACATAAGTATATAGATCAACATAAGCCAACACCAGGCTCCAGATCTGAGTGAACAATCTATATTATACATCGTTGATTCAATGCCCTACAATTGTCCCTTTCCAGTTGTGGAAATTACCTACACTTGCGTCCGACTAGCATCTATATGATAAATATCATCAACAGTCAAGGAGGTCTCTGCTCATGTTTAAAGTACTCCAATGCACACACGGCCGAGCCCTAGCGGAGTTCAACCTGGTGACACTTGAGTTGACACTCAGCAAGATGACGTGAGGTCTGAGGCTTTACTACAAACTGAAACCTGCCGAATGGCCCACCCGGGGAACGGTGTAAGTTTTTTATTCGGTTGCACAACCCAAGAACGCAACTCGCATGTGCCCGCTGGTAATTTATGCATTCATGGAGAAGTGATCAATCCTACTACCACAGGAATAACTGGAATGGCATGAGCTCGAATAACTAGAATCACCCCACGAGGAAAGACAACCCTGCATTGGATGATGTTTTAATCGCCATGTTGTGATAAACAAAGGATCCGGGAGGCATTTGGACCACAGCGAAGCACCACAATAGTTTTCAAGCCTTGCATTCCATGGAATACCAAACTTTTCATCAGTGTGGTGAATGCTTGGGATAGCATAGCATGGCATAATTAATGGGTGTCCCAGGGCCTTGAAATGCAGAGATGGGTTTTTTTTGTGGAATGATGAATTGACATTGTTCAAGTATGTCTGGGTGCGAACGCAGTCAAAGGAGCAGCAATTGCAAACTTAAAGCGTTTTGAGGCCCCATATTGGTTTCGGCATACATTACTGGTTTGGACTCACTCTCATTGTAACTACAAACAGCATGATGAATATGCCAAATCCTATCATATTACCATGACATTACAGATTACAAAGGTGGAATTACCTCCAAAGGTGGAATTACGTGATTTAATGCCTTACCAGTGTCAACATAGCAACCTTCCCCAACATCATTGCTACACTTCCAAAAATGGTCCAAAACGCAATTGCAACCCCATCGAGCAACCGTAACCCAGACTCTATAGCCATGGACCACAAAATCTGATACAACTTGGGGCCACACCATTTGAGAAAGGATTGAGAAAACTCATAGCATTTGCTCACCGTCATTAGATTCTTTGGTCGACCCTTGTTTGCTCCGCATAACTGATGATGCTGAAAGCCATCATCAACAGAGTTAATGCAAGCAATCAACAAAACTTTAATAAAACAGAAACAACGATGATGATGATGCCGACAACGACAGCGGCAGCAACGGAAACAGCAACGTCTACATGCAGTCGTGTCTCACCAGCCTCAGATACAGATGATTCTCCCTCTTCCCCCAAAGGCCTGTGCTCAGAATCTTTTTTAGATTTCTTTTTATTTTCTCTCTTGCACTTTTTCTTCTTTATTTCCTTTCTCCTGTGAAAAAAGGAGATTCAGCACACTTCAAGGCAGGGCGTCTCAGACGCCTACATTACTGAATATGAGTGGATTTAATTATTTTAAAGAAAAATCATTATTACTTTTCTGCAAAGTCTGGTATTGATTGGCTTAACGGTTAAGGTGGCTGGCCCCTGTCGTGTTGAAATAACACAAGGTGGGTTGGCTCAGCCTGTCATCCTTTCGAGGTTGGCAAAATGAGTACCACCAGCTTACTGGTAAAAGTGGGCATTGCATCAGTGGCATAGCCATGCTTCCAGAAAACGATGCAATCGGCAGCCACAGGTTGCATACTAAACAACAACTCTTCCGCAAAGTTAACCAAATGAAAACACCTTTACTTGTTTTCATAAGAAACATTGTGTAACCCATGGAAATGATCGTCTACATAATCCATACACATGGAGATTTGCAAACGTATGCCCTGAGCAGGATAAGCAAATGCGTAATTATTTTTGGCCTACTATTAATTTGCAATTGGTCGCTGTCTTTCACACCAATACAATTTATTAATTATGGACTCTCGGCATCAAAAAGTAACATATATATCAAAGTTTCAAATGGAGCACCTCGCCATCTATTAGAGCATTTAAATTGCTTCAGATGTGGCAATAAATGTGAATTGTTGCTCCCAGCTTGCCGGCTCGATGACGAAAGACACCATTTGCATTTTTGTCGCCTCCGTCCCTACTCCGTTTAGAATCACATGCGGACACGGCAACTTGCTACTATTAGGCAATAACCCCTTCTAAAGGATAATATTGTTCAAATATACAATCTTTTCCCTTTGCCGATTTGTGACCAAGGGGAAATCGAGCAAAACCCACTGATGTGCAGATGCCGTACCAAAAAAAGCCCAGTGTAGAGCAAACTACCGACTGAGCTATCAGCTACTGCTCAATTCTTCTTCACAACATGAACTTCGAATCCCTCTTACATTGAATGGCAATTTCTTAAACCCAGTTGAAGAAATCAGTGCAGCAAATTTCATGTTTTAAACTTCAAAAAAAGAGGGAATGAAATTTAAATTGCAAACATGCATGGTGCCGCGTGCTTACTTGTGATGGTGGTTGAGTTTAAATGAACAGTCAGGACAAAGCCCTAGAGGCAGAAAAAGGAACAGCAGCATGTGATCAGAATACAAAATAGTCTCGAGCCAAATGTACGACTCCATTTCCCAGAAACATCCGAAGGATACGCAGGGTAATGCACTCAATAATGTATCCTTTCATATTTTACAAATATGATAGCTCGAGCGCACAAATCACGATCCGTACTGAGTTTGACGAGCGCGTTCTTCTTTTCTCCAAGTTCCTTGTAAGCAAAGTTCACTTCCCAGCTCCTGAGCTCATCCTGACGTTCACAGTGCTTGTTTCCACAGAAAAACTGTCCTGCCGCCAACCACAAAAAAACAACCTCGCTACAGAAAAGTCCAGTGCAGTGGGTTGGACTGAAACTTCAATCGTTTTGAGTGTTAATGATGAAACCGCAAAGCACATATTTATGATCAAAAAAGTCTGGTTTAGAAAGAAATAATTTGGAATCATGCCGATATACAAACGTATCGGGTGTATACGATGGACTCGAGGTTGGCAAAATGAGTTGGGTGGACTCCCGTTAAGTAGCATAAGTGACATAAGTGACATAAGTGACAAATGAAAACAGTCAAGATAAGTGGGGAATTCATGGATATTTATCCAGAATGATAATTTATACATTTACAGGTAATGTTTATGACAAAATGAAAAAGAGAAATTCCACATTTATTAGGAAATATACTGCTGTGGAGGGGGAGAAAAAGGATCGTTGCTTCTGATTGCTTCAGCAGTCCCCACTTTCTATACTCATTGGAATTCAATAAGTTTTTGTATGTATTTTGTGTGTTTGAAGTGTTTGTATATTTGTGTATTTTGGAGGGGATGGGTTAGGGGGGAATTAGGAGGTAAAATAACTTCATAAACCCAGGGGTTCAGGATGTATAGACAACCCCAATTATGTCTATGTAAAGGTGTATCGCATAACACCACTCCTGGTGAAAAGGTGAACCAGTCCGTAATTCTAGGGAAATTACCGAGTCCCTAATTATGTGGGAATTACCAAATCCATAACTCTGGGGGGAATTAACCATTCCGTAATTCCGTAATTCGGGGGAATGGACTAGTCCCTAATTCTTGGGGAATTAACCAGTCCCTAATTCTTGGGGAATTAACCAGTCCCTAATTCTTGGGGAATTAACCAGTGCCTAATTCTTGGGGAATTAGCCAGTCCCTAATTCTTGGGGAATTAGCCAGTCCCTAATTCTTGGGGAATTAACCAGCCCATAATTCTGGGGGAATTAACCAGTCCCTAATTCTTGGGGAATTAACCAGTCCCTAATTCTTGGGGAATTAACCAGTCCCTAATTCTTGGGGAATTAACCAGTCCCGAATTCTTGGGGAATTAGCCAGTCCCTAATTCTTGGGGAATTAACCGGCCCGTAATTCTGGGGGAATTAACCAGTCCCTAATTCTTGGGGAATTAACCAGTCCCTAATTCTGGGGGAATTAACCAGTCCGTAATTCTGGGGGAATTAACCAGTCCCTAATTCTTGGGGAATTAACCAGTCCGTAATTCTTGGGGAATTAACCAGTCCCTAATTCTTGGGGAATTAACCAGTCCGTAATTCTGGGGGAATTAACCAGTCCCTAATTCTGGGGGAATTAACCAGTCCCTAATTCTGGGGGAATTAACCAGTCCCTAATTCTGGGGGAATTAACCAGTCCCTAATTCTGGGGGAATTAACCAGTCCGTAATTCTGGGGGAATTAACCAGTCCGTAATTCTGGGGGAATTAACCAGTCCGTAATTCTGGGGGAACAAGCGTTACGCCTCGGTCCCCCGTCGGTGAAGTGATGTGAGTTGACAAAGTGCAAGACGCAGAAAACATGCTATGATATGATATTTCGCTTACAAGGTTCAGACATACATGGAGGCGGCCATCTTGCATTTTGACGTGGCCACCCAATTTTCAATAGCGTTATTCCTTATGCCTAGATACACCCACACACCAGATTAGAAGTTGGTACTTCGCTTATTTTTCAAGATATTCCGCTCACAAGGTCCAGACATACATGGCGGCGGCCATCTTGGATTTTGACGTGGCGACCCAATTTTCAATAGCGTTCTTCCTTGTGCCTAGATACACCCAAACACCAGATTAGAAGTTGGTACTTTGCTTATTTTTCAAGATATTACGCTCACAAGTTTCAGACATATATATGGTGGCGGCCATCTTGGATTTTGACGTGGCGACCCAATTTACAATAGCGTTCTTCCTTATGCCGAGATACACCCACACACCAAATTAGACGTTGGTACTTCGCTTATTTTTCAAGATATTCATCTCACAAGGTTCAGACATACATGGCGGCGGCCATCTTGGATTTTGTTGTGGCGACCCAATTTTAAACAGCGTTCTTGCTTGTGCCTAGATACAGCCACACACCAGATTAGAAGTTGGTACTTCGCTTATTTTTCAAGATATTTCGCTCACAAGGTTCAGACATATATATGGTGGCGGCCATCTTGGATTTTGACGTGGCCCCCCAATTTTCAATAGCGTTCTTCCTTATGCCGAGATACACCCACACACCAAATTAGAAGTTGGTACTTCACTTATTTTTCAAGATATTCATCTCACAAGGCTCAGACATACATGGCGGCGGCCATCTTGGATTTTGACGTGGCGCCACAATTTTAAACAGCGTTCTTCCTTGTGCCTAGATACACCCACACACCAGATTAGCAGTTGGTACTTCGCTTATTTTTCAAGATATTCATCTCACAAGGTTAAGACATACATGGCATCAGACATACATGGCGGCGGTCATCTTGGATTTTGACGTGGGTTGCAACCACACACCAAATTTGAATGCGGTCCTTCGCTTACGCACGCACGCACGCACGCAAACACGCACGCCCGCACGCACGGACACACGGACGGAGGGGAAAGCCATAGTCCCCCTTTCGCTACGCTGTGCGACGGGGGACAATTAACCAGTCTGTAATTCTGGGAGAATTAACCAGTCCGTAATTCTGGGGGAATTAACCAGTCCGTAATTCTGGGGGAATTAACCAGTCCCTAATTCTGGGGGAATTAACCAGTCCCTAATTCTGGGGGAATTAACCAGTCCCTAATTCTGGGGGAATTAACCAGTCCCTAATTCTGGGGGAATTAACCAGTCCCTAATTCTGGGGGAATTAACCAGTCCCTAATTCTGGGGGAATTAACCAGTCCCTAATTCTGGGGGAATTAACCAGTCCCTAATTCTGGGGGAATTAACCAGTCCCTAATTCTGGGGGAATTAAGCAGTCCCTAATTCTGGGGGAATTAACCAGTCCCTAATTCTGGGGGAATAAACCAGTCCCTAATTCTGGGGGAATTAACCAATCCCTATTTCTGGGGGAATTAACCAGTCCCTATTTCTGGGGGAATTAACCAGTCCCTAATTCTGGGGGAATTAACCAGTCCCTAATTCTGGGGGAATTAACCAGTCCCTAATTCTGGGGGAATTAACCAGTCTCTAATTCTGGGGGAATTAACCAGCCCCTAATTCTGGGGGAATTAACCAGTCCCTAATTCTGGGGGAATTAACCAGTCCCTAATTCTGGGGGAATTAACCAGTCCCTAATTCTGGGGAAATTAACCAGTCCCTAATTCTGGGGGAATTAACCAGTCCCTAATTCTGGGGGAATTAACCAGTCCCTAATTCTGGGGGAATTAACCAGTCCCTAATTCTGGGGGAATTAACCAGTCCCTATTTCTGGGGGAATTAACCAGTCCCTATTTCTGGGGGAAATAACCAGTCCCTAATTGTGGGGGAATTAACCAGTCCCTAATTCTGGGGGAATTAACCAGTCCCTAATTCTGGGGAAATTAGCCAGTCCTTAATTCTGGGGGAATTAACCAGTCCCCAATTCTGGGGAAATTAACCAGTCCCTAATTCTGGGGGAATAAACTAGTCCCTAATTCCAGGGGAATTAACAAGTCCCTAATTCCGGGGGAATCAACGGGTCTGTAATTCTGGGGGAATTAAGGAGTCCATAATTCTGTCGGGGAGTAACTCATCCCTAAGGACGGGTTCTTCGTTCATCTATCTATAATTCCAGTAATCTCTGTGTGTTTGTTTGTACGTTTGTACGTTTGTTTGTCTGTGACCGCTGTTTCTCGACAACCACGGGTCCGATATACTTTAAACTTGCCAGGTATATTGCTGGGGACCCGAGGATGTGCCTTTTCAAGGTTTCATATTAATCGGACAATTACTTACCGAGCTATGTCCAAAAAACGATTCAACCAATCAGAGAGCAGCGAGCTATCGCGTGTGCCGAACGTGGCGGACACACTCTGCCTCGGATGGCACATTTGAGAGCGTATTCATTTATTTCACGTTTGCAAACTATGTTGGCGCTATGTTGGCGTTAAACTATGTTTTAAAACTAATAAAAACCCCGGGGGGATTGTCACTGTACTCGCAAGCCGTTCGCCGTTCGCTTTGGCGTTGCGAATGGACCAAAACATTTCATGCACCAAACCATTTCATGTAAAGCGTTCGCCGTTCGCTTTGGCGTTGCGAATGGACCAAAACATTTCATGAACCAAACCATTTCATGTAAATAGAGGGGGGGATATAATTTTAGATATAGATATAGTACGGGCATGCCCTAGTAGTTTCAAACCTAAACACGGGTTCTGAAAAGTTATACTACACTACTCACAATAAGCTAGGGATATTGGCAGGTTCTTCGGTGTGGTTGATTTTGTGTATTAATTATGTTGAAAAAAGTTGTTGGCCCTAATTCTATGGTTATTAATGAGTGTGAAAAAACACAGCATTCTTGATTTCAATACCATAACCCTAACCCCTAAAAAAAAATGAACTCACTCCCACAATATCCCTAACTTATTGTGAGTAGTGTGTTTAGGATTAGTAAATCATAGACAATCTTGCGTTGTCGTTAAATGTGTATCAAATGGTGAATCTGTGATAAACAGCGATTGACAAATCGATGCTGAGTGCCAGCAAGGGGAGGAAGCAGGAAATGAAGCTGCAACGATGGGATAACTTCTAGAGAGCAAATATACGACGTCCTCCATGGCAGATACATAAGAAAGAGCAGGTGGAAGAGGCTGTCCTTGATTGGTTTCGGAACCTTCAAAACAAATTCAAGTTCTGGATCTCTGATATAAAACAAAGCACTGAAATTTACCGGGCCTTCCAGCTGCCTCTTCTGAAGCTGCAGTGTCCCAATTCATGGCAAGTTTTACTGGCTTGTCTAACTTCGAGTTGTCAGAGCATTCACTTTGATTTGATGCAGTAAGAGAGCGTGCTAGAATAAACATAATGGTAATTGAGCCCTTTAAGGGTGGTAGAAAATGCTGAAAACAAGGGATGTTTTTTTTAGTCGAGGATCTCTCCATCAAACCCATAATTATTCTGCGTAAACAGCATTAAATCGCTTTTAATGTCATTTAAAGTTGGTACGTGTACATAATAAGGCACTTTAACGTTGTTTACATGAGGCAAAGGCCTCAATCTCAGTTTATTAAATCTCAGATGGGGTAATGAGAATATAATTTGATCTTAATGGTGTGATGTTGTTGCTATTCGTTGTTGTTAACGAGTCAGGTACCCTTCTCTCTTCCCCAGCTTCAACGACTATCTACGAGCTTCTTTCTTCACATACATATTCTCTGCTGTTCTGCAACTACTTCTCTCGTTATAATCTGTGGAGATGCCAATTGCCAGCAGGCCAATTGCCGACGAGTCAGTCGTAGAACTCCAGTTCATTCAGTCTGTTTATTTTGCAAATCGTCTCTCCAAATGGCAGACATTTTATGTTAGATTTAGTCATGGTAAACATCTCCTTCAGCGTGTCCTAATCCTCCATTCTTTATAACTCTTTTGATGTTTCCCTTGTGAAAGTGTTGTTGTTGTTGTTGTTGTATAGCCCCGGACAGTTCCCTCGAACCACGGAGACAGCCGATCGATCTTCCAGGAGCGACCCAGAGATCCCCCACATCCAGGATGGTATACCACCACCTTCACAAAGTCAGGGCCATGACAGAGGTTAGACAAAGAGAAAGAGAGAGCGAGAGCGAGAGCGAGAGACGAGACGAGACGAGACGAGGAGCCGGTCCATGAGGACCGACTGGCACTATGGCCATGACCACGCTGCCCTGATGAATCCGGGCAGCAGGGAAGAATGGGGAAGATTTGGCCCCAAACTTGCATTGGGGAGTAGAGCCACCACAAAGAGGCAACCTCAATAATTGCCTTATGAAAGTGTTTGTCTCCCTGGTTGTCTTCAGCAAGCTGCCAAGGTGCTGCCATGTATGGCAGAATGATCTGGTCTGAAATCAGTCATCTTCTTCACAGAGTGGTATATTATCTCATCGGCTCGAGATCACATTTCCTGGAATTCATTCCTCAACAGCCTGAACTCTGTCCTTCACCAGTTCATCCCATCCTGCCTCCGAATAGCCCATTCATCATCCTGACACTGGTAAATTGAGGCATGTGGCAAGGCATTCACAAAAAACCGCTCGTCTAATCTACTCAGAAGGCAAACCCAAGTTATGCAAGTAGTCCTTTGATGATCCAGAGCCTAACATGAAGCTCACTTGTGGTCAAAACCCAAAAATGTCTCACAATCCTCCATACCTTGGTGGCAGCTGGTCAAGAATGTCTCAAGTAAACATTTCCATTCCCTACCATCATTCTTAAAACAATGGAGTCACGTTGGACACTGCTTGGGAGAAAAGCTTAGCGTCTTAACAATCAAAGGTTTTAGTGATCGGGCTAAGGTCTAACCATTAACCCCCCCCACCTTAACCCTCCTCCCAAAAACAGCTGCCCACCACCATCTCTGATCTTCCTCCACCTTGATCTTTTCCACCCCCGTTAAAACACCCCAAATCCACCTCCTTCAAATTCCATTCTCTTTCCTGAAAGTCCCAGCATTGTCCATCTTGTTTATCCCATGTAACCCACCCCAGCCCTCTCTCTTCCAGAGATCTCCTGATGTCCCTGTTCTCTACTGTCGTTGTTTCCCTCTCTCTCCCCTCTTGTCTCCCGCTCCCTTTATTATATGTTCTATGTGTTAGCTCTTATGCGGGCCTCGACTTAGTATACAAAAAAAAAAAAAAAAACTGACTGGTCTCTGCAGCACCTGGTCTTGTCTTCCACTAATATTGAGATGTCACGAGTCAATTTGACACGTCCATTGAAACTGGTCCTGATGGCATTGGTACAAATTCTCAAGAATTGCACTTCAGTCCTAGTCCCTCATCTTTCCTCTTGGCCGTTTGTTTCATGATATCGGAATGTAATTAAATGGCTTTCTACAATTCGTATTGGGATGCACATTGTGCAGCATTCGGTTTTGTTCATTTGTTTAGCCATC
This sequence comes from Myxine glutinosa, assembly GCF_964187855.1. NCBI lineage: Eukaryota > Metazoa > Chordata > Myxini > Myxiniformes > Myxinidae > Myxine > Myxine glutinosa. The sequence continues at coordinate 159,864,619 of NC_136262.1, forward strand.
CTTTCATTCAGTTCTTTCGAATGCAGCATTTGCTCTGCTGCTCACACTAGCAAGATGACCAAAAATCTATTCCTCATGAGTACTTCCTGACTTCCCATATGTACTTCCCGTATGTAATTCCAGCTGATGTGTTTGCGTGTCCCTAATTCTGAGCGTTAAACCTGACGTTTTACCGAATGGCCTTGCATACAAATGGGTGTGGAGGGGGGAGGGGGGTGGATCATAAAGCTTGTTTCGGTTTTATGTCCGTTATACATTATGACTCTACCTCCCAATCCGCTCGCTCGCTTCGGACATATGCTCCTCCATGATGTGGCCCAAACGTGTAATACACCACGTGGGGACTCACGTGACGACGCTTACCATGAGTCCGTATCCAGTCCAGCGTGTTTGAGAACACTTCAAGTCAGGTACAGTTTGCTTGCTAAGGTAACAACACTTTCCATTGCCATTTAATTTGTGCTCAACTGTTTGTGCATAAAAGTTTGAAATGTCAAAGCCCAAGAAAACGAAACAAAGCTTTTCCCTTCAAGTGAAAATGGACATTTGGAAACGCTTTGAGAGAGGAGTAATCCAGGCTCATTCATTTTCGTTTTACTTTTTACACTTTTATGAACCATTACGACTGTTACTTATTCATTCACTCGGGGGGGCTTACAGGCTGTGTGAGCTTTTCCCGTGGTGGTTTCGGGTCATGTTGGACATTGAGAAGCTATGGAGTTATTGGCCTCATGGTGGTTACCTTTTACCTGCAGGCTGGCGGCAGCACTGCCCGACCCCACATCTCAATACAATACAGCAGCTTTTTGTGGGCTCATAAAGGCCATCAGGGCCAACACGTGATAGCTTAAAACCTTGCTCAGACTCGGAAGTAACGACACCCAAAAGTTGGGATGTCTAGGTGCGTTCGGCTGTGAAAGAGTAATGTACAAACGTACAAATACTTGAAAATATTTATAAGACAAGTATAAATTTATGCTTTAGAACTCATATTTTTGGAAAAATCCTATTTTTAGTCATCCTTTAGGAATGCCTCTACTCTTCATAACACTATTCTTATGGGAAAACCTATTTCACAACATGTTGATTCTTAATACCCTATTCTAGGAACGCATCCAAAGCATATAGGAAGGTATAAGTATAAAATGTATAAATTTATGAATAAATATAGAGTAAGTATAAATTTAAATAAGAAAGCACTCACTAGTGATCAGTGTGGAAGTTGTTTGTGAGGTGTGGTAGAGGCCGGAGAGGTGAGTGGTGGAGGTAATGGGACAGTCCAAGCACTCTCCCAATATCAACCACTTGCTCTCTGGCATCAAAATGCTTTAACACGTCGAATTTAATTTCTAAACTAATTGTTAACTCCACCATCGAAGGTAGACAGAGGTTATGTTTTCACCCCTGTCTGTCGGTGAGCATGATATCTCCAAAAATTATGGATGGATTCGGACGGAACTTGGTTGAAGGTTGGGCGTGTGACAAGTACAAGCCAATTAGGTTTTGGGTCAGGTCCGTGTCGAGATCCAGCCTATCAGTGCGATACAAAACGTAAACTGTCCAGCCTGGCGGAGATATGCGCTTTACCGAGTGCCGTTATAGTTTTATTGTTTTCTTATCACCAAACTCACTTATTGAGTGTTTTTAACTAGTCTTTATTAGGGATTAAATCACACATAAATCAACTTCAAAATGGTTTGATACACCTGTTCAGGTTCTATATACACCTCGACGCCTACGTGACACAGAGTAGCTCGCTGTGGGCCACTAGAAAACGACGTAATAGCGAACGTCGTGACGTTATAATGAAACAACGCCACACTCTTCTGCTTCCAATTCCTCGAGTACACGAATCAACGCCAAGTGAGGAATTACTGCACTGCGAATACCACAACTTCAAAAACTCGATATCAATAATCCCTTTCTGTCGTTTTCAATTTATAGTATCAAATTTGTAATTTTGATTGTGGATTGTATTTGTTTGCGACATTATGTGTGTGAGATGTTTCACTTGATTGTGCGTGGCGCAAAAGCACCAGGTGGTGCACCTAAACGTTGGGATGAAAGAATATATGAGGATGTTAAGACCTTCATTCAGACCAGGAGGTCCTGAAGAACAAGAAGTTCTTCAACAAGAACAAGAAGTTCTTGTTGAAGAACAGAACAGAACAGAACAGAACAAGAAGACAGAACAAGAGGTTCTGTCACTCAAGCTTTTGGGTCTCACTATTTGCCATGATCTTTCCTGGGAAAACCACATTTCAAATCTGGCCTCCAAAGCCAGTCGCCGACTGGGCATCCTCCGTCGTGCGAAGTCCTTCCTTGGCACACCTGAGCTCCTCACCACATACAAGGCTTTCATCCGCAGCTCTATGGAATACTGCTCTCCCCTCTGGTCTGGTGCTCCTGCCTCACACCTAGCTCGTCTTCACGCTGTTGAAACCAAAGCATTCAGAATCATTGGAATCTCCCGCGATGAAGCTAACTCCAAGGGCCTTTCACTCACTCACCGCAGGCAGGTTGGTGGTCTTTCCGTCTTCTACCGACTCCTCTCTGGCCTTGCCCCCCCCAGCTCTCTCTGGGCTCTGTCCCCCAAATATTCCTACAGGTCGCACAAGATCTGCCTGCAACCCTCTTATGGTTAAACTGCCAAAATCAAGACTTTCTGCTCACCTTCACTCCTTCATTCCTCTTTTCTGCCGCCTCTGGAACAAACTCCCTCACTCTCTTCAATCCCACTCCACCCTCCAGGTCTTTAAAACAGCCGTTCACCACCATCTCTTATCCTCCCCCATCCGAAAACTTGATCTTTTCTACCCCCGCTAATTTCGGTCCCCTTGTGTTTTATACCTCTCCCCCCCCCGCCCCCCCCCTCTTCCCATGCCTCCTCCCCCCAAGCCCTCTCCCTCCCACACTTCTCCCTGCTATCAAATGTTGTGGTTGTGTGCTTCCCCTTCTCTCCCCATCTTGTCTTCCGCTCCCTCTTTTTGTATATTTTGTTTGTCTGGTTGATTTGTTTGTGAAATAAATGTTAGCTCTTTCACTAGCCTCGATTCAGTATACAAAAAAAAAAGAAGAAAAAAAAAAGATGCTTTTGCGCATCACCAGATCGCATGTAGACCGTGTGACCCTTTCACTGAACCCCGTTTGTTCACGTCATGGCCATCATTATCATATCCTGGGTCTTGGTAATTAATGCCGAGGAAGCGAGGTCCGAACCGTGAACCTGGTGTGCGGAGATAAAGCACCTCCTGGAAGAAGTTTCGGGAACTGAGTGGCGTGCTGACGAGGAGGGCAGTGTTGTTGAAGCTGAAGGGAAAGGTGTATGCTGCATGTGTGAGAAGTGTTATGATTTATGGGAGCGAGACATGGGTAATGAATGTAGAGCAGCAACGAAGGCTGGAAAGGGTGGAAATGCGAATGGTTCAGTGGATGTGCGGAGTATCGTTGAGAGAGAGGAAGACAAATGATGAATTGCGAAAGATGATGGGAATAGAGCCTGTGATTGATGCTGTGAAGAGGAACAGGTTGAGATGGTTTGGTCATGTGTTGAGGAAGGATGAAAGTGACTGGTTGAGAAGAGTGATGGAAATGAATGTAGAAGGAAGTCGAGGATGGGGAAGACCGAGAAAGACTTGGCTAAAGATGGTGGAAGAAGAAATGCGGGCAAGTGGGTTAACAAGGGAAGATGCAGAACATAGGGCAAAATGGAGAAGATCGTCATGGGGACCGCAAGGCTATCCCCCGCTCTAGCAGGGAAATGGCCTTAAAATGCCTGTTGTGTGTTGTTTGTTTGCGTGGCGAAACACAATGCCAATTTTGCATCGATTTTCTCAATATTTATTGGGTGTTTTCTGCATGATTTCCCAACAGTTCAGTCGAATTTAATAAATAAAAAATAAATTAATGAGTAAACCCCATTTAAGATGAATATCAACGTCCACTAAACACACCTGTATTGCTTAACGGGAGTCCAGCGTGTGTGGGTGTGTATGTGTGTGTTCATGATCAGTCATTTAGTTACTCAATTGAACAGCATTTTGTAGCACACAGTACCTTTCCCTGAAATCACCTCCTTCTCAATCTGCCACCTCAACCCAATCTGATGGTAGAGAAGCCAAACAAAAGCAAAGGTAAACCACATGATGCTTTTTAAAGACAAGAGAGAAACCAGCATAAGTGCGTTAAAACGTTGTACCAAATGAATGTAATCAATTTGAGTCTTACCTTGTTTTCTTTGTATCTGTGCAGATCTGCAATGCAGTATTCTTTGAAAAGTTTATCATAATACTTCTTCGCCATAGTCTTTTCCCTAGGGCAGAAACGTTGAACAACATTCTTCAATTTACTAAGAAAGTGCACAAAACACAAACGACATGAACAGTACAAATATCCGAATCATATTAGTTCAACGCCCTTTTCCCCTATTCCAGTGCATATTGGTCGATTCATGGCCTATCTCCATTTGCTTCTTTCATTTGCATCTTCTTTCTTCAAATCTAATCATTTCAATGCCGTTGTTCACAACTTCCTACCATGTATTATTTTGTCTGCCTCTTCGTCTTTCTTCATTTGACTCAAAACTTCCGATCTTCTTAATAGGTTCATCCTCTGTACTTTTAGATATAACACCAAACCATCTGAGCCTTCTCTTTCTCAATTCGATCTCTATACTACAATTTTTTAGCATCATTTTAAGATATGTACTCCACTGTTCATCTTTCCATCAAATACCACAGTATCCATCTTAACATCCTCATATATTCTTTCATTGTCCATATGAGCAGGATATATCATAAAGGTATGGACGGATTCGGACTTCAATTTTGATTAGATTTTCATTTTGGTGAAGGTCCGTATCTGGATACGAGAATGTGATTCCTCACCATTGAGAGATAGGGCCAAAAACGATACAGTTCAAAAAATTATGGATGGATTATGACAAAACTAAGTGGATGAGTTAGGTAGGTGACAAAAACAAGCTGATTCGATTTTGGTTCACGTCCGGATGTAGATCGGGCTTATCAGTGGGATACAAAATGTAAACCGTTCAGCCTGGCGGAGGTTTGCGCTCGACCGAGTGTCGTTGTATTTCATTTACTGACTTCAGTCTTGTATTTATTTCCTTTGTAACATTTATTTTATTTTTAAATGTTTGAAGTCTCCTGCAGGAGCTAGAACACGAAGCATGCACACACATGCAGACAGAGACGAGTCAACACCAGATTTGACCAGAAGAACACAGCCAATGAGCTTGGGGAAAGCGACGTGACAACCCGGGAAGCTCTTGGTCATATTTGTGACGTCACTTTTTTCTCGCCAATCAGCAGGGCCATTCAGGAGACATTTCCTTCTCCTCGAAGAACAACAACCCACAGAGTTTATCTGTGTTATATTTTATACATGCTTAGCATCAAGATTCATTGTACATTTTACATCATACATACATACATATATCATCATCATCATACATATAAATATATTATACATTTTATACATACAAAAAACATAATACTATGTTGTTTTTTTAAGTCTTTGGCCTGCCTCAGCAAAGGTCACAACTGAATGTGACCCATGCCGTCCCATGCATCGACATGACTTCCGTTTCCGGTCCCTGGAGCAAGGAAACGTCTTCGACCTCTGCACGGCAGCAAAAGTTATAGTATTTTTTCCATTCGTGTTTTCGTCAATTTCTACTCGTTTTTTATTGTGCATGTGTTGCAAGGTGTTTTCCAGTTGGTGTTGATTTGCAATTCTTGCAAACTTTTGTATAATTTAATCGTTTTCTGTCTCACCGCGTGCGCGGCCTGGTTTCTCTCGGCTTCCCTACCCCCATAGGTGTTCTGTGAATTTAAGTTCTTTCCTTCGCTGTATTGCTTATTTCTTACATTTTCTCTTCTCCCCCTAACTTCCCCGAACATCGACCACTTGTCTAACGTTTTAAATCTCTTCAAAGTCTCTTCACGTCTCTTCTCGTCACGTCACGTCTCTTCAAAGCTGTCCATGCGCGCACGCTTTCGAAGTTAAGTAACTTTACAAGTGTGTTTTTGTCGAAACTGTATCTTTCTTTCGGTGTGCGTAACTATTGGTGTGTCTTTAATAGTATTCTTGGTGTTGGTTTTTCATACCTGTGTACAGAATCGTCGGTTAGTTCGTGTCGCGTATTCTGACGCCTAGTGTAGTACTAGTAGGCTACCGTGTCTGTAGTACTAGTACAGTGTGTCAGTGTAGTACTGATGTGAAGTACAGTGTGTCAGTGTAGTACTGACGCTATCGTGTCAGTGTAGTACCGACGCCTAGTGTAGTACTGGTAGGCTACCGTGTCTGACCTTGGCTTGAGGCTTTGTTTCTGTCTCAGCGGTTCTTCGATTGCGCTCGCAATTACTTTTGGTCTCTATTTTTCACGTTTCACGTTCGGTCTGTCTCTGTTTTCATCTCAACTATATAAATAAAATAAATAAATAATAAATAAAAAAATCCCTTCTCTGTTCTTATCCGTTGTTCGTTCTTATTTGTTCGTTGATGCTTTGACCACGTTGTTCGTGATCACGTGTTCACGTCGTTAAAAAATGTTTCAACTGTCCCCTGAAGAACTGTATTCTGTCATATACTATAACACCTTTTTCTTCTTCTTCTATAAAAGGATGCTTTCGACTTGCTCACCAAATCTATTCATTCCAAAAAAAAATTCCATCTCTTACAGTTACAGTGCCTCTTTCATACATTCCCTAAACTCTCCAGAACCCCACCCATCCTTCAGCGTCCTCAAACGTATTTTTGATTCGATGGTCTCAAGAAACTCATTTCGCAATAAATGTTCGTTTCCCATTAATCGTACACTTTCTAAAATCCAATCTCACCCCTCCCCACCAAATCTTCCCCATCACCTCTTCCCTCCAAAACTTCCCCATCACCCCTTCCCTCAAAAACTTCCCCATCACCCCTCCCCTTCAAAACTTGCCCATCACCCCTCCCCTCCAAATCCACCCCCTTGCCCCTCCCCTCCAAATCTTCCCCATCACCCATCCCTTTCAGATCTCCCCCCTTTCCCCTTCCCTCCTAAACTCCCCCCACACTCCTCCCCTCCGAGACCCTCCCTCACTCCTCCCCTCCTAGACTCCCCTCTCACCCCTCCTCCTCAAAGCGTCCTCCCCACTTCTTCCCCCTTCCAACTTTCACCTTCATCTCCCTCAACCTTCTGCCTCACTCTTCCCCCTCCTCAAATAACACCTCACTGCGCCTCACCCAATCACCACCAAACCTTTTGTCCGCCCCATTCTTCCCTTTCTCCAAGCTATTCTGAAATCTCTCACACCTTCAACAGCTCTCCCTACCTCTTCCTCCTCTTCCACATCTTACCCTACCGCTCCCCCCCCCCCCCCCCCCGTTCTGTTCTGTTCTGTTCTGTATCCGATGCTCCCCCTTCCTCTTCTTTAACAGTATGGACCTCAAACATCCGGGGCCTTCGCTCAAACTTGACTGATCTCTCCATACAGGTTGCTTCTGATAAACCAGACGTGATCTGCTTAACAGAAACTTTCCTCCTTCATGATGTCTCTGATTCCTTGGTATCTCTCCCAGGTTACTCCCTCCTCCGGTATGATAGACCTGAGCCTCGTCCTGGAGGGGGAGTTGCTATCTTTATAAAAAACTCTCTTCCTCACTCGCCCTGCACTGCCCTCTCTCCACCTCACCCCCAGGAATACCTTTGGCTACGGCTTCCCCTACGCTCCCACCTTTTGTTCATATGTGTGTTGTACCGTCCACCAAACAGTGATGACTCCATCTACATCTCGCTGTCTGATAATATGGACCAACTTCTATCTACCCATCCCAACTCTCTCTTCCTCATATGTGGTGATTTCAATGGTCACCATGCCAGTTGGCTGGGTGTGGGTACCTCTCTCACCAGCCATGGCTCTTCAGCAAAGGACTTCTGTGACTCACTGGGACTGACACAATCTGTCAATTTCCCGACCCGAATCTCAGTCAACGGAGCATCTTCTCTTCTGGACTTGGTTATGACAAACTTCCCTGAAAATGTCTGCTGCTCTTCTTCTGCTCCAATCGGCTCATCTGATCATGTGCTTGTTAAAGTGGACATCTCTCTGACCATTCTCAGAGAGCCTCCTCAGCGTCGACGAGTCTGGCATTTCACTCAGGCCAACTGGCACGGTCTTCAAGCAGCCATCAATCATCTGGACTGGTCTCCCATCTCTACCGCCTCTGACATCAACTCATCCTGGGAATTCTTCCAAAGTAAATTGCTCTCTCTCATGCACAGATTTATCCCATCTCGTCTTCAGTTGTCATACCCTTCCTCCCGTCCATGGTACACGGAATCTTGTGGTGAGGCTATTGCCCAGAAACAACTTGCTTTCGTCTCCTGGAAAGCAAATCCAACGGAAGGAAATCTCATTTCCTTTCACAAAGCCCGAAACAAGTGTGTGTCCACCCTCAGGAGAGCCAGGAAACAATCTCTCCGTTCTCAGGACAGAACTCTATCTGTCTCCCTCTTCCAAATCCTGGTGGCGTCTGGTCAAATCTGTTTCTGGTGTTTGTTCCCCCTCCAACCCCTCCCTCACCTCAAATGGCCACACGGCCGATTCCGCACGTGAAAAAGCTGAATGCCTCAACTCTGTGTTTGCCTCTAAATCTTGTGTCCCAAACCCATCCCTCTCTGTACCCACCGTACCCAGTCGTACCCAGCTGCTCCTGGACTCTGTGTCCTTTCCTCCTGTAAAGGTGGAAAAGTTTCTGTCAACCCTCGACTCTGATTCTGCAACTGGACCTGACGGCATCAGCCCACGGGTCCTAAAATTCTGTTCTTCCGCTCTTTCACTCCCTCTCTCTGTTCTCTTCACCCTCTCCTTTGCTCAAGGTCATCTGCCATCTGCTTGGAAATCTGCCAACATCACCGCTTTGCACAAAAAGGTGCAAAAATAGATCCCAGCAACTACAGACCAATCAGCCTTCTCCCAATTATCAGCAAAGTCATGGAATCCATCATTGCTTCAGATATGAAATCTTTCCTCTTCTCCAATGGCTTGATCTCTGATCATCAATTTGGTTTCAGACCTGGTCACTCTACTCTGGACATGCTGCTTCTGCTTTCTCAACAATGGATGGAGGTCCTCAATGCCAAACAGGAAATTAGAGCTGTCTCCCTTGACATATCACGTGCCTTCGATACGGTCTGGGACCCCGCTCTGCTCACCAAACTCTCCTCTTTTGGTATCCATGGAAATCTCCACGCATGGCTGGCGGACTTCCTCTCTAGTCGTAGTCAACGTGTGGCCCTGAATGGGTTTCTCTCATCTCCTCTTCCTGTTCAGGCTGGAGTTCCCCAAGGCAGTGTTCTGGGCCCTGTGCTTTTTCTGGTCTTCATCAATGATCTCTCTGACTCTCTTGAAAATCCTCTCTATATCTTTGCTGATGACTCTACTCTCTGTCGCTCCATTCTTCATCCCTCAGATCGGCAGTCTGCAGCCTCCTCACTCTCTGCAGACCTGGACAAAATCACAGACTGGGCATACAAGTGGAACATGTCTTTCAATCCTGACAAATCTCACACTCTTACGATGTCTCTCCGAAAAGACCGACTGGACAACCCTCCCATCCACTTTCTGAATAATCCTCTCCAAGAAGTTCTGTCACTCAAGCTTTTGGGTCTCACTATCTGCCATTATCTTTCCAGGGAAAACCACATTTCAAATCTGGCCTCCAAAGCCAGTCGCCGACTGGGCATCCTCCGTCGTGCGAAGTCCTTCCTTGGCACCCCTGAGCTCCTCACCACATACAAGGCTTTCATCCGCAGCTCAATGGAATACTGCTCTCCCCTCTGGGCTGGTGCACCTGCCTCACACCTAGCTCGTCTTCACGCTGTTGAAACCAAAGCATTCAGAATCATTGGAATCTCCCGCGATGAAGCTAACTCCAAGGGCCTCTCACTCACTCACCACAGGCAGGTTGGTGGTCTTTCCGTCTTCTACCGACTCCTCTCTGGCCTTGCCCCCCCCAGCACTCTCTGGGCTCTGTTCAACAAATATTCCTACAGGTCGCACAAGATCTGCCTGCAACCCTCTTATGGTTAAATTGCCAAAATCAAGACTCTCTGCTCACCTTCACTCCTTCATTCCTCTTTTCTCCCACCTCTGGAACAAACTCCCTCACTCTCTTCAATCCCACTCCACCCTCCAGGTCTTTTAAACAGCTGTTCACCACCATCTCTTATCTTCCCCCATCCAAAACATTGATCTTTTCTATCCCCGCTAATTTCACCCCAATTCCACTTTTTTGAAATACCAACTTCTGTCCTGGAAGCCCTTGGTGTCCTTGTGTTTGATACTTCTGCCACCCGCCTCCCCCCAAGCCCTCTCCCTCCCACACATCTCCCTGCTCTTAAATGTTGTGTGCCCTCAAGTGTTTGTGTGCTTCCCCTTCTCTTGTCTTCCGCTCCCTCTTTTTTTATATTTTGTTTGTCTGGTTGATTTGTTTGTGAAATAAATGTCAGCTCTTTCACGAGCCTCGATTCAGTATACAAAGAGAAGAAAGCCCAAAAAAAAAAAAAAAAAATGGGCGACCTCTCAGACTGAGAGCTGATGCTAAAACCATGATGCCACAAAGTCTGGTTTTTTATGCATACAGAGATAGAAATAGTATGCATAAAAAGGCAAGTAGTACAAACATAATTTATGCATCTATCTATAATTCCAGTAATCTCTGTGTGTATGTTTGTATGTTTGTATGTCTGTGACCGCTGTTTCTCGACAACCACGGGTCCGATATACTTTAAACTTGCCAGGTATATTGCTGGGGACCCGAGGATGTGCCTTTTCAAGGTTTCATATTAATCGGACAAGTAGTTACCGAGCTATGTCCAAAAAACGATTCAACCAATCAGAGAGCAGCGAGCTATCACGTGTGCCGAACGTGCCGAACAGACTCTGCCTCGGACGGCACATTTGAGAGCGTATTCATTTATTTCACGTTGGCAAACTATGTTGGCGTTAAACTATGTTTTAAAACTAATTAAAACTAATTTGCAATTCTTTCGCTTTCCTGCGCGTTTGTGCACGCTATGGCGATTTCTTTACCAAACTCCGCAAGCCGTTCGCTTTGGACCAAACCATTTCATGTAAATAGAGGGGGGGATTGTCACCGTACTCGCAAGCCGTTCGCTTTGGACCAAACCATTTCATGTAAATAGAGGGGGGGGATATAATTTTAGATATATTGTAAATTAATTAGCCCATCCCGTGCATAGCAGGAGACGGGGTTTTCCGTGTGTGTGTGTGTGTGTGTGTGTGTGTGTGTATGTGTATGTGTGTGTGTGTGTGTGTGTGTGTGTGTGTGTGTGTGTGTGTGTGTGTGTGTGTGTGTATAAAAGAGAGATAGAATTGTGAGGAACAGAAATGAAAAAACGAGATGTGTGTGTGTCTGTGCGGGCTGTAACTTTTTTTTTAACCATTTGAGATTGTCATTAAATTTTCACCAAAGCCTTATTGTCCCCTGTCGCACAGCGTAGCGAAAGGGGGACTATGGCTTTCCCCTCCGTCCGTGTGTCCGTGCGGGTGTACGTGTTTGCGTGCATGCGGGCGTGCGTAAGCGAAGAACCGCATTCGAATTTGGTGTGTGGGTGCAACCCACGTCAAAATCCAAGATGGCCGCCGCCATGTATGTCTGATGCCATGTATGTCTTCTTTTTTTTTTTTTCTTCTTCTTTTTTTGTATACTGAATCGAGGCTCGTGAGATGAATATCTTGAAAAATAAGCGAAGTACCAACTTCTAATCTGGTGTGTGTGTGTATCTAGGCATAAGGAAGAACGCTATTGAAAATTGGGTCGCCACGTCAAAATCCAAGATGGCCACCGCCATGTATGTCTGAACCTTGAGATGAATATCTTGAAAAATAAGCGAAGTACCAACTTCTAATTTGGTGTGTGGGTGTATCTCGGCATAAGGAAGAACGCTATTGTAAATTGGGTCGCCATGTCAAAATCCAAGATGGCCGCCACCATATATATATGTCTGAAACTTGTGAGCGGAATATCTTGAAAAATAAGCGAAGTACCAACTTCTAATCTGGTGTGTGGGTGTATCTAGGCATAAGGAAGAACGCTATTGAAAATTGGGTGGCCACGTCAAAATCCAAGATGGCCGCCTCCATGTATGTCTGAACCTTGTGAGCGAAATATCATATCATAGCATGTTTTCTGCGTCTTCCACTTTGTCAACTCACATCACTTCACCGATGGGGGACCTAGGCGTAACGCTTGTCTTTACTATAATTCACCAAATGTCCGTCTGTCCGTTTGAAGGTACTGCAAAAACGGCTCAACCGATAGCAACGATATTTTGGGTGGGTAATCCTGGGACCCCCTGGAGTAAAATATGCTATATTGTTTTTCCAATTTCAGCTTTTGACTCCCGCATAACGTTATTTTCCCAGGTACCACACAAACGGCTGCACCAATCGCAACCTGACGAATGAAAACACACAGTTAAAAATAATGACCTATCCCAGGTGGAAACCCAGGTTGAAACCCTGTGTGAAAAAATCCCAGGTTGAAACCCTGCTTGTGAGAATGCCAACCCCCTCCCCGCCATCACGGTCGTCTCTCCAACTCACAATCCCACGAGATATGCGGAAAGGACGACCCAAAACCAATTATCCTCTTTTTGATTCGTATATAAACATCATTAAAAGTAAATAATGACCTCGGCCAAAATTCAAACGACGTGGGTTTAATCTCTACATGAGAGAATTCCACATAGCTATTTGGGCGGTGTATAAGCTAACAGATCGCTGTCTCCATCGATCTTGCCAAGGCCGTAACACCTATCGGCTCAAAATCCTTTTAACTGTTGACTTGGTAGTTTTTACAATGAAGGAAACATTAACAATGTTGTTAAAAGTTTATTTTTTATATTAATGCTATTTAATTTGTGATTGGAGTTATGCTGTTTGGAATGAAAAAAGATATCGAGTTCAAGTGAATGACGACATGCCGTGATGGTTTCTACTTTCAAAACGTGAAATTTGCGGATCGCCATATGCAGATTCGCCACGGACCCATGATCGATGTTTCTATACGTGAACATACCCGTTTGTTTGCGAACGGGTACGTTTTTCATGGAGGTCCTTCAAGAACTTGCTGTCCATGTCTGACGTGCGACTGAAGGTGCTACAGGGATGTGGAATTTATTGGTTTTATGCTTTAGCATTCGCCGTTTCTGCATTGTCTGTTTGCTTCTGGCCTCCCACCCGTGTGTAGCACGGGTACCTCACTAGTTATGATAATACGGAGAAGGCAAATTTATAATTTTGTCAAAAGGTCAAAGGTCAACATCGCATAAAATCATCAATTTTCAACCAATTGCCCTGAAATTTCAATTTACCATTTGGGTTTTGACATCAAATTTTCAACAAAGCTTTATTATCATAAAATGGAGAAGACAAATTAATAGTTTTGTCAAAAGGTCAAAAGGTTAAAGACCAGCGTCACATAAAATTGTCAATTTTCATCGAATTGACCTGAAATTTTAAGAATTTGCATATTGGGTCACTGGATTAGTTCACCAATCAGAAGCTAGAAGCCGATTGTTTGTTTTTTTGATCAAAATGTCAAAGGTCAAGATTGCATAAAATCATCAATTTTCATCCAATTAACCTGAAATTTTAAGAATTTGCATATTGAGTCATTGAATTAGTTTGCCAATCAAAAGCTAGAAGCTGATTGTTTTTTTAGACCAAAAGGTCAAATGTCAAGATTGCATAAAATCAGCAATTTTCATCCAATTGACCTGAAATTTTAAGAATTTGCATATTGGATCACATAATTGGTTCACCAATCAAAAGCTAGAAGTTGATTAGTTTTTAGATCTGAAGGTCAAAGGTGAAGGCTGCATAAAATCATCAATTTTCATTTTGTATTTTTTTTTTTTACCGTTTTCGTTATTTTAAGCATATGGAAGAAGAAGACATCTGAATACAAATGGATGCTTCTCGTTATTTTTGTGTTAAAGATCAAGCATTTCATCAACAAAGAGTTGACGAAATAGTTGAATTTAATCTTATGCCTTGGAATGTGTATGGAAAAAGGGCTAGGTGTTGGATTTGGAACAATTGCCACAATTGTTGATGTATTTTGCAATTTAAATCTCCAATGTTAGACTGGAATAAAAGCTTACGTTTTCTCGCTTTAAATCGCTTCTACATGATACAGCAAAGTTTACTAAAGTGTTGTTACAGATGACATGTTTTGATTTAACGAGTAATACCCACTCCCTCTGTTAGCGAAAATTGATAGCAATGCCCCTTCCCGGTGGTTAAACCACTTACACTATGCTGTGCCTGCAAGAGAGAAAAAAACGATTAATTTTTGACTTGCATTTGAATAGTCATTGCAATGCACAAGAAAGAGCGAGCAGTTGATACTTTGCTTACACCAGCAATGTACTCACCACGTCATATCCTTCTCATCATCCTCAGACCATAGGAACCGATGGTTCTCACGAACAACATCCAACTCAGACTTGTCGTTTTGCCTGAACATTAAAGCGGAAAAAGCAGTGTCACATTTAATGTTAGAGTGGCAAATGTCTGTGAAAATTGGTGCCTGGATCCATTGTGTCCGTTTATAGTTAATCGTGCATTATATGTAAATATTGTCTGTTCATGGCCATTAATGAACATGGAACAGATGAAAAAAGGCACTGAAGCGAGAATGAACAAGCGGAAAATAAATCTCTCAACTACAACAATGAAAATATTTTCGATACTATAAAAGGAGCTGTGTGTGCGTCAGTGTGTGCGTCCAACGTGAGGGTAAGTTCCACCCATTGGATGGACAGTTCACCCGACTCCACCCACAATTTCTATACGATAGCCCCCAATTTACGAACCCTTTATAGTTACCCTTGAGAATTACCTTTTCTCTCAAGCAGCGCTTTTCCTGTGGAAGTTATGCATGTTGGTTATTATTTCTCGAATTGGGAGTTGAACAGGTGGCCGTGTCAATGGGTTTCTGTGAAGTCGGTGATAGCATGATAGAGGAGCAGAAAATATTACCTATTCCGCTGTTTTGACGTGGGAATGCCCGTTTGCTTTTATGAGCGGAAGGAAGGTGAGAGTAAAGATGGGACAACTTTGGAAGGGGGAAGGGTTGAGGACTTTCGCTGGAAGGATAGGCATATGGGTTTGAAGAGATGAGTGCAGGGAGAGGGTCGATGCCACAGGGTTGGGTGGGGAAGGGTGAGGACTTGGGGTTGGGAGGGGGAGGCTTTTTTGTTGAGTTATCAGAAGTGCATGTGTGAGTTCAAGGTGTGGTTGGGGAGGGGGGGGCAGAGGTGGGGGGTTGAGGGTGATGCAATCAACCTACAGGTAATGTGCTAGTGTTTCTGAGGGGGACAGCAAATATGGGAGAGTTAAGGGGAAGAGGCTTTTTTGTCGAGTTGTCAGAATTGCATGTGTGAATTTAAGGTGGGGGAGGGGGTCAGTTTGACTTAGATCCCTTCAGTCGCTCTTAAGTTATCACGGTAACAAAATAATTGTAACTTAGCATGACCTCTGACCTTTGACCTCTTGATCCCATAATCTAACAAGTTCATCGTTGCATCATACTATATAATTTTACCAAGTCCGGTCAAAATCCCATGACAGGTTCACAAGTTCGTTCGGTAACGAAAATCTATCATGGACGGACAGATGCACCGAAGAATGGACGCACAAAACAATGCCTCTGGCGACTTCGTTGACATTAATGAAAATTAATGAAACCTACGTGGATCTTTGAAAGTCTTCCATTTTTCCACCGTAATAGAGCAGGTAGTCTCTGACAAATTTCTTGTGCCGAGAATACTGAAGATATAGTCAGGAAAAGGATCCACAATGAAGTTTGCACACACATAATTTCCATTGGGTGAAAGAGACCACTTTGAGATGGAGAATCATAAATTATTGTGCCATCGTAGAATATCGCAGTGTTGTTGGTTGAAATAAAATATATATTTTTGCATTTAAAGTCCACTACGATAAATGCATTTAGTTAGCCCTGCTTAAAACTTGGAAAATTACAAGTGAAAACTCAAAAGTATTGGGTCATTTGTTGCATATTAGTGGCATTTTATCGAGTTGTGCACAGATTATATTTAGCACACCTGCATATTTGATTTCAGCAGGAAAGCTATTTCCAAACAGTGCTCTTGTGTCATCGCAAATAAGTTTCAATTATACCCCTGTGAGGCCATGTGTCTATTTGAAATGTTCATGCCGACAGAACAATTCCTGGAAGACCAACCAATCTGACCAACATTAATTATTGTAAACATAATTTTGAGACAGAACCAACTCAATGGATACATGCAATGTATTTTCAAATCTACAGTCACGTGAAAAAGTAAGTACACCCCATGCAAAGTTTTGACTTTTTCAACATATTTCAACATACAGCTATTTGATCTTCATTTCAACAATATTGATAGATAAAGGTGATATAATATAACAAATATCATGAAACATTTACATTGTCCATTGTATAATTTAAATAAACATAAAGGCAAATTTCGCACGTGGAAAAAGTAAGTACACCCTTGGCTCTAATAGGTGGTATTGCCCCTTTGGCAGAAACAACCTCAAGTAGGCGTTTCTTATAACTGTCTACCAGTCTCTGACATCGACTGGGAGAAATTTTTGCCCACTCCTCCATGCAGAATTCTTTCAGCTGTGGGATGTTTGAGGGGTTTCTTGCATGCACAGCTCGTTTCAAATCCCCCCCACAACATCTCGATGGGATTTAGATCCGGGCTTTGACTTGGCCATTCCAGAACCCTCCATTTCTTTCTTTTCAGCCATTCCTTGGTGGATTTACTGGTATGTTTAGGGTCATTGTCATGTTGCAAGGTCCACCTTCGGTTGATATTCAACTTTCCGACAGATGGCCTCACATTATCCTCAAGCACCCTCTGGTACAATTAAGAATTCATAGTGGATTCTATGATGGTGAGCTGCCCAGGCCCTGATGCAGCAAAGCTGCCCCAAACCATAATATTTCCACCACCATGCTTTACAGTTGGTATCAGGCTCTTGTGGTCAAATGCTGTCTTTGGTTTTTGCCAAACATGTCTTCTGGTACTGTGAGCCAAATAGCTCTACCTTTGACTCATCTGTCCAGAGCACATTGTTCCAGAAGTGCTGGTCTTTGCCTCGGTGTTCATTGGCAAACTTTAGTCTTGCCCTGATGTTCTTTCTGGACAGCAAAGGTTTCCTCCTGGCACACCTCCCGTGTAGATCAAATTTGTGCAGCCTCTTTCTAATGGTAGACTCGTGCACTTTGACATCAACAGTGGCAAGAGCTACCTGTAGGTCCCGTGATGACATTCTGGGGTTCTTAGAGACTTCTTTCAGCATCTTGCGGTCTGCTCTCGGGCTGAACTTGCTGGGGCGGCCTGGCCTGAACAAGTTGGCAGTTGTTTGGAATCTTCTCCACTTGTAGATGATCTTCCGGACAGTCGAATGATTGATTTCAAATTGTTTGGAGATCTTTTTAAATCCCTTCCCAGACTCGTAGGCATCTACAACCTTCTTTCTGAAGGCCTCAAATAGCTCTTTCGATCTAGGCATGGTGATGCCGCACATTTCAACAACAAAGAGCAAACCAAACTAAATGTCTGAGGTTTAAATAAGACAGGTTCCTCCAAGATCCTCTCTACGAGGTTCTAATCATTTGCACCTGAGCTGGTGCACCTCATTCTAATTTTAGGTATTTGAAGTAGTGATAAATGTAGGGGTGTACTTACTTTTTCCACATGGGAAATTTGTATTTATGTTTATTTAAATTATACAATGGACTACAAAATGTAAATGTTTCATGATATTTGTTATATTATATCACCTTTATCTGTCAATATTGTTGAAATTCCTCCGCAGCGCCCCCAGCTCTCTCTGGGCTCTGTCCCCCAAATATTCGTACAGGTCACACAAGATCTGCCTGCAACCCTCTTATGGTTAAACTGCCAAAATCAAGACTCTCTGCTCACCTTCACTCCTTCATTCCTCTTTTCTCCTGCCTCTGGAACAAACTCCCTCACTCTCTTCAATCCCACTCCTCCCTCCAGGTCTTTAAAACAGCTGTTCACCACCATCTCTTATCTTCCCCCATCCAAAACCTTGATCATTTCTACCCCCGCTAATTTCACCCCAAATCCACTTTTTTGAAATTTTTTGAAATGAAATACCAACTTCTTTCCTGGAAGTCCTTGGTGTCCTTGTGTTTTATACTTCTCCCACCCCCCCACCCCCCTTCCCACGCTTCCTCCCCCCCAAGCCCTCTCCCTCCCACACATCTCCCGATGTCCCTGCTCTCAAATGTTGTGTTTGTGTGCTTCCCCTTCTCTCCCCATCTTGTCTACCACTCCCTCTTTTTATATATTTTGTTTGTCTGTTTGATTTGTTTGTGTGATAAAAGTTAGCTCTTTCACGAGCCTCGATTCTGTACACAAAATAAATAAATAAAATAAATTAAGATCAAATAGCTGTATGTTGAAATATGTTGAAAAAGTCAAAACTTTACACGGGGTGTACTTACTTTTTCACGTGACTATGACAAAAGATACATACACACATAATTCACAAGGGGAAATCACACACTTGTATTAAAAATGGCCCTATCTATTCAAGGCGAAATTGTGGAGCCGTATCACAAAAGTGGCTGATGGAAAGCCCTGATAATTACGCATACAATTTTTTGGACAATTTTTTTGGACAATTGGCTGGGTTAAAACATCCTGACGTGAGTATTTCTTCTCCAAATAAGATTGTTGTATTATTCTGAATAACATACCCCACAACGTTGGATGTGAGTAATTATCATTTTATACATTACACCCCCAATCAAATAATTGTATGCAAAAGCCTTACTTCCTCTTTTTCTTCTTTCGTATGCAGCACATGCAGTGCACCCTGTGCACCCTGTGCGTTGGAGCAGGAATTTAGAATTTAGGAGTATCCACCAACTAAAACTGGCAGATGGGACTCACATTTGAATGTCCATCTGATTGCACACACATTGATGCCTCACTCTGCATGCAAAACACCAGGATGATAGTTTATAGCTGGATCGAGATTCCAACCCAGGCTAGACACTCGAAGGCGAGGGTGCATACCTCTCGGCTATTCTGCCAGCCAAAAAACGTAAATAAGAACTGTACATTAATTCATTCATTCAGTCTTTATGCAATGGATGTATCACAGATACCATGCAGGCATGAAACTACCCACAAGAATGAAAAGATATATCCCAAATTAGCATGGCAACCCCCCCAAAAAATTAGCACAACAATCCCATTCCAATCCAGATTGAAGTGAAAGGATACAGCATCCATGGCCAAGAGCTGAGAACGTCGATGTCTTGCTTCTTGCCTAAAAACATATTCCGCAACAACTTCAGCTTTTACATGAAACCAAAAAAACAATCAATGAACTTCCACATTTAACTAAAAGGCTTCTTGATAATTACAATTAAATGAGCTATTTTACATAATTATATTATATGCAATGTAAACAGTCATTAAAACAGTCTTTCACAATAATTGTCATGAGCTAATATGACAAAAAGGCAATAAAAAAACGTTTTATCATGTCGCTAATATTTTATCAAAATTCAACTCAAAAAGACAATTCCCTTTCATGAGTTTTGTTTCAAAAAAAACAAAACAATTATTAAAATGATTTTATCCGTTCGCAATATCTCATCAAAATTCAACTTCAAAAAGACAATTTGTTTTAATGAGTTTTGTTTAAAAACAATTTTTCCTTTCACAATATTTCATCAAAATCCAACTCAAAAAGACAATTTGTTTCAATGAGTTTTGTTTAAAAACGATTTTATCCTTTTCTCAATATCTCATCAAAATTCAACTCAAAAATACAATTTGTTTCAATGAGTTTTGTTTAAAAACGATTTTATCCTTTTCTCAATATCTCATCAAAATTCAACTCAAAAATACAATTTGTTTTAATGTTTTCTTTTGAAAAAATAAAGTTTTTAATCCTTTGTTTAACTAATATTTTATCAAAATTCAACTAAAAAAGACAATTAATTTCTATGATTTTTCTATTGCACGCATTCGTGAGAAGCTCGATCGATATAAAAGCGTTTTCAAAAGTTTGTCCCCACCTGTCATACTCCTCTTCCGCCACATTTTTAGATGCCAGCTTACACATGCGTTCCTTGGAAAAAGGTTTCTTCATTATGTCATCATTTCTTTTAAACCTAAAACATTTGAAATAGTAAATCCATAAAGAGAATCAGCTTGAGTAAGATCAAGGAAATAAACAAGCGTACAAGGAAATTTCTATAAGTTAATCGTGTTCAGTAATTGACGAAACACTTTCGTAATACTGCCAGTCATGGCAAAAGTTTATTAAGCGATGAATCAATTGTTTGTTGTTACCGTTTAAACCCTCTATGCTCCGTGGAGTCCACCTCACTCCCATACTCGCTGAATTCCGAATCATATGCTCCTGCACCAACCTGAAACAAACAAACAAAAAACAAAAATGTTGTTTTATTTTCATAAAGCTGTTCCTCACAACAATTATAATTATTTACTTGACAGTGAGGGCTAAAATAGTGGTCGGACTAAGTAAGAATTTTAGAAACTTGTAAGTGAGGCCGATTTTTCAACTACTAAGATCAGATTATCAGTCCTTCCTTCATATAAATTTTGCCTATGACCTCTCCAAATAGTGGGTCCACAACCTCGGTGGTGGGTCTACATCAGCAGATCAACAAGTTCAGCGATGTTCATACAGTCAGTCAATCTGGCAATAAAATCTCACTTTTAAACTTCATACTTGTAGCTTACCAATAGATGTTTACAATTCTTACTTATATTCATACTCCCTATATCATACTCCATTAGGTTACAATATTGAGATGAAAATGACTTTGTGGGATAATGAAGGGGTTAGTAATATATTTCATAATGAATGTTAGCATTAGGGTTTTGTCGCACCCAGTTTAGCAGTTGCCAGGATCAAGCGTAGAGAGAGCTCCCTGTCACCCGAGCCTCCATGTCTGTCTCTTTTCTCCGTTTTTCCCTCTGCATGTAGTGTTCTTAATCCTTCCCATTGCATTTTGTCATCGTCCACATAGCCAAGATGGTGGAACCATGTGTCCAATTTGCCACAAAGCTGACAGAACATGGCAGAACCACATTTGTGATTTCCCATGCAGCTGTATAAACATGGCAGAAACACGAGTGTGGCCTCCAACAAGGGGTGGGTGGTCCTTGCCGCAGATGACATCAGTGCCGAAGCAATGTTTTATGAAGCAATGTTTTATGGCCGGATGCCCTTCCTGCCCCGCCAACCCTGTTAGTCGCCTCTTGTGACACACAGGGAATTACCAGTGAGAACTGGTACTCAATTTGCCGGCCTCGGAAGAATGACAGGCTGAGTCAACCCCCCTGGCGTTAATTCAGCGATCGACCGGGATTCGAACCCAGGATCCTAGGAACCCAACCCGACACCCGAACCACTAAGCCAACACCAGTGCGGGCCACTCCGGGCACAGTGCGGGCCACTCCGGGCACAGTGCGGGCCACTCCGGGCACAGTGCGGGCCACTCCGGGCACAGTGCGGGCCACTCCGGGCACAGTGCGGGCCACTCCGGGCACATTGCGGGCCACTCCGGGCACATTGCGGGCCACTCCGGGCACAGTGCGGGCCACTCCGGGCACAGTGCGGGCCACTCCGGGCACAGTGCGGGCCACTCCGGGCACAGTGCGGGCCACTCCGGGCACAGTGCGGGCCACTCCGGGCACATTGCAAGCCACTCCGGGCACAGTGCGGGCCACTCCGGGCACAGTACGGGCCACTCCGGGCATAGTGCGGGCCACTCCGGGCACATTGCGGGCCACTCCGGGCACATTGCGGGCCACTCCGCGCACATTGCAAGCCACTCCGGGCACATTGTGGGCCACTCCGGGCACAGTGCGGGCCACTTCGGGCACAGTGCGGGCCACTTCGGGCACAGTGCGGGCCACTCCGGGCATAGTGCGGGCCACTCCGGGCACATTGCGGGCCACTCCGGGCACAGTGCGGGCCACTCCGGGCACAGTGCGGGCCACTCCGGGCACAGTGCGGGCCACTCCAGGCACATTGCGGGCCACTCCAGGCACATTGCGGGCCACTCTGGGGGGGGTGCATTATGTTCGATGAACTCTCTAGTTTCTGTAGTACGTGTCATTTCAATCGATTCAATCAGTTCTAATTAGTGGCCAAACTTTGTTTAAACATAACTTCTCAAGTGAAATTCTATTTATTTGAATATTTAAATGCATGCCAGGATAGAATTCCTCAAAAAACAACCAAACAAGGTAGGAAGGAATAACACCACAATGCTTTAATTAATTGTCATCACGAAATGTTTTGACATTTTTGTCACAGGTGACCACATGTGGCAACAGTAACAATTGCTGGAAGATGTCGATGTGGGATGGAGTTGTACATTTGTAGTGTGGGTTTGTGTAAGTGGATTTGTTTTGGGATCGAGACAGAAAAATATACCAAAACGATTAATTATATGGTACCCAAGCTGGCATTCTTGACCAGGAATGTATATTTTATCTTATTTTAGTTTTCAAAGCGAGTAGTGCAGTACAACTGTACACGGAGCTTTGATGTCCATGTTTAACTCGCCATATTGTTGCGGTCTCGGCCGAGTTCGATGTGACACATGCATGACATGCATGACGGCAAACTTGGGGTGCGTGCCCAAGTTTGCCGACATGAGGAATCATCATTGAAGAGAAACAATTCATGGTAACTTATGGGCAGGGAAGTGTAAATGTAAACGAGATAACCATAACAAAGGAAGCAGAATCATCGCTAACCCGCACGAAGTCGCACTTCTCCCGGACCGGGCCAGCCATGCTTCCGGCACTGATCAAGCTCGTGTTCGTTAAACTTCGTTTCCCCTTTCTTCTGTTCGATGGCGATCTTCAGATCATGCATTCACAACCAAATGAGTCTCAAAAGTGAGGATAAACGCAACATAACCAAGGTACACTGACATCACCCTCCAGAAATAAATAAATAAAACCCAGAAATATAGCAACAAATGGGTTCTTCTTCCTCTTCTTCTTCTTCGCCCTCTTGTTGTTATTGTTGTTTCCCGGATTTTTACATATTTAACGCTGCGCAAATCGCCAAACTCTTCATAACTTATTGTTGCTAAAATGTTTAAGGTAAATCTACTTGCCACATAATACTATAATAGTAACACGGACTTTGCTATCTTGTGATGAACGTATGAACCGAGTGAGCGTTTTTATAAACAGTGGCTTTTTCCTGATTTCCGGCAGAGTAATTTTTTGAATCCCTGGAGATTAAAGAATTTTCCGCTACTTGTTTATTTTAGCGAAATTTCAGTACAAAGAAAATATCTTCCTTTAAAAAAAAAAAAGCCGATGACGAGGCGAGCAACGCGTCCGGCTTCGCTGCGATTCGCTTGTTTATATCACGTGGTCCAAATATGATTGGTGGAAGCCATATATTTATTACGTACGTAACTGAAGAATTTTATTTTTGATCACGTTTGTACATATATATTATATGTCTATAACGAGAACGCCACTCAGGAGAGCGCATACTCCCGCCGTGGGTTTAGTTGGAATAATACGTTTTGTTTAACATCCCTTCTCCCCAAAACAATAAATGAAAAAGGAAGTAAGGCCTAACTGTCAGAGAATTTATTTTGATATATCTCGGAATTAGAGGAGAAAAACATCATTTAAGAATAAGAATAAAAGCTTTAATGCAGTAAAACAGAAAAAATATTTCCTAAAAATTTTTTCCAAAAAAAATTCCTGGATCCGGAATAATATCCTGAGCTTCACCAAAAACTAATCAATTCTTCCTTATCCCAAGGGCAATCCTCCCACCCACTTTCATCCAAATCCGTTCAGAACTTTTCCAGATATCTTGTTCACAAACATACGAACACACACACACACACACACACGGACACGATCGAATGCGTTACTCCCGCCAGGGAGTAATAAACCTGAAAATCGCAGAGCCAGAACCAGAATTATTTATTTGGTCTGGGAAGCCCATGCGAGGTTTCTTCTTCTTCAGCCTCACAAACCTGGGTGAATATGCGATCTTTAAAAAAAAGTTGGAATTTTGCCAAATCAGTTTTATTCGTTTGTTAATATACCTCAGCCATTGACAAATCTGGAACTAAGTCTTTATAAGTTCATCAAATACTGACACGGCAAATGACATTCGCTGAGCTAAATCATAAATGTTGATATCTCTTCTGAGGTTTAAAAAAAAAAAAAAAAAAAAACAGTTTTAAAGCATTACACGTAACAAACGATACATTTTATTGAACGGGCAAACCTAATACACACTTTGGTGGTTTTAAAATGACAGAATATGTCTTTATTAGAACAAAAAAAAATGAACATTGAAGACGACGCTGCTAAAACAATACACCGCTCTAACGCATAACCACGAGTTTAAACTACATTTACAACAAATATGAAAACTATTTCCATATCACAATGTTAAATATAGAATATATAGAAGATAATGTTTAAAAAAATGAGCCCTATCTTCCAATGGTAAAATAATCCTTCAAAAAATTCCTGGATCCGGAATAATATCCTGAGCTTCACCAAAAACTAATCAATTCTTCCTTATCCCAAGAGCAATCATCCCACCAACTTTCATCCAAATCCGTTCAGAACTTTTCCAGATATCTTGTTGACAAACACACGGACACACACACACACACACACGGACACGAGTGAATGCATTAACTCCCTGGCGGGAGCAATAACAAGCATTCTGAGTATTGCGCTGCAATACACGTCCCCTACCGGCATTGTGTAGCACTGTCACAGAAGACAGTATTATGACTTACCGCACTCCAAATTATACTCCGGAAAACTGTTGGGGAAATTCCCAAAGTTCAAAGTGCCATAACTTTGTCAAAAATGATCGAAACGTCGTGAAGTTCGAACTTGATCTGTAACTTATCATGACGAAACCATGTACACTAAGTTTGAAATCATTAGCATTAAGAGTTTAGGAAAAAAGTCCGGAAAGCTGTTCTTTGCGTGACGGACTGACGGACCGACAGACTGACAGACGGAGGGACGGAGTGCAAACCTATAGTCCCCTATGGTGTACACCGGTAGGGAGACTAATAAAACGCAGTGTCCGTCCGTCTCCTTCAAAACTCCAAAAGCATGAAACCTAGTGGCCCGAAACATTGCACGCATGCACCTGGACCTCCAACAGATTGCAGGGATGAAAACTGGGTGTTTGGGTGTGTTATAACATCCTTTTTGAAGATGATTAACGAGGTATTCAAAAGAAAAAAAATCCGATATGGTGGTGTACCAATATGGCGGTCCGCCATCTTGGTCAGCCCACTGCACCTAACTGGTTTCTTAAGCCGCCATTTTGTTTCGGCCTACTCGAATGTGCCTTGCCTTGGAAACACGATTGATTACCATTAGCTACATAATTGAAGCACATCATCAAAATCTGGATTTGGATTTGAGGATTGGATGCCTGTAGACTAAATAATGTCCAAATCTGGAGTGAAATCATATCTTGTTACCATATCTTGTGAAAATTTACCATATCTTGTGATTTTATAACTAAGTGCATATATTAATTTATTTAAGCGAGGCTGGGATTCTCGTTGTGCCGTTACTTTTTATTTATTTATCTTTGTCAGGTAAAACGCATCTCGGTATGCAAGATCGGTGCCGGTGATAGATACACAGTGGAATATAGTTATATAATATTGTTACGGACACGACTTATTAAGATGTTATGCTGGGCCGAGCGGAATGGCCGCCGTGTTCGCACAAGTTACCCGATTATACTCGAACGTTGACTAAGTCGCGCTATGCTAAATCAATGATGGAAAGGACACAACGGCTGGATTAAATGACACGACACCAGGGGTCCATTTCTCAAGACCTCCGGAGGAGGTTATAATATTGCGGAAGGTTAGATTACAGGGATGAGAGAGACAGCATAGAAAGATAGGCACTTAATTACGGTCTTATAGTAGCCCCGACAGACGACAGATAAACAGGACGAAACTGACTCACACGGGGATTGATGGCAAGGAAAGCGGGTAGTCGATGGCTCAAGGTGCACTCTTGGCTCAGGGACAGAATCGACCCGGTCCGGTCCAGAGATGCGGGAGGTCTCACAGCGCTCGAGGTGGCGTCTGGTTCTCTCTTTCGTGGCTGAGGCGCATCTGACGTCACGTCCGGTAAGTCGCTGCGTATATCCGGCGGGGAGTGACACGCCCTCGGCTAGTTAGCTCCGCCCCAGATGGAATCGGTCCGCCCTTCTTATTGGGTGCGGGAGGGTTACCGGGCTCCGCCCTTGACGAGGAGCTGACAGTGAGCCCCTTCGTGGTAACCCCGTCGGAGCGCATGGTCAATGGCGGCTAACCAAGCCGGTGTGAGGACGCACACTCCCCGCACGCCGTTGTTGTAGTTGTTGTTTCATGGGGAAGATGGGAGGAGGTATGGGGAGGTCCTAAACTCACTACTGGTGCCATACAATCACATTCTGGTGCAACGAAGAGTCAGAATTAATGGAAACGAGTCCTTAACTGACATAGACTAAGAATAACTAGCAAGAGGTCCGAAAGTTGTCTACGTGAGATGCGGTGGACCTGGGCACGACATTTAATGGGGGAAAAAGGGGAAGGTCGGTTCTACAGAGTGTTATTTACAGGCAATGGGACTAGGGAATGGGGGATTGGGGATAGTTGGGGGGTATTGGGGAAATAGGGGAATATTTACAAGCGGATATGGAGGCCAAATCCCATATCCGCAACATTGCACCCTTCTCTACCCTCGGGGCGTCCCGACCCGATAAATTTTTACCTATTTTAGTGTGGCACTCAGATGTAGTTCCCTCTACTATTAACTCTACCCTGAGTACGACAGTTTTACGGATATTCACAAATGAGTAAATATGTCCCCCTGCGACGTTGCACCCTTCTCCTCACAGAAACACACCCACAGGATAACCGAATTGCGGAAAGAATTCGCAAACTAAACATACAGCCGGTAGGGAGCATTATTTACAAGACTACGCTGATATTTACACTACGATCCAGGACCTGTTTTTGGAGGAACACATGCAGATGTTATGCATAGAGAGAGCACGCATGCCAGCATCGATACACCAACCCACGAGTGCTCTGTGGCCTTACGGCCTTTAATAATGTGCAGAGCACCCTTTCCCAGCACCAAAAGCACCACCCCATCACACAGTCAGCACCATCCGGTGCACCAATAAAGCGTTCATAAATCACCGGTGGTGTCGCAGCCGGCCGATGTTCTGCCGCTGGTCTTGCCTTCGTGTGGTGCACTTGGCCTTCTTACTTCTTTCAAAAATAAAGAAAGGCACCAACCGCGTCCATTTCTTTATTGTGGCCGTCAGGGGGCCAACTATTGGTGGTTCACCTGTTTGGCATAGGTGCCACGTTGACCCAGAGGTCCATCAATGGGTGGTGCTTGGCCGCAAAAGAACTGCGGTCCATGGTGGGCGGCCACAAACATTGCGGTCCATATGGTGTATCGATCCAGGCAGCAAGCAGCGAAAGTGCAGGCCCACAACTGCGTAGCCAGCACCTCTCTCTCCTCTCTCTCTGCCCCAAAGCCAGATCCTCGGAGGTGGGAGACAAAAGAAAAGACAAGTGAGTAAGGTGGTAAGGGCGCAAAAGTGCACGCAATGTAAGGTAATGCACTCTGGGGGCACATGGGAACCAGGTGAGACAGGTACGTTCCTATCGTACGCCCCCCCCCCCCCCCCCACCAGGTAACCTACATGGCCCCTCCCTTACCCCTTACTGTATCCACAAAACACAACACTACCCATAAACATCTACTTTACAAATCAACAAACGTCCCTACTGTCTTCCCCGTTCCTCCCATAAACCAAATTCGTCTTCTCTCCCTCCTAACCAATCAAATTTGCCATTTTCAACTCTCATCAAAATTTGCCATCTCCAACTGAACATCAAAATTTGCCATTACCAATTCATCATCAGTCCCTCCTAAGGAGGGAGAGATGGAATCACCCCAATGTCTCATCCACGTCGTGATGCGTCTCACAAATCCAACAGCAGTCCTTACTTCCTGCAACACAAAACAAAGAAAACACAGGTGTGGAGTCATCATCATCACCACAGGTAAGTGGCTGCGTATGGTGCGACAGGTTCATCAATCCTAACTATTTCCTAAATGACTTTAACAACTTTACACTACCCGGGGTCTTTCTCCGGCCAAACCATTGGCCCTCTTACACTATGGGTTCTAAAAACCAATTCCCATTGACCAAACTGTGGTGCTTTTCAATTTGGGGTCTCACTCCCCCGATTCATCTCCCGGTGCCCTCGCACAATTTCTGGGCTGTGGCGTGTACCTCTCCCAGCGGGTCTACCCACCTGCACACCTCCACCACTGCAGTTGCCTCCGATCTTACCTGCTCCTTACCCTAACCTAACTACCTGGGGAAGGCCCTCTGGCGCTCTCCCCACTCGGTGCCCTCTCTGGCACTGGGCTACCCGGGTCCGTCCTCCGGATCCTCGGGCCCCATCCACAACTCTACCGGCTCCCAGAGCCCACCTGCGGCCTCACCTGGCCGACATCCTCACAGTGGTGGAGTGCCCAACCAACTACACACACTAACAGGCTACACGCCCAGCCATTTCCACAACACTAATGCACCCATCCACAATACCATTCTGCAACCACACCACAAATGCCAATATCCAACCACAATTTACCTATACCCTCTACCTAACACTTACACTACCCGCCCCGGGTACTCGTGAAAGGGGTCCACTCTTCCCCCATCCACACCTTCGCACCATGCACACCACTCCGTACCACTTACTCCAACTCTCTCCACACACCTGTACTTGCACACCTGTGCTCTCACACCTGGTGCCACCTGCACCCTTCTCTCCCCAAGCGCATTTGCGCTGATCCACACACTCACTACTCATACACTGCTCCACACACCTGTCCAGTTGCACACCTGTGCAATCACACCTGTTCAATTCTCACACACACGGCATCATCTCAGCTAACTACTCCCTTCTGAAACTTGCGCTTCCCAGTCGTCCCTTTAAACTATTGCGCTCCCACGTCATTATCATCCACACTAATCTACCTGCGTCCCCACTACAGGTATCAGTCACTAACTAATCTTAACGTCACCTAATGTCATCTTCTAGGGCCCTATCAATATAACCTAACCCACCCGGGCTAGTTTTCACTGCCATACACCCCATAAGCTAGTGTGCATTTGCCCCACATGGGAAGGGTGGCAGCGATGCCACCCTTACCCACTGGGCCCATCGCTCATCAATCCCCCAGTCCTCTGGCACTAATAAGCCCCCCTTATTCAGAGGTACTGGGTCCCGCCTCGGCATCTAAAGCCGAGGCAATCCACGGGGGCGCCTGCTCGCCGGTGTAAGGCCTTATCCGGTCGGCGTGGACGATCCGAGGGAGGGCTCGTGGCCCCATTTTGATCTTAATGACCACGTCACAGATTTGCGACAGGACGACTCCTGGGCCTTGCCAGGGGGAGGTGAGCTTTGGGCACCTTCCCTTCCGCCTCCGGGGATTAAAGAACCAAATCTTCATCCCCGGAGCGTATTGACACCCCTGGCTCCGGTCGTCGTACCTGCGCTTCATCTTTTCCCCCGCCAGATGGAGTTGGCGGCGGGCGAAGGCATGGACTAGCTCCATGCCTTCCTCTAGGTGACGTGCGTACCCCTCCCTCGGCGGGTTAACCACTGTGTCTGGCACGGGACCGCATAGCAAGTCGGCGGGAGCTCGTAACTCCCGCCCATACATAAGCAACGCTGGACTGCATGCGGTGGCCCCGTGCTGGCTGGTTCGGTAGGCCATAAGCAAATAAGGGAGATGTTCGTCCCAGTCATCCTGACGGGTGGCGGTGAACAGTGCCAGTTGTTGGATTAGAGTTCGGTTAAATCTTTCCACCATCCCGTCAGATTGAGGTCTTAAAGGCGTTGTTCTGGTTTTCCGAATTGACAGGAGACTGCACACATCTTTTAGCAATTTGCTCTCAAAATTTCGTCCCTGGTCGGTGTGCAACTCCTGTGGAATCCCATGCCGGCACACAAATCCTTCCACGAAGGCCTGCGCTACCACCCCTGCTTCTTGGTTGGGGAGGGCGTAGGCCTCCGGCCACTTGGTGAAGTAGTCCATCACAACGAGGATGTACTTATTACCTAGGCGGGTGCGGGGTAGTGGGCCTAGGATATCCATGGCCACCCGCTCTAGGGGGGCCCCCACCTGGTGTAATTGAAGGGGGGCCCTCATCCTCCGTGCTGGTCCCTTTTTGGCAGTACAGGCGTCGCATCTCCGACACCAGTCCTGTATGTCGCGCCCCATATTCACCCAATAAAACCTCCGGCGTACCCGCGATATTGTCTTTGTCCTGCCCAAATGGCCGCCGGAGCGGGTACCATGCACCTGTTGCAATATGACGTTCTTGAATTTGTCAGGGACTATCACCAGCCAGGAAGTTCTATCAGAGGGAACCTCCACCCACTTGCGATACAAGATGTTATCCTTCAATTCCAGGGTCTGCCACTGAGCCCAATATGCCTTTGTTTGTGCCCCGAGGGGGGTGACCTCTTCCCCCTTTGGTCTTTGCCCCAATTTGACCCAATTGAACACTGGCCCCAGGACAGGATCCTCCTGCTGGGCCGTGCTCCATGCCAAAGTTCCGAATTCCTCATCTGCGGTTAGTGGCAAAATTGGCCCTCTCACCCGGGTTGCCCGGACAACGAGGGTCGGGTCCGAATCGCCCAATTGTTCCCTCTCCTCGTGTCTCGCACAAAATTTGCAGTTTTCCCCCAGACAAGGACGCCGAGAGAGTGCGTCCGCATTACCATGGGCCTTCCCGGCCCTATGGGCCACATCAAAATCGTACTGCTGCAACTTTTCCAACCACCTTGCAATTTGGCCCTCTGGTTCCTTGAACCGAAGGAGCCATTGCAAGGAGGAATGGTCAGTTCTAACCAAAAATTTCCGCCCGTACAAGTAATGGTGGAAATGGTTCATGGCAGCCAGCATAGCCAATAACTCTTTGCGAGTGACGCAATAATTTCTCTCGGGCCTACTTAAGGCCCGACTATAATAACCAATCACTCTCTCCACGCCCTCCTGTGTCTGAGACAAAACTGCGCCCAATCCTTCCTGGCTCGCATCCGTGTCCAGGGTAAATGCCCCGTTGCTAGTGGGGTACGCTAGAAGGGGTGCGGATGTCAGACACCCCTTCAATTTTTGGAAGGCCTCGTGGCACTCCCGTGTCCAATTAAATCGCGTCCCCTTCTCCGTAAGCCGGTGGAGGGGACGGGCCAACTCCGCAAATTTCGCCACAAAGCGCCGGTAGTAGGAGCAGAGTCCCAAAAATCCCCGCACCTCTTTGATGGTACGTGGTGCGGGCCACTCCTCTACCGCTTTAATTTTGTCTGGGTCCGTTTTTACCCCCTCGCGGCCGATCACGTGACCTAGATAGGCCACCTCTCTTGCAAACAAAGTGCACTTACTCGGGTTCAGCTTCAACCCTGCCTGTCTGAGGCACCCGAACACCTGGTCCAAATTAGCTACTGCCTGGGGGAACGTTTGGGCATGTACCAGGACGTTATCCAGGTACACCAGGCATGATTGCCATGGCATGCCGCCTAGTACATGCTCCATCAATCTTTCAAAGGTGGCGGGGGCGTTACACAAACCAAACGGCATCACAGTAAACTGATACAGTCCCTTACCTGTGGAAAATGCCGTTTTCTCCTTCCCTGCCCTATCCATCTCCACCTGCCAATACCCACTCTTGAGGTCCAAAGTTGTGAACCAATTTGAGCCCGCAACGGCATCGAGGGTGTCATCAATCCTTGGCAGGGGATATGAGTCCTTGAGTGTCACGTTGTTTAGCTGGCGATAGTCCACGCAGAACCGCGTGGTCCCATCCTTCTTTTTGACCAGCACAACAGGTGACATCCAAGGACTTCCCGAGGGCTCGATCACACCTGCGTCGAGCATTTTTTCAACCTGCTCGTCAGCTTCCGCCCTCTTGCTCCAAGGGAGCCGTCGGGCGGCCTGACGAATAGGCCGGGCCTCACCGGTGTGGATCTGATGTTTCACCAGGCCCGTACGTCCAATATCCTCGGTGGACAGGGAGAAGAGGTCCAAATGGGACCCAACCAGTTTGTGTAAGGCCTCCCTCTGGGTACCTCCCAACTCTACGCTACTACGATTTACCATCTCGCAAATGGGATCGGGCCAATTCCTACTTCTTATTGAAGGCTCCCCCCGGGGTCGGCTCGGCTGGACGTTCTCGCCCCTCACTGTCGCGACTTCCTCAACTGGGGTGCAGCCAGCTACCCTCGTGCCCCTTACTATAGTGCGTGGTTCTGTACTCATATTTATTACTCGGACAGCCACTACCAGTCCGTCCGTTTTTACAAGGGTGCGGCCCACGATTAAACCCGGTATGGACTGCGCTGCCACCGGTTCGACCAGGCCGCAGGACTCCTGCCACGTTGGGCGAGCTGCCCACCGGGCCGGCACTATCGCCTCGGCCCTTGGGGGGATGGTCACGGCCTCGGAAGCCTCCAGCTCCGCTCTCTCGGCCGTGCTCACTCCCCCTAACGGCAGCTCTTCTACTCCCACCTGCAGGATCCCCCGGCACAAGTCGATTTTACAGCCGCTGGCAGTCAACAGGTCCAACCCTATTAAACATGGGTCGCACACCTCCGCCACCCAAACATCTATCTCCCTCCTTACCGACCCTAACTTGAGGGTCACAGAACCACGCCCTATGATCGGGGCCGTTACCCCGGTAGCAAGCTGCAAACTATAATTTTGCAGGCGCTGGATCTTATCCCAGCCACCTGCGCTCGAATCAAGGACCACAGGGCTGATGATCGTGGCGCTAGCTCCTGTGTCCACTACGGCGTCTACCCCCACGCCGGCAATTTTGCATCTAATTGTCAGGCTACCGGTTCCAATTTGGCCACAATAAATGACCTGTCGCGTCAATGAGGGCTCTCCTCCATCCTCTTCTGCCGAACACCGCCCTACGTGCCCGACACCTTCTAGTTTCCCGGGGTCTGGCGGGGGGGTGTCTGGGGTCGGCTAACCCGCTCCCCCCTGGGCGGAGTTGAGGACCTCAACCGCCGGGGGTCATCCCGGCGCGTGGCTCGACAGTGCCGCGCCAGGTGACCCGGACGGTTGCAAGTATAGCACCTCACCTGATAAGGTGCTTGCCTCCGGAATTCCAAATTTCCCCCCCTGTAGGTCCGAATTGGATTACCCGCTCGTGGTCCACCGCGGGCTACCTCCGGGGCCGCCTGCCATGGTCCAGGTCCCGCCAGGCGCTGGTCCACCAGCCTCCGGACCATGCCCGCCAGGTCAGGACCCACGTCGGGGGCGGGCCCCCTAAGGGGTCCGCCCTCCATCGGGGGTCCCACCTGGCGGACCGCCATTGCGAGACGCTCGCCCCCCCGGGCCAGGGGCCTCGCTGCTTCCCAACGGGCCGCAGCGTCAGCCGCCTGGCTCAGAGTCTGCGGGCGCCACATGGCGAGCTGTTGCCGGAGCTCAATATCCGGGAGGGCCTGGATAAAATGGTCCAGCGCCAGGCTTTCCCGGGAATCCGCTGCCATGCTAGCATGTGCGATCCCCACTGCGTGGCGAATGTCGTGGGCAAGTTCCCCGATGGCTTCCTGGGGCTTGCGCTTTCGCAGCGCGAGCTGAGCTTTAACAAGCTCGCTCTGCTGTTCAATGCCGAATCGATTAATTAGGGCGTCGCGGAGGGCTGGCAGGGTGAGAGCACCCGCTGGTAATGCCGTCAGCACCTCCGCCGCCGCGCCGCGCAATGCGGCCACCAGGTGTACTCCACCTTCGTCCTCACCCCAACCGTTGCCCTTACACACACAGTCGAACTGCGCCAGGTACGCGCGTAGATCACTCTTGCCGTCATACGGCGCGAGTGGGACCTTGTGGGACCACCTCGTATGCGAGTCGTTGCCCGCCTGCCGGACCCCGTGCGTCGCCCCTTGCGGGGTCAGCGCGGGGCCGAACCGGCCGGGCCCCCACAGTACATTACCCCCAAGGGGCTCTCGTGCCTCCCCGGTCCCTCCAACAACTACCCCTGTTGGTGTCGATGCATGGGTCACACCTCCGCAACCCGCTACCCATTCCATACCACCACAACCTTGCTCACCCACACCTCGCACCTCTCGTTCCATACCCTCCGGACCAGCCATACACCTCACTCGTGGCCTCTCACGAACATCCGGGTCTATCTCGACCCCCAAGCTTATTAAATCACCTGGCGCATCATACGCACGACCATATTGGTCACCACTTACACCGGGTCCTCTTTCTCTTCGCTTCTCCTCCATCACCTGCGAATCCCTCATCCGGTTAATGAGCACATCATCACGATCCGAACACAGACTTTGGACCAATTCTTTTACTTCCTCCTTTATCTCTTTCTTATCCTCTCTCCGTCGCTTCTTAATTTCGCTCACCCCTTCTTCCACTTCTTCTAATTTCTGCTTCACCTCCTTGAGCTCTTCGTGCGCCCCTTTAAGTTCTTCCTCTAACTCCACTTTATTTTTTTCTATGTGCTCCCGCACCTCCCGCTCTTTAACCTCCATCACCTCTACCACCTTGTCCATTTTCCTCGTCAGGTCCTCATGTACCGTCTGACACTCTTTTTTAATTACCCCTACGTCCTTTTTCATCTCCTTCTGTGTCGATTTTAAACCCTCTATTACCGCTGTGTTCTTCTTTACCTGGTCCCCCAACTCCTTTTGTCCCACTGTCAGTTGTTCTACTCCCAGCGTCAACTCCTCTATACCCCCTTGCAGTTTTACAGTCCCCTTTCTCACCTCCTTCTCCATGCGCTCCTTACAGTGCCTCACCTCCTCGCGCACTCCTCCGACCTCCTCACTCACCCCTCTTCTGATCTCCTCTCCCATCACTTGCATCTCCTGCCCAGATGCCACCCTCATCTGCTCCATTTCCTCCCTGTGAGCATCCAGTTTGGTTTCTACCCCGATTTTCACCTCCTCTATTTGTTCTCCCATTTGTTTGATTTCCCTGGCAGATTGTTCCCCTATTTCCCGCAATTTGTCCTCCATCCTATTTTCTAACCCCATTAACCCATTTTTCACCCCCTCTAACTGATTCTCCTGGGCAGCCATTCTGTTTTCCACCCCCGTTAACCCATTCTTTACTTCTTTTATCCCGTTGTCTAACCCCTCAAAATTATTGTCGAACTTCCCAAATTTCTTGTCTAACTCCTCACTTTCACACCTTGTCAAACCTCGCTTCGTCCCTCATTACCCCCATTTGGCCCTCCAATCGCTCACCCTGAGCATCCATCCGGTTCCCCATTACCCCCATTTGGTTTCCCATTACCCCCATTTTTGCTTCTAGCCTCTCCATAAGGGCCCCCATTTGCAACATAAAAAGGTTCGAATCCACCAGGGGCGCTGCCACGGTCGCGGGCGCGGTCGCCGTGACCAGCGAGGCGCCATTTTGTGCGTCTGCTACCCTCGCTGCTTCGCTCTCCTCACGTCCCTCAATTTGGTCCTGGACCGACCCTGCCTCACTCTCCTCTACCGGAACCCAGCCGCCTTGGTCTGCCATAGCGCGACTTTCAAAATTCGGGTTTTTATTTTCGTAAAACAAAATCAAATTTCGCCGTTATAATTTCGAGCGCGGGAAACGCGCTCCGGATCGAATTCTACTTCCCAACACCAAAATGTTACCCTAATGGTACAATTGGTGTTCCAAAATTTGGGCCTAATAAATTTAGTCCCAGGTCCGAATCCGACACTCCTGACACCAATTGTTACGGACACGACTTATTAAGATGTTATGCTGGGCCGAGCGGAATGGCCGCCGTGTTCGCACAAGTTACCCGATTATACTCGAACGTTGACTAAGTCGCGCTATGCTAAATCAATGATGGAAAGGACACAACGGCTGGATTAAATGACACGACACCAGGGGTCCACTTCTCAAGACCTCCGGAGGAGGTTATAATATTGCGGAAGGTTAGATTACAGGGATGAGAGAGACAGCATAGAAAGATAGGCACTTAATTACGGTCTTATAGTAGCCCTGACAGACGACAGATAAACAGGACGAAACTGACTCACACGGGGATTGATGGCAAGGAAAGCGGGTAGTCGATGGCTCAAGGTGCACTCTTGGCTCAGGGACAGAATCGACCCGGTCCAGTCCAGAGATGCGGGAGGTCTCACAGCGCTCGAGGTGGCGTCTGGTTCTCTCTTTCGTGGCTGAGGCGCATCTGACGTCACGTCCGGTAAGTCGCTGCGTATATCCGGCGGGGAGTGACACGCCCTCGGCTAGTTAGCTCCGCCCCAGATGGAATCGGTCCGCCCTTCTTATTGGGTGCGGGGGGGTTACCGGGCTCCGCCCTTGACGAGGAGCTGACAGTGAGCCCCTTCGTGGTAACCCCGTCGGAGCGCATGGTCAATGGCGGCTAACCAAGCCGGTGTGAGGACGCACACTCCCCGCACGCCGTTGTTGTAGTTGTTGTTTCATGGGGAAGATGGGAGGAGGTATGGGGAGGTCCTAAACTCACTACTGGTGCCATACAATCACATTCTGGTGCAACGAAGAGTCAGAATTAATGGAAACGAGTCCTTAACTGACATAGACTAAGAATAACTAGCAAGAGGTCCGAAAGTTGTCTACGTGAGATGCGGTGGACCTGGGCACGACATTTAATGGGGGAAAAAGGGGAAGGTCGGTTCTACAGAGTGTTATTTACAGGCAATGGGACTAGGGAATGGGGGATTGGGGATAGTTGGGGGGTATTGGGGAAATAGGGGAATATTTACAAGCGGATATGGAGGCCAAATCCCATATCCGGAACAATATATAGAGTCGGCATGTGAGAAAACTATCCCGTAAACTGTGTCGATCGCCGAAATTGAAATGTTGGTGGATGGATGGATGGTTGATGTAATGGTTGACGAAATGGATGGCTGCCTTCACGGCGTTGTTGGTTCAGTTAAGTTTTTTTTTTTGACTATGTCAGGTAAAACGCATCTCACTTTTCGAGATTGGTGCCGGTGTGTGTGTGTGTGTGTGTGTATTACTGTGTGTGTGTGTGTATTACTGTGTGTGTGTGTATTACTGTGTGTGTTTGTGTTACTGTGTGT
Source organism: Myxine glutinosa (assembly GCF_964187855.1). Lineage (NCBI taxonomy): Eukaryota > Metazoa > Chordata > Myxini > Myxiniformes > Myxinidae > Myxine > Myxine glutinosa. Next base: position 159,901,927 of record NC_136262.1, read on the forward strand.
GTTTGTGTTACTGTTTGTGTGTGTGTGTGTGTGTGTGTGTGTGTATGTGTTACTGTGTGTGTGTATGTGTTACTGTGTGTGTGTGTGTGTGTGTGTGTGTGTGTGTGTGTATGTATGTGCACGTCTTACTGTGTATGTGTGTGTGTGTGTGTGTGTGTGTGTGTGTGCGTTACTCTGTATGTGTGTTTGTGTATGTGTGTGTGTGCATTACTCTGTGTGTGTGTGTGTGTGTATGTGTTACTGTGTGTGTGTGTGTGTGTGTATGTGTTACTGTGTGTGTGTGTTACTATGTGTGTGTGTAGTTGACTATATGTGTGTGTGTGTGTGTTACTGTGTGTGTGTGTGCGTTACTCTGTGTGTGTGTGTGTGTGTGCGCATTACTCTGTGTGTGTGTGTGTTACTATGTGTGTGTGTATTTTACTATATATGTGTGTGTGTGTGTGTGTGTGTGTTACTGTGTGTGTGTGTGTGTGTGTGTTACTGTGTGTGTGTGCATTACTCTGTGTGTGTGTGTGTGTGTGTGTGTATGCATTACGGTGTGTGTGTGTGCGTGTGTTACTGTGTGTGTGTGTTACTATGTGTGTGTGTCTTTTACCATGTGTGTGTGTGTGTGTGTGTGTGTTACTGTGTGTGTGTGTTACTGTGTGTGTGTGTGTGTGTGTGTTACTATGTGTGTGTGTGTGTATGTATGTGTTACTATGTGTGTGTGTGTGTGTGTGTGTGTGTACACGTCTTACTGTGTATGTGTGTGTGTGTGTGTGTGTGCGTTACTGTGTGTGTGTGCGTTACTGTGTGTGTGTGTGGGGGGGGGGGGGGTATGTGTGTGTGTGTGTGTTACTATGTGTGTGTGTGTGTTACTATGTGTGTGTGCATGTCACTGTGTGTGTGTGCGTTACTGTGTGTGTGTGTATGTGTTACTGTGTGTGTGTGTGTGTGTGTGTGTGTTACTGTGTGTGTTACTATGTGTGTGTGTGTGTGTGTGTTATATGTGTGTGTGTGTGTGTGTGTGTGTGTGTGTGTGTGTTACTATGTGTGATTGTGTTACTGTGTGTGTGTGTGTGTGTTACTGTGTGTGTGTGTGTGTGTGTGTGTGTGTGTGTGTGTGTGTGTGTGTGTGTGTGTTAGTGTGTGTGTGTGTGTGTGTGCATTACTCTGTGTGTGTGTGTATGTGTTACTGTGTGTGTGTTTGTGTGTTACTATGTGTGTGTGTGTGTGTTTTACTATGTGTGTATGTGTGTGTTACTGTGTGTGTGTGTGTTCGTTACTCTGTGTGCATTACTCTGTGTGTGTATGTGTGTGTGTGTTTTACTGTGTGTGTGTGTGTGTGTGTGTGTGTGTGTGTGTGTGTGTGTGTGTGTGTGTGTGTTACTGAAACTGAACGGAACTGTCAGCTGAAGGACCAAAAGAATGTCATTGTCTTACATGAATGGTTTATTAAATTGCAGAAGCATAGCTTGGTACTTCGTAAGCAGTTTGTGAGTGTAACTTCCATGGGATATGGTGTCAATCCCCTGCATCAGAGTCCACTGTACCTGTGATCTACTTTTTAAATTAGCTCTAGATGATGGACCCAGATTGCGTATTTCATATTCCCGTCAGGAAGCGATTCATTGTTACTCGGCAACACCGGGTACTTTTGCTAGTAATAATAATAAAAGGCAGTGTCTGTATGTCTCCACCATAAAATTTACCATATCTTGTGATTGGTGAACGCCATTCAGGCTTCTTTTGCAAGCCATGGCGTTACAGTAGACAGAGCTCCCTTTTTGTTGTCACATACCAATTTTTTCATTGACTAACATTTTTGTGCGATGTAGTCAGGGTTACCAACTAAAATTTTGCCAAGGCACCGCAGCAGACCACGTCAAGGCGCAGCAAATTGACGAACAGGCGCCCAATTTTTTTAATTGTTCAAAATCTCCTGAGGGCGGTTTTCATTGTTCTTCTTCTTTTTGGGGTTTTGATGGCATTTTCAGAGCCGTGAGGCTCTATATACGCCACGCACCTACACACGTAGGATATCGATGCTCGAGGCTTATAGTTATATTGTTAGCCCTGTTCCTTTAAAGAATTTTAAAACTGATCTGCAGAATTGAGGGTGCTTCTGACTCTGACAGCAAAATACATCCGGCAGGCCTGACCACATGATCCCCATGTCTCGGACAGTGCAGTGGACGCAATCTGAGCTCCTCATACCGAGGTCGCTTTTCATTTTAAAAACCCATAATTTTTGGGTTTTACAAAAGTAGAACAAGGTACTCATACATTAATGTATGGATATGCTCTTTAACACTGATCGTTTATCTTAATGTAACACAATAGTTAGTTTGCTATAATATGTAAACACAATAATTAGTTAGTTATTTGAATGCCAGATCTTGTTGGAGGGACTTCCGGTGGTTGGTTTTTGAGCACGAGGATGGGATGGAAGGGTTTGTCTGATGGATGGATGGATCTGATGTCTGATCTGATGTCTGATGGATGGAAGGGCCTGAAGATGTTTGAACGCTCAGGGTGTGCTGCGCTCGCTTGGGAGTAATTTATGCTGTACGGTTCGGGATTGAATACACTGCCTTGGAAGAAACCCGCCTCCTGGTCCTGTGGTTCATCTATTTATATGTACCATTCACAAAAATAAATCAGGTGTTATATTAACCTGTTTAGGTTCGGTGAATGAAAACATAACATATGCCGAAGTTGCAATGAGCGAAATAACTCCGGCAAACATGTTCATTCAAGGATATTGTCGTGTCCCCGGGTTTAAGACCCCAAGAGGACGAATGGCCAAAACGAGCTTTAACTCCGAGGCATATACCCAACTTGGTGGTAGTGACACGCACGGTAAGGTTTGAGATCTTACCTTATCGGGAACACATGCAGGGGTTATCCGATCCCCACAGACACAGGGACGGGACAGCAAAATCCACAATACAAGGAAAGGTGAGGTAAACTAAAATTCCTAAATGAGGGACCCTCCATCAGACTCGTATACAAATAAGGGGAAAATGGAAGTAAAATAAAAATCCCTTTCATAATCGGCCGAACTCCGCTTTGCGTCCCCAAATGGCTGGTAAGGCTGCTGGTCATCCCCTCAAACCACCACGCGGGTAACGCGCGGAATTGAGCCCGCAGCCAGGCGCCGGCATGAGACAAGCAGGCAGGAACCCTCTGTTTCGCTCGCAACAGGCTCCTTCTCCGCAGTGCACCACCATCAACCAATACCTCCTCCTTCCACGTTGCAAAAAGTTGAAGGCTGTGAGGTGGGGCTTGCGTGCCGATCGGCAAATGTGCTGGGTGTTGGTTCACCCTGGTGGCGTTGAGCGAATGAGTCCATTATTTACATTGCGATTGTTGTAGTTATTGTGGCGGCCCTTTGTGATGCAATAACAACGAAGGGAAAAGTCACAGGGAAATTACAAACTGGGGTTATCCTTAAGCCCTACCTAATTAGCATAGCTCCACCCCTCGTATAGAGACACATATATGATCTTACCCGGACAGTCGGCCTAACTTAATTGACATTGAGGTGGGTTCTTCGCGACACTTGGAGCATTCTAATCATATAATATTGTTATGTCGGTGGGGTAGGGGGATATATACAGTCACGTGAAAAAGTAAGTACATCCCATTTAAAGTTTTGACTTTTTCAACATATTTCAACATACAGCTATTTGATCTTCATTTCAACAATATTGATAGATAAAGGTGATATAATATAACAAATATCATGAAACATTTACATTTTGTACTCCATTGTATAATTTAAATAAACATAAATGCAAATTTCGCATGTGGAAAAAGTAAGTACACCCTTGGCTCTCATAGGTGGTATTGCCCCCTATGGCAGAAACAACTTCAAGTAGGCGTTTCTTATAACTGTCTACCAGTCTCTGACATCGAATGGGAGAAATTTTTGCCCTCTCCTCCATGCAGAATTCTTTCAGCTGTGCGATGTTGTTGTTTTTTTTTTGTTTGTTTTTTTGTTTTTTTGTATACAAGATCGAGGCTCGTGAAAGAGCTAACATTAATCACACAAAAAGACAAACCGACACACAAAACACAAAAAACAAGGGGAGCGGCAGACAAGATGGGAAGAGAGGGGGAAGGACACAAAAGAGAGGGGGAAGAGGGGGAAGGACACAAACACAACATTTGAGAGCAGGGACATCGGGAGGACTTGGGGGGAGGTGGGAGAGGAATAAAACATATGAACACTGCAAGGACTCTGGGGTGAATTACCGGGGGTAGAAAAGATCAAGGTTTTCGATGGGGGAAGATAAGAGATGGTGATGAACAGCTGTTTTAAAGACCTGGAGGGAGGAGTGGGATTGAAGGGAGTGGGGGAGTTTGTTCCAGAGGCGGGAGAAAAGGGGAATGAAAGAGTGAAGGTGAGCAGAGAGCCTAGACTTTGGCAGTTTAACCATAAGAGGGTTGCAGGCAGATCTTGTGCGACCTGAAGGAATATTGGGGGGAATCATGTTTGAGGGGTTTCTTGCATGCACAGCTCGTTTCAAATCCCCCCACAACATCTCGATGGGATTTAGATCCGGGCTTTGACTTGGCCATTCCAGAACCCTTCAAGCTGCCCCAAACCATAATATTTCCACCACCATGCTTTACAGTTGGTATCAGGTTCTTGTGGTCAAATGCTGTCTTTGGTTTTCGCCAAACATGTCTTCTGGTACTGTGGCCAAATAGCTCTACCTTTGACTCATCTGTCCAGAGCACATTGTTCCAGAAGTGCTGGTCTTTGCCTAGGTGTTCATTGGCAACCTTTAGTCTTGCCCTGATGTTCGTTCTCGACAGCAAAGGTTTCCTCCTGGCACACCTCGTATGTAGATCAAATTTGTGCAGCCTCTTTCTAATGGGAGACTCGTGCACTTTGTCATCAACAGTGGCAAGAGCTACCTGTAGGTCCTGTGATGACATTCTGGGGTTCTTAGAGACTTCTTTCAGCATCTTGCGGTCTGCTCTTGGGCTGAACTTGCTGGGGCGGCCTGGCCTGAACAAGTTGGCACTTGTTTGGAATCTTCTCCACTTGTAGATGATCTTCCGGACAGTCGAATGATTGATTTCAAATTGTTTGGAGATCTTTTTAAATCCCTTCCCAGACTCGTAGGCATCTATAACCTTCTTTCTGAAGGCCTCAGAGAGCTCTTTTGATCTAGGCATGGTGACGCCGCACACTTCAACAACAAAGAGCAAACCAAACGAAATGTCTGAGGTTTAAATAAGACAGGTTCCTCCAAGATCCTCTCTCATCTTCTAATCATTTGCACCTGAGCTGGTGCACCTGATTCTAATTTTAGGTATTTGAAGTAGTGATAAATGTAGGGGTGTACTTACTTTTTCCACATGCGGAATTTGCATTTATGTTTATTTAAATTATACAATGGACTACAAAATGTAAATGTTTCATGATATTTGTTATATTATATCACCTTTATCTTTCAATATTGTTGAAATGAAGACCAAATAGCTGTATGTTGAAATATGTTGAAAAAGTCAAAACTTTTCATGGGGTGGACTTACTTTTTCACATGACTGTAGATCCAGGTTGATCTGCATAGGTAGGTGCTCCAATGTCATGAAGAAGAACCATTTCGATGTACAGTAAGTCAGGGACCTGTCAAGCCCGGTTTGTTGGATTAAGTGTATATCTGTGATCATACAAGGATGATCGTGTGATAGGTAGAGTAGGGATTATGCTAGTTCCCCTGTGTGTCAGACCTGGTTATCATTCCATTTGTCCCATATGGCAATGCACTAATAGACAGTAGTTAGGCCCATTAGCACCACAGTAATTAAATCCCCCCTCCGCCACAATAACCTGACCGGAAGAACAGACAGACGTCGGTCAATAACCTGACCGACGATACCTGACGAACCCTGACACATGTCAGCTAGACAGCGACCACGCACTACACCAGCATAGCGATGGAACATCGATCAGGCAAGCAATATCCATGCCCAGAAGGACTTGTGATTGACAGGGGGGAGGGGCGAGTAAGAAGTAGGTTGCCGATTGGCAGAGTAGGGAAGGACGTGTGATTGGTCAGGGGCAGAAAGCTTCCCCGTGATTGGTGGAAGGAAGGTGGAAGGAGTGACACACTGATTGGCCACCGACCGATGGCATGACACGAAGGGCACGAAGCGCTCGGCCAATGAGAGGGGACGGACGCGATCAGAACATTCGAGGGGTCGAGAAGCGAGGCAGGGATTGGAGAGGAAGAGGGCTGACGTCACGAGATGGCCAGTAAAACCACTCGCTGGCCGACATTTTCTTTCCTCTCGTTGTTGGATTCCTTCTTGCCCGGACCTCTCTCCCTTTCTCTCGCGTTTGGACCTCTTCCAGTTTGGACTTTCGCTTGTTGGACATTGGAAAGACGTTGGAGCGCCGACGATTCTCTTACCCGGCATTCACGCACGGGACCTCACGAGTGATTGCGCGGGGACGTGAGGCTGGCTGTGCAGCGGCGTACGTGGGCCTGGTGGAGCGCGAACGGGGGTGTAACGAGGCCTACTTCCCACCAACATCGGAGCCACGGCAGGCTTGTGCGCTTGGAGCCGACGATACCTGACGAACCCTGACGAACCCTGACACACCTCAGCTAGACAGAGATAAGCCCACACCCACAAACACAACAATTGCTTTATTTATCCTTCCATTTGTCTTGTAGTTGAAGTCTGTGTGGGAGCACTCCATTAGAGGGGTTTAATTCATTGGCGCGTTTCTTTGTTCTTGGGGTCCGGCAATAAAGCCATGGTTATTTTTGTACCTAAAATCCGTCGTTTTTGTGAGTTTCTTTTCAAAGGGTGAAGGCATCGTCGGGGCCACACAGGTAAGTCGGCATTCTGTCCAACCCCCTCGCGTATCATCCGCCATTGATTGAAGTGAACGCCTCATTAAAGCTCAATTAGCTATCCGTGGATGCTCTGTCTTAATAGAGCCATCCACAGGACAATATCTCCACACAGACAACAGTTATTTCATTCATAGTTCAAACATGTTTCATAGATTTTTTTTAAAACAAAAAAAAAACACGATGTCCAAATAGGCCTTCCTATGCATTTGCTGACACTTATTCCATAAGGATCATCCCTAGTGTGGACACTATCTTCTTTTTCTCCTTGCTGTAATATCTCACGACAAGGCATAGCTGCTTGAATGTGGTGATGTCTGTCGACTCGTCGATGATCAGGGAATATGATGATGAACCTAGATTGAAGTTCAATGAATAGTTGGGGGAAAAACAAGTTACAAACAAATACAAATTAATACAAAGACATGCTATATTTTAAAGGCAAATACAAAATATAGGAAAAATCGTGAAATTACTGATAACTGAAAGAGATTAGTATGAATTATTAGTACTAGCAACGGTACCCACCCTATGGGTGGGGCTTCAATTGGGAGGCCCAAATGAAAAGGCAAAATATCAGAAATTGAAGGCTTTTTATTTTATTTTAAACGATTTATATAAGCATCCGTTAAATCACATCACACGCAAATCATCAAAATCTAAACAGTATTTGTAGAATTTCAATAAAAGCCGCATCACTGTTCATATCGGTAAATATTATTCCATCGTGTTTGGAAAACTAGAAAATTGGAAAAATTGGAAAATTGGAAAATTGGAAAAACAACATAGCCTATTTTACTCCAGGAGGTCCCAGGATTACCCACCCAAAATATCGTTGCGATCGGTTCAGCCGTTTTTGCGGTACGTGGGAACAGACAGACAGACATTTGGTGAATAATAGTAAGATGAATTGCCATAAATGTTTCCATAATTAGTATGAATTAGTCTACAATGCATTATAAGATTACAAATATCTCAAACTTGTTAAAGTGAAAATTACCTATATCGGCGATCACCTGCGTCTTGAAGTCGGGGCCAAGGATGTTCTTGATGAGGTTCGTGCATTTAGTTCGGTGGAGTTGTAAATGAGCCAAAGTGTTCTTCCCGCATGTACAGAATAATGTGATTCCTGACTGAAAATGACAAAGTTACCCAAAGTGTGTTTCGCTCGTTCTCCTTCCTGAGCTGCGAAAAGCGTTGATCATTTCGTCATTTAGATCATTTCGACCGTTTGCCACACACGCCCCTATTCTTCCCCTCTATTCTTGGCCGTGTGTGTGTGTGAGACGTGTTTTTTTGTGGAGTTGTACTGGAGATTTCTGATGTGGAATTTGATACACCAAAATCATCATCATGGTCTGAGTTGATTATGCGAATTAACTACAAATAATCCGGAAGAAATTCACATGTTTTAAATGTGCGTCATGTTGAGGTGCAGAGAGGGCAGTGGCATACATAGAGCAGACGAGCAGATTAATACGTGCTTCCATGACATGACATTCTAATTACAAAATAAACAAGCTTTCTGAGTATTGCGCTGCAATACATGTCCCCTACCGGCAGTCTGTCGTCCAGAAAACTGTTGGTGAAATTATCAAGGGTTATTTACCCACAGGTTCTGAATCGTTCCCAATCGCTAATTACCTCAGGACGGGCTCACCTGTGATTCGCACTCGGGACTTCGATTTATACACCTTGCAGACAGGTCAGTAGAAGCACGAGAAAATAAGTTGTTGATAAAGAACCTTTCGAGTCGCTAAATATCAGTAATTTATTATATTTTCCGGTTCACGATCAATGATCGATGTGCATATATATATGTTGCTCGGCTTGGCTCCGCCCCTCCAGCAAGTGCGTGCTGTGTCATGCTGTTGACGTTCGCGAGACGAGGCTGAGGGTGCGGCTTGAGGCTTGAGGCGCATTCGCGTGGTGCGGCTTGAGGAGAACTCTGGAATAAACAAGAGATTGTAGCGGTTACCGCTGGATGCACACAATCGCCTTGCACCGGCCAGAACACGGCCAGACGCGCCTCTCCCGGGCATGCCCGGACTCACTGTTCCCGGGCATGCCCGAACCTCCCGGGCACGCCCGGTCTCGTCTTTCCCGGGCATGCCCGCTCTCGCCTTTCCAGGGCTCGCCCAGAGCGTCCGGGCATGCCCGCTATCGCCTTTTCAGGGCTCGCCCAGAGCGTCCGAGCATGCCCGCTATCGCCTTTCCAGGGCTCGCCCAGAGCGTCCGGGCATGCCCGCTATCGCCTTTCCAGGGCTCGTCCAGAGCGCCCGGGCACGCCCAGCCTCGACTTGCCAGGCCGCAGCCAAACACGCCCGGGCAGGTCCAGACTCGCCTTTCCAAGGCTCGCCCTTGACACCCGGGCATGCCCGGTATAGCTTTTGCCGGACAAACTTCCCGACATAAATGTGTATATATATTGCTGCCCGATAAACGGGCTTGTCAGAATACCTGAGCTGTTTTGTTTCAATAAAGCAACTCGGACGAATTCCGTCTTTGGTCGCGTCAATTCTTTCGACTCGTGTTGGAGCGCAGTTCCTTCAAGATATCCATTTAAAAAAATATTTTCGTTTAATTAACGATATCTGCCAAACCACGCGCCCTATCGCAAATTCCAAAAGGACATTTTAGTGCTGAACAGATCTGTGAAGTTTCCCCTCGATTGGATCAAAAATGATGGAGGAGCTCGGTTTTAAAGGTTCATGCTTTAAAACGTCATAACTCTGAAACCATGTGACGCATGACGTCATGCTCGTTGACTTTTTTGTTCCTCATGGGAATGCGATTCTGCCTGCAAAGTCTGGCCTCGATCTGTTCAGCTGTTGCAGAGAAAAAGTGGTTTTCGTGTGTTCACGAAAAACAATATGGCGGCCGAAACACGTGACCTGTGACGTCATATTTACCATTAAAATATTCTACAGACCGAGTCCCTCCTACGGTGAAAATTTGATCCAAATTGGTCCAATTATGGCAGAGAAAATCTTTTTTAAAGATAATGAAAACTTAAAATGGCACCGAGTTAAGGATCATCAGAATGATCAGAATTCCCAAAGTTCAAAGTGCCATAACTTTGTCGAAAATGATCGAAACGTCGTGAAGTTCGAACTTGATCTGTAACTTATCATGAGGAAACCATATGCCAAGTTTGAAATCATTAGCTTTAAGCGTTTAGAAAAAAAGTCCGGAAAACTGTTCTTTGCGTGACGGACTGACAGACGGACGGACGGCATGCACACCTATAGTCCCCTCCGGTGTGCACCGGTAGGGGACTAATAACAAAAACAATGATGACATTGTGACAAAGCCTATATTAATTAATACTAACAATATTAATAGTTGCATCATTTGGAAACAATAACAACTAGAACGGGCACTCGGTAGAGCGCATACCTTCGCCGCAGCTACTGTTCTGTACTTGGCATGGGAGTGTAGGGAACAGAACAGTGAACAGTTTGGTGCTGATTTCATGTAAATCGGATAAGAATTGACCGAGTTATGACAAAAAACGCACATTTTGCAAGGTCGTGACCCCCCTGACCTTTGACCCCCAACCGCTAACAAGGGTAATGTCTTCACTGGGTCATGTCGTATATCACAAGATCGGGCATTGAATTCTGAACATTTTGGCTTTAGTTGCATGCCAATTGGATAAAAATTGACCGCGCTATGGTAAAAATACGATTTTGACCTTTTCGTGACCTTGACCTTGACCTTTGACCCGATTGCTCCCAAAATCTAATCAAATGTGTCCCGTATAATAACCAATCATCCCACCAAATTTCATGCAATTCGGTTGAATACTTTTTGAGTTATGCGAATAACATACACACACAGACATACAAATAAATACACAGCGATCAAAACATAACCTTCCGCTTTTGCGAAGGTAACAAACGGGAACGTATAACCCCTCCCCCCAAGTCCCAACCCCGACTCCCAAGCGTATGTGGTCACGCCCACAGCCCGCCCTGGCCCAATCACCGTGACGTCATCGGGCTGGGTGCTCCTTCGAAAACATTCTCCGGTTCCGGTTGTTTTCACCGAGTGTACGAATGCATTGCAAGGCATTTTGAAATTGAAAAAAGTGCCGCGGATGGAGAGCAAAGTAGCCCAATTTTTGACGAGGAGCAGCACTTTTTTTCTATGACGTGGCAGGCATGTCCAATTGGGCGCCTTAGGTATCCGCCAAACCAACACATGCGCCAAACCAGTGCATGCGTCAAACCAACACATCCGCTAAAACAACACATCCGCCAAACGTTGGCATGCGCCAAACCAACACGTCCACCAACATTGGCATGCGCCAAACCAACACGTCCGCCAAACGTTGGCATGCGCCAAACCAACACGTCCACCAACATTGGCATGCGCCAAACCAACACATCCGCCAAACATTGGCATGCGCCAAACCAACACATCCACCAAACATTGGCATGCGCCAAACCAACACATCCGCCAAACATTGGCATGCGCCAAACCAACACATCCGCCAAACATTGGCATGCGCCAAACCAACACGTCCACCAACATTGGCATGCGCCAAACCAACACGTCCACCAACATTGGCATGCGCCAAACCAACACATCCGCCAAACATTGGCATGCGCCAAACCAACACATCCACCAAACATTGGCATGCGCCAAACCAACACATCCACCAAACGTTGGCATGCGCCAAACCAACACATCCACCAAACGTTGGCATGCGCCAAACCAACACATCCGCCAAACGTTGGCATGCGCCAAACCAACACATCCGCCAAACATTGGCATGCGCCAAACCAACACATCCACCAAACATTGGCATGCGCCAAACCAACACATCCGCCAAACATTGGCATGCGCCAAACCAACACATCCACCAAACGTTGGCATGCGCCAAACCAACACATCCACCAAACGTTGGCATGCGCCAAACCAACACATCCACCAAACGTTGGCATGCGCCAAACCAACACATGCGCCAAACCAGTGCATGCATCAAACCAACACATGCGCCAAACCAACATATGCGCCAAGCCAGTGCATGCATCAAACCAACACATGCGCCAAACCAACACATGCCCCAAACCAGTGCATGCATCAAACCAACACATGCGCCAAACCAGTGCATGCATCAAACCAACACATGCGCCAAACCAACATATGCGCCAAACCAGTGCATGCATCAAACCAACAAATGCGCCAAACCAACATATGCGCCAAACCAGTGCATGCATCAAACCAACACATGCGCCAAACCAACACATGCGCCAAACCAGTGCATGCATCAAACCAACACATGCGCCAAACCAACACATGCGCCAAACCAGTGCATGCATCAAACCAACACATGCGCCAAACCAACATATGCGCCAAACCAGTGCATGCATCAAACCAACACATGCGCCAAACCAACACATGCGCCAAACCAGTGCATGCATCAAACCAACACATGCGCCAAACCAACACATGCGCCAAACCAACACATCCGCTAAACCAACACATGCGCCAAACCAACACGGAATGTGCAGGCATTGCAGGGATGGTCCAGCCGATTGCGGCTGTGATTGGCCCACAATATCCCACCTGCTCTTTGACAGGCTGAGTCACCCTGCACATCATTGAAGATATCCACCTTTTCCTTGCCCTCATTCTATGATTTCTTCTGTTGGACGTGCTCCACAGTGATGAGTCTACCTGATTATGTCTTAGTGCTATTCTTTGTCGAAAAAAGTACCTCAAAAGCATAAGCGTATGGTGATGACTGCAGAATAAAATGTCTGCGCTTGTGAAAAAGAGAGAGTTTGCATGAATAATCCAAAGAAATGGACGCTGGTCTTTTTCGGTGCACAACTGGGTAAAGAAAGAGAAAGAGCTAAAGGAAAATCTGTGTGAAGAGGTAAGTGGAGGAAGACTACACGTGAAGTTCAAATTGAGGATTTGGAGGCAGCCTCAATGCTGTGGATCTCAGAAATGTGCTTCATCTCGCTGCCCGTGAAGTCCTTTTTCTTCTTTTCTTTCTTTTTTTACCTCCGCCACCGAATGTGGATGGAGGTTATGTTTTCACGCCTGTCTGCTTGTCTGTCTGTGAACAAGATATCTCAAAAACTTGTGGACGGATTCGAACGAAATTTGGCAGAGATGTAGCGTATGTGACAAGAACGAAATGATTCGATTTTGGTGAAGATCCAGATCAGGCTAGTATATATTTTTAAACTGATTCTTAACCATTGGGAGATAGGACCAAAACCAATATTAAAAAAATTTTTTTGTATACAAGATCGAGGCTCGTGTAAGAGCTAACATTAATCACAAAAAAAAGGACACAGAACATACAATAAAAGGAGCGGGAGACAAGATGGGGGGAGAGAGAGGGAAGCACACAAGTACAACATTCGAGAGCAGGGACATCGGGAGATCTGTGGGAGGGAGAGGGCTTGGGGGGAGAGGGCATGGGAAAGGGCGGGGGGAAGAAGAAGAAGAAGGTGAAGTTGCATATGTGACAAGGAAGAATTGATTCAATTTTGGTGAAGATCGAATCCGGACCAGATAATATAAAAGTGATTCTTCACCATTGATTGAAAGGGCTAAAACTCGATATATAGCAGCATATCTCAAAAAATTATGGACGGATTTGGATGAAAGTTGGTGGACAGGTTGGGTGTGTGACAAGATCGATTCGATTTTAGTAAAGATCTGAATACGGATTTGGATACGAGAATTTTTTTATTTTTATGATTCTTCACCATTGATAAAAGCGATATATACACAAAGAATTAAGTTAAGCACCCCCCCCGTTTTTTTACAACCTCGCACATTACAAGTTTGTTGTCGTCAAAACAGTGTAATATACCCATGTTATTGCTATATTTTCTGGAGAAGTGATATTATGGTCACATAAAAACATAACAATCATGCCGTTTTCAATATTTTATTCTGAATAATTTAAGGTGAGATTTTTTGGGAATTTTAGGCATATTTTCACCTCAATTTAAGTATGGAGCTATAGGTCCATCACGGACAGTGTGGATGACGTTTATGTTTTCTAACGTACAGTCATTGTTCTGAGAAGACCTCTAGCGATCTTTGCGTCAATAACGTGTGTAGGACCCACGTGATCGGATCACTGACTCAACCCTACGTCTCATAGACCCTGTAAGCCGTCGTATGCGTTGCTGTGGCAGGTTGTTCCATTCCCGATGTAATGCACGTTCGGGACATGTTGGGACGACAAATTGCGAAGATGGTCCCTCCAATAGCCAATCTGGATGAATTGGAACGTGCATTACATCGGGAATGGAACAACCTGCCACAGCAACGCATACGACGGCTTACAGGGTCTATGAGACGTAGGGTTGAGTCAGTGATCCGATCACGTGGGTCCTACACACGTTATTGACGCAAAGATCGCTAGAGGTCTTCTCAGAACAATGACTGTACGTTAGAAAACATAAACGTCATCCACACTGTCCGTGATGGACCTATAGCTCCATACTTAAATTGAGGTGAAAATATGCCTAAAATTCCCAAAAAATTTCACCTTAAATTATTCAGAATAAAATATTGAAAACGGCATGATTGTTATGTTTTTATGTGACCATAATATCACTTCTCCAGAAAATATAGCAATAACATGGGTATATTACACTGTTTTGACGACAACAAACTTGTAATGTGCGAGGTTGTAAAAAAACGGGGGGGGGTGCTTAACTTAATTCTTTGTGTATATAACATGATATTTAAAACAGTTATGGCAAAGCTTGGGGGCTGAGTTGGTTAGGTGACAAGAACAAGCAGATTAGATTTTGGTGCAGGTCCGAATCCAGATCTGGCCTATCATTAGATACAAAACGTAAACTACTCAGCCTAGTGGAGGTATGCGCTGCCGAGTGCCATTCTAGTTTTCATCAAAATCCTTTTCATTCAAACCTTTATTTATGACTTCAGCATCTAAAATGTAAGTTTTGTAGCGTTTGCGATAAATGGGTTAGTTAAACACAGTGCAAGTTTTTATAGGGTGGTGGGGAGTTCACTACTCGTGCCTGATGGAGTCGTGTAGCATTGTGCTTTCATGTATGTACTACTTGTGAATGTCTGCAGCTGCAGAGGAACCCGGGTAGGGTTTGAAAGAGCAAAGTGCTTACCTTGTGTAGGTTTTCTTGGTTGCTAAATGCATCTTTTTTTAAACTTTTTGTATACAAGATCGAGGCTCGTGTAAGAGCTAACATTAATGACAAAAAAACAAACGGACACATTAGGCGAAATAAAGGGAGCGGGAAACAAGATGGGGAGAGAGGGAGAAGCACACAAGTTCAACATTTGAGAGCAGGGACATCGGGAGATCAGTGGGAGGGAGAGGGCTTGGGGGAATGAGGCTTGGGAAGGGGGAGGGGGAGGGAGATAGCAATGATTCTGAATGCTAAAATGTGAAGCTGAGCTAGGTGTGAGGCAGGAGCACCAGCCCAGAGGGGAGAGCAGCATTCCATTGAGCTGCGGATGAAAGCTTTGTATGTGGTGAGGAGCTCAGGTGTGCCCAGAAAGGACTTCGCACGACGGAGGATGCCCAGTTGGAGACTGGCTTTGGAGGCCAGCTTGGGAATGTGGTTTTCCCAGGAAAGATCATGGCAGATAGTGAGACCCAAAGGCTTGAGTGACAGAACTTCTTCAAGAGGATTGTTGAGAAAGTGGATGGGAGGGTTGTCCAGACAGTCTTTTCGGAGAGACATAGTGAGAGTGTGAGATTTGTCAGGATTGAAAGACATGTTCCACTTGTTTGACCAGTTTGTGATATTGTCCAGGTCTGCAGAGAGTGAAGAGGCTGCTGCCTGCCAATCTGAGGGTTGAGATATGGAGCGGCAGAGAGTGGAGTCATCAGCAAAGAGATAGAGAGGATTTTCCAGAGAGTCGGGAAGATCATTAATTAAGACCAGAAAAAGCACAGGGCCCAGAACACTGCCTTGAGAAACACCATCCTGGACAGGAAGAGGAGATGAGAGAAATCCATTCAGGGCCACACTTTGACTGCGACCAGAAAGGAAGTCCGCCAGCCATGCGTGGAGGTTTCCATGGATATCATACGAGGAGAGTTTGGTGAGCAGGGTGGGGTGCCAGACTGTATCGAAGGCACGTGATATGCCAAGGGGACAGCTCTGACTTCCTGTTTGGCATTGAGGACCTCCATCCATTGTTGAGACAGCAGAAGCAGCATGTCCAGAGTAGAGTGACCTGGTCTGAATCCAAATTGATGATCTGAGATCAAGCCATTGGAGAAGAGGAAGAATTTGATGTCAGAAGTGATGATCGATTCCATGACCTTGCTGATTATTGGGAGCACGCTGATTGGTCTGTAGCTGCAAAGATCTGTTTTTGCACCTTTGTTGTGTAAAGTGGTGATGTTGGCTGATTTCCAAACAGATGGCAGATGACCGTGAGCAAAAGAGAGGATGAAGAGAATAGAGAGAGGGTGTGAAAGAGCGGCAGAGCAGGATATTAGAACCCGTGGGCTGATGTCATCTGGTCCAGTTGATTAAATCAAATTAAAATGATAATCTAATAATAATTTTAAGAGCAGAAAAATTTGTCACACACAAAATGAAATATTTATTGAAGACATGAGTTTAAAAAACGAGTGTATTTAAAAAAAAAAAACTTGAGTGATTAGTACATTTGTTACATGCATTGACGTTCAATGTGACAAGCATTTTACATGATATGAAATACGTTACCTATTGATCTTTCACATAAGAGAAACAGTACAATCTGTCATTCAGAGTTAGAAGCAAAACAAAGAAAAGAACCTGGACTGCCTTTTTGATGTACACACATTCATCTTAACAATCAGTTTGAGCAGCACAGTGGATCAATCCACCGATGCATTCAGAAAAGTTATCATAAGGGGCCAACTATTTATTAAGGACGCAAATGCGGAGAGTCTTTACGCACTCCCCCTCCACACGTGATTTTTTCAATGTCTACATTTTAACATTAACTTTGGATGCAGAGATATGTCCTAAAGATTCAATCTCATGCAGATAACAATTGATAATAATCGACAGTTAAAATACCCAAAAGTTCGGTTTTTTGGGAGGATTTTTCAAAATCACTCTATAGTGCCTGAGCCTTTGTAGCTGTGTGAAAAGTAATATTAAATGATCCCCAATTAGTGTGTGTGTTGTTGTCATAATATTAAATATGAATTTTCCTTTGTATGTGTTCGGAAGTGTTTCAGGCATCCACAAAAAAATAGGAAATAAAAACAAATTGACGTCATACACTCCTTCTAGTAATATATAAAGCTCATTCTCACCGATTGATATTAATGTTCGGTACCTTCCGGGTGACGTAGAAGGCTGTAATTTTGCGTGCCGACAGACATCAAAGCCGATACACCAGGAAAACTCACAGAACCATCGGAAAGCATCCATAAATGAAAAATATCCGATTTTCTGTAAATTTAAATAACTGTAAACTGTGAAATAAAAACCTCAACTGATATATCGCAGCAGGTCGGTGATGCTTGCCTATAATCATAAAGCTTATTTTATTTATGTACCAATGTACAAAGCACGGTTCATTATTGCTTACAACATATATCTCAATGAGCTGTCGCAATGAAGTCCTCAAGTTCGAGTCCCGGGTTGAGCAAGAGTTTTTTTTTCACACTAGCCCCACACAGGAATTTATTCTTGTTTGTTAAATTTATATTTGCTGATTTTTTGTAAGGGGAGGGGAACACCACAACCAAAAATGATAATTGTTATCAATTACTACAATTTGCATGTTCACACGAAATTCCCACCAACCCAAACTTCACTCCACCTTTTCATGCGTACATAATAAATAGATGGCCCCAAAGTGTCACTGGGTAAAAAGTGTTCTTTTATTTCTTTTTTTTCAATTGCACTGCTGTATTATAAAATTCAGTTATCTACTTGCTGTGGCGATCTATACTCATCCTGAAGTTGGGAGTCAGAAGGGGGATTCTAAGAGAAAGATGGACCGCCGGTATCCAAAACAGATAATGAACCTGCCGAGTTAGTGTCTGAAGATGTACACAAGCAAGAGCTTGGTTGACCTGAAAAGATCCAGTTAAACATGTGACGTTGCAATCGTGCAAGCACCATGACAGATATATTTATGTGAATGTGCACACACAGTTTGAACAAACAGCCATTTAAGCGAAACTTTTCCCTGCCATATTTGCTAAATGGCATGAACAACAATAACAACAACGACAAAAAATCATAAAATGAAAACAATTCAGGAACCAGCCTGAACATTTACAAAAGTAATATCAACAACCAAACTGCTACAATTGCTCTGGCTGTACAGCATGTGATTGCGTGGTCATAAAGATTCAAGTGTCACATCATACATATTGCTGATAACCATATTTAAGGCATTTCAAGACTATTTAGACAGCTTATCTTGCGAAATGGAACAGCAAGAGGCACTGAGCCGGAAGAGAATAGCAAGGATAGAAATAAAAACACACCAGCTACAACTACGTCTGACTGTATAATTATTACTTTTGTTGACAAGGATTGAGGCTCACAAGAGAGGGATGCGAGGCCAACGACAACGGAGTATAAGGCAGACAAGGAGGGAACAATTGGGAAAGAAACCAACAAACAGAGATGTAATAAATACGGACACAAGGGCATGACAGGTGAGTAAGTAAAGGGCAGGTAAGCTGCAGAGGAAAGTCAATGGGAGTGAGATCAGACATAGGAACAGGTGACGTCAAGAGGTGGTGATGGCTCATTGTGTTGAAGAAGTGGAGGGAAGAACATGATTGGGCAGACTAAAGGAGGCAATTCCACAATCGGCAGAAGGAGGAAGACAAAATAGTAGAGGCGAGTCGTTAATCTAGATTTGGGGAGAGCGACGAAGTTGGCTGAGCAAGTGTGACCTTGTGGGATGGTGGGGTTCGATCGATGAACAGATTCCAAGTGATTGACCAGTTTCTTATTATTTTCTCCAGATTTCCAGACCCGCCTGACTGTCGTTGACATGAGGGCCTTTCTGGCACAGAGTGGTCAACTGCAATACTAACTGAGAATTGGATACGAGAAGGTCCCAGGACACCAGCCTCCAAGGCAGGATGCCACGGCTATGGACATGATGCAAGTTCTGTTTCACAAAACATGGCACCTGGTTAAGTTTGTGACGTGCATCGTTTGGTTATTTTTCATTGCCACGTCAGAAGAGAGCCAACATCTGCTCAGTTTGAGACGTCAAAGCTGTTTGCTTTCCTTTCATTTTTTAAAGTCACAATGCTTGTTGCTGTTGTTTCTATTAAGCCTGTGGCTGCTGGTTGCATCACCTTTCTGGAAGCACGTTTGTGCCGCTGATGCAGTGCCCAAATTACCAGGTATTCAATTTGCCAAACTCAGAGGGATGACGGGCTGAGTCAACCTCCCTGGTGTTACTTCAACGATAAACCGGTATTCGAACTCGGGATCCTAGGATCCCAAGCCGGCACCCTAACCGCTAAGCCAACTTTTGCAATACCTGGCTGTTCAATTTAAAACACTTGCAAAGAAAGAAATCTTGGATTGTCACAACTACACCATACTGACAAAAGTCATGGGACACCATTTTATTGGAAACGCGTAATAAGCCTTGTTTTGTGACCATTACATCTATATTATAAAACAGGCGTGTCTGTCTGTCCGTCCGTCCGTCACGAAATGACTCCCTCGGTTTTGGGGCTAGCCCCACCAAACTGTCTGTGGAACATTTTGGCGTCCCAGCAGATATTGTAAGGTAGGTAGCAGGTTTCATAAATTCCTCAATAAAAATTATGATTTTGAAATTGGCTCGATACAGGCCTAGCACTCCTGAATCCAGAAGTGAACAGATGACGACAATGAGCTGGCTTGATAATATCTCAATACAATCGTGATTTAACGTAGCATTTTGTGATAGTATTAATGTATGATTGGAATGATGCTGTTTGGAATGAAAATATAGATATTGAGTTTAAATATGAATGAGGAAATGACGTGAGGGTTTCTACTTTCTAACCGCGGATTCCACATGTGCAGATTCGCCATTGACTGGGTATAGAACCATTCAGACGAGGTACGTTTTTTGCCCAAGTCCTTCACGAACCTGCTGTCCATGTCTGACGTTCAACTGAAGGTGACACAGGAATGTGGAATTTATTGGTTCATAGTTTCCCATTCGCCGTTTTTTGCCCAAGTCATTCACGAACAGGCTGTCCATGTCTGTCATTTGACGGAGGGTGGCACAAGAATGTGGTATTTATTGGTTCCATGATTTAGCATTCACAGTTTTCGCATTGGTTGTTTGCTTTTGGCTTCCCACCCATAGCACGGGTACATTATAAAACCTCCCTGTGGTCTAATCACAGCACGGACCATTGCCGTAACAACTACTACCAGTTGTTGAGAGGTATGAGGTGAGCTCCGGACCATGCGCTCCACGGGGTTACCACGAAGGGGCTGGCTGTCAGCTCCTCGTCAAGGGCGGAGCCTGGTAAACCCCCCCGCACGCACCCAATGAGAAGCAACGTGCCGATTCCACGAGGCGGAGCTAACGAGCCGAGGGCGTGTCACTCCCCGCCGGGGATACGAAGCGACTCACCGGATGTGAGGTGAGATGCGCCCCCAGCTTGAGACCACAAGACGCCACCTCGAGCGCTGTGAAACCTCCCGCATCTCTGGACCGGACCGGGTCGATTCTGCCCTGAGCCCAGGTGCACCTGGAGCCATCGCTACCTGCCTTTCCTAGCCATCAATCCCCGTGTGAGTCAGCCTTTTGTCCCGTTTATCTGTCGTCTGTTGGGGTTAATATAAGATTGTGTCTAAGTGCCTATCTTCCTTTGCTGTACCTCTCGTCCCTGTAATCTGACCTTCCGCCCTAATATAATCTCCTCCGGAGGTCTTGAGAACCGTATCCCTGGTGTGTCATTTTAATCCCAGCCGTGTGTCTTTTCCTTCATTGACCTAGCGTAGCGCGATTAGTCAACGTTCGGGTATAATCGGGTAACTTGTGCAGACGTGGTCATACCAAACCGCTCGGTAAATAACATCTAAGCCACGTCTGTAACAATATACACACAAACACACACACATACCACCCGCACACACACACACACACACACACACACACACACACACACACACACTATAGCGAACGTGCCAGTTTGGCGCCAAAGGCTTGGCCTGCGGGTGGGTGTGGGGGGGCACAATAACTCATTTAGGTGGGCATGGCCCGCGAATGCCCCCCCCCATGACGCCGACCCTGCTTACAGCGTCGCAACGAGGCACAGGCCTCTGTCTTTGACGAGCCCTCTGACGTTGAGCGCTTCTCTGGTGCTTCAGCTGACGCAATCCTGGACAAGTTAGAGGCACGTAGCGGTGGTCAATAAGACTCCACCCAAGCCTCGGAACCTACCCAACCACCTAAGCCCCTCATCGTCCCCAAAAAGGTAAATAAAATGGTTTTAAAAAAAGTTCTTTTTTTACCATTTTATTTTTATTTACATATTGTGATTCTTGTTTTATGGCAGAAATGGTAGAAACATAGGTCTTTATGTTTACATAGGTAGGTCTTTATATGGTAGAAACACTTGGTAAAAAGTGGCAAAAATAGGTTAAATATGTGGTCAACTTGGGGGTCCTGGCACCAATTAGAATTATTACCATACGTTCTTCAGTTCGGCTATCGCGATTTCGGCTAACGCGCACCGATAGCGGCACCAATTAGGCGCGATAGCCGAGGGTTGAGTGTACTAAGTTTGAAATCATTAGCATTAAGAGTTTAGGAAAAAAGTCCGGAAAGCTGTTCTTTGCGTGACGGACTGACGGACCGACAGACTGACAGACGGAGGGACGGAGTGCAAACCTATAGTCCCCTATGGTGTACACCGGTAGGGGACTAATAAAACGCAGTGTCCGTCCGTCTCCTTCAAAACTCCAAAAGCATGAAACCTAGTGGCCCCAAACATTGCACGCATGCACCTGGACCTCCAACAGATTGCAGGGATGAAAACTGGGTGTTTGGGTGTGTTATAACATCCTTTTTGAAGATGATTAACGAGGTATTCATAAGAAAAAAAGTCCGATATGGTGGTGTACCAATATGGCGGTCCGCCATCTTGGTCAGCCCACTGCACCTAACTGGTTTCTTAAGCCGCCATTTTGTTTCGGCCTACTCGAATGTGCCTTGCCTTGGAAACACGATTGATTACCATTAGCTACATAATTGAAGCACATCATCAAAATCTGGATTTGGATTTGAGGATTGGATGCCTGTAGACTAAATAATGTCCAAATCTGGAGTGAAATCATATCTTGTTACCATATCTTGTGAAAATTTACCATATCTTGTGATTTTATAACTAAGTGCATATATTAATTTATTTAAGCGAGGCTGGGATTCTCGTTGTGCCGTTACTTTTTATTTATTTATCTTTGTCAGGTAAAACGCATCTCGGTATGCAAGATCGGTGCCGGTGATAGATACACAGTGGAATATAGTTATATAATATATAGAGTCGGCATGTGAGAAAACTATCCCGTAAACTGTGTCGATCGCCGAAATTGAAATGTTGGTGGATGGATGGATGGTTGATGTAATGGTTGACGAAATGGATGGCTGCCTTCACGGCGTTGTTGGTTCAGTTAAGATTTTTTTTTTGGACTGTGTCAGGTAAAACGCATCTCACTTTTCGAGATTGGTGCCGGTGTGTGTGTGTATTACTGTGTGTGTGTGTATTACTGTGTGTGTTTGTGTTACTGTGTGTGTGTGTGTGTGTGTGTGTGTGTGTGTGTGTGTGTGTGTGTGTGTGTGTGTTACTATGTGTGATTGTGTTACTGTGTGTGATTGTTACTATGTGTGTGTGTATGTGTTACTGTGTGTGTGTGTGTGTGTGTGTGTGTGTGTGTGCGTTACTCTGTATGTGTGTTTGTGTATGTGTGTGTGTGCATTACTCTGTGTGTGTGTGTGTATGTGTTACTGTGTGTGTGTGTTACTATGTGTGTGTGTATTTTACTATATGTGTGTGTGTGTGTGTGTGTGTGTGTTACTGTGTGTGTGTGTGCGTTACTCTGTGTGTGTGTGTGTGTGTGTGTGCGCGCGCATTACTCTGTGTGTGTGTGTGTGTGTGTGTGTGTGTGTGTGTATGTGTTACTATGTGTGTGTGTGTGTTATTATGTGTGTGTGTATTTTACTATATATGTGTGTGTGTGTGTGTGTGTGTTACTGTGTGTGTGTGCATTACTCTGTGTGTGTGTGTGTGTGTGTATGCATTACGGTGTGTGTGTGTGCGTGTGTTACTGTGTGTGTGTGTGTATGTTGCTATGTGTGTGTGTTTTACCATGTGTGTGTGTGTGTGTGTGTGTGTGTGTGTTACTGTGTGTGTGTGTTACTGTGTGTGTGTGTGTGTTACTGTGTGTGTGTGTGTGTGTGTGTGTGTATGTATGTATGTGTTACTATGTGTGTGTGTGTGTGTGTGTGTGTACACGTCTTACTGTGTGTGTGTGTGTGTGTGTGTGCGTGTGCGTTACTGTGTGTGTGTGTGTGTGTGGGGGGGGGGGGGGGTATGTGTGTGTGTGTGTTACTATGTGTGTGTGTGTGTTACTATGTGTGTGTGCATGTCACTGTGTGTGTGTGCGTTACTGTGTGTGTGTGTGTGTGTGTGTGTTACTGTGTGTGTTACTATGTGTGTGTGTGTGTGTGTGTGTGTGTGTGTGTTATATGTGTGTGTGTGTGTGTGTGTGTGTGTTACTATGTGTGATTGTGTTACTGTGTGTGTGTGTGTGTGTGTTACTGTGTGTGTGTGTGTTAGTGTGTGAGTGTGTGTGTGTGTGTGCATTACTCTGTGTGTGTGTGTATGTGTTACTGTGTGTGTGTTTGTGTGTTACTATGTGTGTGTGTGTGTGTTTTACTATGTGTGTATGTGTGTGTTACTGTGTGTGTGTGTGTTCGTTACTCTGTGTGCATTACTCTGTGTGTGTATGTGTGTGTGTGTTTTACTCTGTGTGTGTGTGTGTGTGTGTGTGTGTGTGTGTGTGTGTGTGTGTGTGTGTGTGTGTGTGTGTGTGTGTGTGTGTGTGTGTTACTCTGTGTGTTACTGAAACTGAACGGAACTGTCAGCTGAAGGACCAAAAGAATGTCATTGTCTTACATGAATGGTTTATTAAATTGCAGAAGCATAGCCTGGTACTTCGTAAGCAGTTTGTGAGTGTAACTTCCATGGGATATGGTGTCAATCCCCTGCATCAGAGTCCACTGTACCTGTGATCTACTTTTTAAATTAGCTCTAGATGATGGACCCAGATTGCGTATTTCATATTCCCGTCAGGAAGCGATTCATTGTTACTCGGCAACACCGGGTACTTTTGCTAGTAATAATAATAAAAGGCAGTGTCTGTATGTCTCCACCATAAAATTTACCATATCTTGTGATTGGTGAACGCCATTCAGGCTTCTTTTGCAAGCCATGGCGTTACAGTAGACAGAGCTCCCTTTTTGTTGTCACATACCAATGTTTTCATTGACTAACATTTTTGTGCGATGTAGTCAGGGTTACCAACTAAAATTTTGCCAAGGCACCGCAGCAGACCACGTCAAGGCGCAGCAAATTGACGAACAGGCGCCCAATTTTTTTAATTGTTCAAAATCTCCTGAGGGCGGTTTTCATTGTTCTTCTTCTTTTTGGGGTTTTGATGGCATTTTCAGAGCCGTGAGGCTCTATATACGCCACGCACCTACACACGTAGGATATCGATGCTCGAGGCTTATAGTTATATTGTTAGCCCTGTTCCTTTAAAGAATTTTAAAACTGATCTGCAGAATTGAGGGTGCTTCTGACTCTGACAGCAAAATACATCCGGCAGGCCTGACCACATGATCCCCATGTCTCGGACAGTGCAGTGGACGCAATCTGAGCTCCTCATACCGAGGTCGCTTTTCATTTTAAAAACCCATAATTTTTGGGTTTTACAAAAGTAGAACAAGGTACTCATACATTAATGTATGGATATGCTCTTTAACACTGATCGTTTATCTTAATGTAACACAATAGTTAGTTTGCTATAATATGTAAACACAATAATTAGTTAGTTATTTGAATGCCAGATCTTGTTGGAGGGACTTCCGGTGGTTGGTTTTTGAGCACGAGGATGGGATGGAAGGGTTTGTCTGATGGATGGATGGATCTGATGTCTGATCTGATGTCTGATGGATGGAAGGGCCTGAAGATGTTTGAACGCTCAGGGTGTGCTGCGCTCGCTTGGGAGTAATTTATGCTGTACGGTTCGGGATTGAATACACTGCCTTGGAAGAAACCCGCCTCCTGGTCCTGTGGTTCATCTATTTATATGTACCATTCACAAAAATAAATCAGGTGTTATATTAACCTGTTTAGGTTCGGTGAATGAAAACATAACATATGCCGAAGTTGCAATGAGCGAAATAACTCCGGCAAACATGTTCATTCAAGGATATTGTCGTGTCCCCGGGTTTAAGACCCCAAGAGGACGAATGGCCAAAACGAGCTTTAACTCCGAGGCATATACCCAACTTGGTGGTAGTGACACGCACGGTAAGTTTTGAGATCTTACCTGATCGGGAACACATGCAGGGGTTATCCGATCCCCACAGACACAGGGACGGGACAGCAAAATCCACAATACAAGGAAAGGTGAGGTAAACTAAAATTCCTAAATGAGGGACCCTCCATCAGACTCGTATACAAATAAGGGGAAAATGGAAGTAAAATAAAAATCCCTTTCATAATCGGCCGAACTCAGCTTTGCGTCCCCAAATGGCTGGTAAGGCTGCTGGTCATCCCCTCAAACCACCACGCGGGTAACGCGCGGAATTGAGCCCGCAGCCAGGCGCCGGCATGAGACAAGCAGGCAGGAACCCTCTGTTTCGCTCGCAACAGGCTCCTTCTCCGCAGTGCACCACCATCAACCAATACCTCCTCCTTCCACGTTGCAAAAAGTTGAAGGCTGTGAGGTGGGGCTTGGGTGCCGATCGGCAAATGTGCTGGGTGTTGGTTCACCCTGGTGGCGTTGAGCGAATGAGTCCATTATTTACATTGCGATTGATGTAGTTATTGTGGCGGGCCTTTGTGATGCAATAACAACGAAGGGAAAAGTCACAGGGAAATTACAAACTGGGGTTATCCTTAAGCCCTACCTAATTAGCATAGCTCCACCCCTCGTATAGAGACACATATATGATCTTACCCGGACAGTCGGCCTAACTTAATTGACATTGAGGTGGGTTCTTCGCGACACTTGGAGCATTCTAATCATATAATATTGTTATGTCGGTGGGGTAGGGGGATATATACAGTCACGTGAAAAGGTAAGTACATCCCATTTAAAGTTTTGACTTTTTCAACATATTTCAACATACAGCTATTTGATCTTCATTTCAACAATATTGATAGATAAAGGTGATAATATAACAAATATCATGAAACATTTACATTTTGTACTCCATTGTATAATTTAAATAAACATAAATGCAAATTTCGCATGTGGAAAAAGTAAGTACACCCTTGGCTCTCATAGGTGGTATTGCCCCCTATGGCAGAAACAACTTCAAGTAGGCGTTTCTTATAACTGTCTACCAGTCTCTGACATCGAATGGGAGAAATTTTTGCCCTCTGGCATGCAGAATTCTTTCAGCTGTGCGATGTTGTTGTTGTTTTTTTGTTTTTTTTTGTATACAAGATCGAGGCTCGTGAAAGAGCTAACATTAATCACACAAAAAGACAAACCGACACACAAAACACAAAAAACAAGGGGAGCGGCAGACAAGATGGGAAGAGAGGGGGAAGGACACAAACACAACATTTGAGAGCAGGGACATCGGGAGGACTTGGGGGGAGGTGGGAGAGGAATAAAACATATGAACACTGCAAGGACTCTGGGGTGAATTACCGGGGGTAGAAAAGATCAAGGTTTTCGATGGGGGAAGATAAGAGATGGTGGTGAACAGCTGTTTTAAAGACCTGGAGGGAGGAGTGGGATTGAAGGGAGTGGGGGAGTTTGTTCCAGAGGCGGGAGAAAAGGGGAATGAAAGAGTGAAGGTGAGCAGATAGCCTAGACTTTGGCAGTTTAACCATAAGAGGGTTGCAGGCAGATCTTGTGCGACCTGAAGGAATATTGGGGGGAATCATGTTTGAGGGGTTTCTTGCATGCACAGCTCGTTTCAAATCCCCCCACAACATCTCGATGGGATTTAGATCCGGGCTTTGACTTGGCCATTCCAGAACCCTTCAAGCTGCCCCAAACCATAATATTTCCACCACCATGCTTTACAGTTGGTATCAGGTTCTTGTGGTCAAATGCTGTCTTTGGTTTTCGCCAAACATGTCTTCTGGTACTGTGGCCAAATAGCTCCACCTTTGACTCATCTGTCCAGAGCACATTGTTCCAGAAGTGCTGGTCTTTGCCTAGGTGTTCATTGGCAACCTTTAGTCTTGCCCTGATGTTCGTTCTCGACAGCAAAGGTTTCCTCCCGGCACACCTCGTATGTAGATCAAATTTGTGCAGCCTCTTTCTAATGGGAGACTCGTGCACTTTGTCATCAACAGTGGCAAGAGCTACCTGTAGGTCCTGTGATGACATTCTGGGGTTCTTAGAGACTTCTTTCAGCATCTTGCGGTCTGCTCTTGGGCTGAACTTGCTGGGGCGGCCTGGCCTGAACAAGTTGGCACTTGTTTGGAATCTTCTCCACTTGTAGATGATCTTCCGGACAGTCGAATGATTGATTTCAAATTGTTTGGAGATCTTTTTAAATCCCTTCCCAGACTCGTAGGCATCTATAACCTTCTTTCTGAAGGCCTCAGAGAGCTCTTTTGATCTAGGCATGGTGACGCCACACTTCAACAACAAAGAGCAAACCAAACGAAATGTCTGAGGTTTAAATAAGACAGGTTCCTCCAAGATCCTCTCTCATCTTCTAATCATTTGCACCTGAGCTGGTGCACCTGATTCTAATTTTAGGTATTTGAAGTAGTGATAAATGTAGGGGTGTACTTACTTTTTCCACATGCGGAATTTGCATTTATGTTTATTTAAATTATACAATGGACTACAAAATGTAAATGTTTCATGATATTTGTTATATTATATCACCTTTATCTTTCAATATTGTTGAAATGAAGACCAAATAGCTGTATGTTGAAATATGTTGAAAAAGTCAAAACTTTTCATGGGGTGGACTTACTTTTTCACATGACTGTAGATCCAGGTTGATCTGCATAGGTAGGTGCTCCAATGTCATGAAAAAGAACCATTTCGATGTACAGTAAGTCAGGGACCTGTCAAGCCCGGTTTGTTGGATTAAGTGTATATCTGTGATCATACAAGGATGATCGTGTGATAGGTAGAGTAGGGATTATGCTAGTTCCCCTGTGTGTCAGACCTGGTTATCATTCCATTTGTCCCATATGGCAATGCACTAATAGACAGTAGTTAGGCCCATTAGCACCACACTAATTAAATTCCCCCTCCGCCACAATAACCTGACCAGAAGAACAGACAGACGTCGGTCAATAACCTGACCGACGATACCTGACGAACCCTGACACACGTCAGCTAGACAGCGACCACGCACTACACCAGCATAGCGATGGAACATCGATCAGGCAGGCAATATCCATGCCCAGAAGGACTTGTGATTGACAGGGGGGAGGGGCGAGTAAGAAGTAGGTTGCCGATTGGCAGAGTAGGGAAGGACGTGTGATTGGTCAGGGGCAGAAAGCTTCCCCGTGATTGGTGGAAGGAAGGTGGAAGGAGTGACACACTGATTGGCCACTGACCGATGGCATGACACGAAGGGCACGAAGCGCTCGGCCAATGAGAGGGGACGGACGCGATCAGAACATTCGAGGGGTCGAGAAGCGAGGCAGGGATTGGAGAGGAAGAGGGCTGACGTCACGAGATGGCCAGTAAAACCACTCGCTGGCAGACATTTTCTTTCCTCTCGTTGTTGGATTCCTTCTTGCCCGGACCTCTCTCCCTTTCTCTCGCGTTTGGACCTCTTCCAGTTTGGACTTTCGCTTGTTGGACATTGGAAAGACGTTGGAGCGCCGACGATTCTCTTACCCGGCATTCACGCACGGGACCTCACGAGTGATTGCGCGGGGACGTGAGGCTGGCCGTGCAGCGGCGTACGTGGGCCTGGTGGAGCGCGAACGGGGGTGTAACGAGGCCTACTTCCCACCAACATCGGAGCCACGGCAGGCTTGTGCGCTTGGAGCCGACGATACCTGACGAACCCTGACACACCTCAGCTAGACAGAGATAAGCCCACACCCATAAACACAACAATTGCTTTATTTATCCTTCCATTTGTCTTGTAGTTGAAGTCTGTGTGGGAGCACTCCATTAGAGGGGTTTAATTCATTGGCGCGTTTCTTTGTTCTTGGGGTCCGGCAATAAAGCCATGGTTATTTTTGTACCTAAAATCCGTCGTTTTTGTGAGTTTCTTTTCAAAGGGTGAAGGCATCGTCGGGGCCACACAGGTAAGTCGGCATTCTGTCCAACCCCCCTCGCGTATCATCCGCCATTGATTGAAGTGAACGCCTCATTAAAGCTCGATTAGCTATCCGTGGATGCTCTGTCTTAATAGAGCCATCCACAGGACAATATCTCCACACAGACAGCAGTTATTTCATTCATAGTTCAAACATGTTTAATAGATTTTAAAAAAAACAAAAAAAAAACACGATGTCCAAATAGGCCTTCCTATGCATTTGCTGACACTTATTCCATAAGGATCATCCCTAATGTGGACACAATCTTCTTTTTCTCCTTGCTGTAATATCTCACGACAAGGCATAGCTGCTTGAATGTGGTGATGTCTGTCGACTCGTCGATGATCAGGGAATATGATGATGAACCTAGATTGAAGTTCAATGAATAGTTGGGGGAAAAACAAGTTACAAACAAATACAAATTAATACAAAGACATGCTATATTTTAAAGGCAAATACAAAA
Source organism: Myxine glutinosa (assembly GCF_964187855.1). Classification (NCBI taxonomy): domain Eukaryota; kingdom Metazoa; phylum Chordata; class Myxini; order Myxiniformes; family Myxinidae; genus Myxine; species Myxine glutinosa. Next base: position 159,931,778 of record NC_136262.1, read on the forward strand.
TATAGGAAAAATCGTGAAATTACTGATAACTGAAAGAGATTAGTATGAATTATTAGTACTAGCAACGGTACCCACCCTATGGGTGGGGCTTCAATTGGGAGGCCCAAATGAAAAGGCAAAATATCAGAAATTGAAGGCTTTTTATTTTATTTTAAACGATTTATATAAGCATCCGTTAAATCATATCACACGCAAATCATCAAAATCTAAACAGTATTTGTAGAATTTCAATAAAAGCCGCATCACTGTTCATATCGGTAAATATTATTCCATCGTGTTTGGAAAACTAGAAAATTGGAAAAATTGGAAAATTGGAAAAACAACATAGCATATTTTACTCCAGGAGGTCCCAGGATTACCCACCCAAAATATCGTTGCGATCGGTTCAGCCGTTTTTGCGGTACGTGGGAACAGACAAACAGACAGACAGACATTTGGTGAATAATAGTAAGATGAATTGCCATAAATGTTTCCATAATTAGTATGAATTAGTCTACAATGCATTATAAGATTACAAATATCTCAAACTTGTTAAAGTGAAAATTACCTATATCGGCGATCACCTGCGTCTTGAAGTCGGGGCCAAGGATGTTCTTGATGAGGTTCGTGCATTTAGTTCGGTGGAGTTGTAAATGAGCCAAAGTGTTCTTCCCGCATGTACAGAATAATGTGATTCCTGACTGAAAATGACAAAGTTACCCAAAGTGTGTTTCGCTCGTTCTCCTTCCTGAGCTGCGAAAAGCGTTGATCATTTCGTCATTTAGATCATTTCGACCGTTTGCCACACACGCCCCTATTCGTCCCCTCTATTCTTGGCCGTGTGTGTGTGTGAGACGTGTTTTTTTGTGGAGTTGTACTGGAGATTTCTGATGTGGAATTTGATACACCAAAATCATCATCATGGTCTGAGTTGATTATGCGAATTAACTACAAATAATCCGGAAGAAATTCACATGTTTTAAATGTGCGTCATGTTGAGGTGTAGAGAGGGCAGTGGCATACATAGAGCAGACGAGCAGATTAATACGTGCTTCCATGACATGACATTCGAATTACAAAATAAACAAGCTTTCTGAGTATTGCGCTGCAATACATGTCCCCTACCGGCAGTCTGTCGTCCAGAAAACTGTTGGTGAAATTACCAAGGGTTATTTACCCACAGGTTCTGAATCGTTCCCAATCGCTAATTACCTCAGGACGGGCTCACCTGTGATTCGCACTCGGGACTTCGATTTATACACCTTGCAGACAGGTCAGTAGAAGCACGAGAAAATAAGTTGTTGATAAAGAACCTTTCGAGTCGCTAAATATCAGTAATTTATTATATTTTCCGGTTCACGATCAATGATCGATGTGCATATATATATGTTGCTCGGCTTGGCTCCGCCCCTCCAGCAAGTGCGTGCTGTGTCATGCTGTTGACGTTCGCGAGACGAGGCTGAGGGTGCGACTTGAGGCTTGAGGCGCATTCGCGTGGTGCGGCTTGAGGAGAACTCTGGAATAAACAAGAGATTGTAGCGGTTACCGCTGGATGCACACAATCGCCTTGCACCGGCCAGAACACGGCCAGACGCGCCTCTCCCGGGCATGCCCGGACTCACTGTTCCCGGGCACGCCCGAACCTCCCGGGCACGCCCGGTCTCGTCTTTCCCGGGCATGCCCGCTCTCGCCTTTCCAGGGCTCGCCCAGAGCGTCCGGGCATGCCCGCTATCGCCTTTTCAGGGCTCGCCCAGAGCGTCCGGGCATGCCCGCTATCGCCTTTCCAGGGCTCGCCCAGAGCGTCCGGGCATGCCCGCTATCGCCTTTCCAGGGCTCGTCCAGAGCGCCCGGGCACGCCCAGCCTCGACTTGCCAGGCTGCAGCCAAACACGCCCGGGCAGGTCCAGACTCGCCTTTCCAAGGCTCGCCCTTGACACCCGGGCATGCCCGGTATAGCTTTTGCCGGGCAAACTTCCCGACATAAATGTGTATATATATTGCTGCCCGATAAACGGGCTTGGGAGAATACCTGAGCTGTTTTGTTTCAATAAAGCAACTCGGACGAATTCCGTCTTTGGTCGCGTCAATTCTTTCGACTCGCGTTGGGGCGCAGTTCCTTCAAGATATCCATTTAAAAAAATATTTTCGTTTAATTAACGATATCTGCCAAACCACGCGCCCTATCGCAAATTCCAAAAGGACATTTTAGTGCTGAACAGATCTGTGAAGTTTCCCCTCGATTGGATCAAAAATGATGGAGGAGCTCGGTTTTAAAGGTTCATGCTTAAAAACGTCATAACTCTGAAACCATGTGACGCATGACGTCATGCTCGCTGACTTTTTTGTTCGTCATGGGAATGCGATTCTGCCTGCAAAGTCTGGCCTCGATCTGTTCAGCTGTTGCAGAGAAAAAGTGGTTTTCGTGTGTTCACGAAAAACAATATGGCGGCCGAACCACGTGACCTGTGACGTCATATTTACCATTAAAATATTCTACAGACGGAGTCCCTCCTACGGTGAAAATTTGATCCAAATTGGTCCAATTATGGCAGAGAAAATCTTTTTTAAAGATAATGAAAACTTAAAATGGCACCGAGTTAAGGATCATCAGAATGATCAGAATTCCCAAAGTTCAAAGTGCCATAACTTTGTCGAAAATGATCGAAACATCGTGAAGTTCGAACTTGACCTGTAACTTATCATGAGGAAACCATGTGCCAAGTTTGAAATCATTAGCTTTAAGCGTTTAGAAGAAAAGTCCGGAAAACTGTTCTTTGCGTGACGGACTGACAGACGGACGGACGGCATGCAAACCTATAGTCCCCTCCGGTGTGCACCGGTATGGGACTAATAACAAAAACAATGATGACATTGTGACAAAGCCTATATTAATTAATACTAACAATATTAATAGTTGCATCATTTGGAAACAATAACAACAAACGGGAACGTAAAACCCCTCCCCCCAAGTCCCAACCCCGACTCCCAAGCGTATGTGGTCACGCCCAGAGCCCGCCCTGGCCCAATCACCGTGACGTCATCGGGCTGGGTGCTCCTTCGAAAACATTCTCCGGTTCCGGTTGTTTTCACCGAGTGTACGAATGCATTGCAAGGCATTTTGAAATTGAAAAAAGTGCCGCGGATGGAGAGCAAAGTAGCCCAATTTTTGACGAGGAGCAGCACTTTTTTTCTATGACGTGGCAGGCATGTCCAATTGGGCGCCTTAGGTATCCGCCAAACCAACACATGCGCCAAACCAGTGCATGCGTCAAACCAACACATCCGCTAAAACAACACATCCGCCAAACGTTGGCATGCGCCAAACCAACACGTCCACCAACATTGGCATGCGCCAAACCAACACATCCACCAACATTGGCATGCGCCAAACCAACACGTCCGCCAAACGTTGGCATGCGCCAAACCAACACGTCCACCAACATTGGCATGCGCCAAACCAACATGCGCCAAACCAACACATGCGCCAAACCAGTGCATGCATCAAACATTGGCATGCGCCAAACCAACACATCCACCAAACGTTGGCATGCGCCAAACCAACACATCCACCAAACGTTGGCATGCGCCAAACCAACACATGCGCCAAACCAGTGCATGCATCAAACCAACACATGCGCCAAACCAACACATCCACCAAACGTTGGCATGCGCCAAACCAACACATCCACCAAACGTTGGCATGCGCCAAACCAACACATCCACCAAACGTTGGCATGCGCCAAACCAACACATGCGCCAAACCAGTGCATGCATCAAACCAACACATGCGCCAAACCAACATATGCGCCAAACCAGTGCATGCATCAAACCAACACATGCGCCAAACCAACATATGCGCCAAACCAGTGCATGCATCAAACCAACACATGCGCCAAACCAACATATGCGCCAAACCAGTGCATGCATCAAACCAACACATGCGCCAAACCAACACATGCGCCAAACCAACACATGCGCCAAACCAGTGCATGCATCAAACCAACACATGCGCCAAACCAACACATGCGCCAAACCAGTGCATGCATCAAACCAACACATGCGCCAAACCAACACATGCGCCAAACCAACACATGCATCAAACCAACACATGCGCCAAATCAACACATGCGCCAAACCAACACATCCGCTAAACCAACACATGCGCCAAACCAACACATGCGCCAAACCAACACGGAATGTGCAGGCATTGCAGGGATGGTCCAGCCGATTGCGGCTGTGATTGGCCCACAATATCCCACCTGCTCTTTGACAGGCTGTCACCCTGCACATCATTCAAGATATCCACCTTTTCCTTGCCCTCATTCTATGATTTCTTCTGTTGGACGTGCTCCACAGTGATGAGTCTACCTGATTATGTCTTAGTGCTATTCTTTGTCGAAAAAAGTACCTCAAAAGCATAAGCGTATGGTGATGACTGCAGAATAAAATGTCTGCGCTTGTGAAAAAGAGAGAGTTTGCATGAATAATCCAAAGAAATGGACGCTGGTCTTTTTCGGTGCACAACTGGGTAAAGAAAGAGAAAGAGCTAAAGGAAAATCTGTGTGGAGGTAAGTGGAGGAAGACTACACGTGAAGTTCAAATTGAGGATTTGGAGGCAGCCTCACTGCTGTGGATCTCAGAAATGTGCTTCATCTCGCTGCCCGTGAAGTCCTTTTTCTTCTTTCTTTCTTTTTTTACCTCCGCCACCGAATGTGGATGGAGGTTATGTTTTCACCCCTGTCTGCTTGTCTGTCTGTGAACAAGATATCTCAAAAACTTGTGGACGGATTCGAACGAAATTTGGCAGAGATGTAGCGTATGTGACAAGAACGAAATGATTCGATTTTGGTGAAGATCCAGATCAGGCTAGTATATATTTTTAAACTGATTCTTAACCATTGGGAGATAGGACCAAAACCAACATTAAAAAAAAAATTTTTGTATACAAGATCGAGGCTCGTGTAAGAACTAACATTAATCACAAAAAAAAGGACACAGAACATACAATAAAAGGAGCGGGAGACAAGATGGGGGGAGAGAGAGGGAAGCACACAAGTACAACATTCGAGAGCAGGGACATCGGGAGATCTGTGGGAGGGAGAGGGCTTGGGGGGAGAGGGCACGGGAAAGGGCGGGGGGAAGAAGAAGAAGAAGAAGGTGAAGTTGCATATGTGACAAGGAAGAATTGATTCAATTTTGGTGAAGATCGAATCCGGACCAGATAATATAAAAGTGATTCTTCACCATTGATTGAAAGGGCTAAACGATATATAGCAGCATATCTCAAAAAATTATGGACGGATTTGGATGAAAGTTGGTGGACAGGTTGGGTGTGTGACAAGATCGATTCGATTTTAGTAAAGATCTGAATACGGATTTGGATACGAGAATTTTTTTATTTTTATGATTCTTCACCATTGATAAAAGCGATATATAACATGATATTTAAAACAGTTATGGCAAAGCTTGGGGGCTGAGTTGGTTAGGTGACAAGAACAAGCAGATTAGATTTTGGTGCAGGTCCGAATCCAGATCCGGCCTATCATTAGATACAAAACGTAAACTACTCAGCCTAGTGGAGGTATGCGCTGCCGAGTGCCATTCTAGTTTTCATCAAAATCCTTTTCATTCAAACCTTTATTTATGACTTCAGCATCTAAAATGTAAGTTTTGTAGCGTTTGCGATAAATGGGTTAGTTAAACACAGTGCAAGTTTTTATAGGGTGGTGGGGAGTTCACTACTCGTGCCTGATGGAGTCGTGTAGCATTGTGCTTTCATGTATGTACTACTTGTGAATGTCTGCAGCTGCAGAGGAACCCGGGTAGGGTTTGAAAGAGAAAAGTGCTTACCTTGTGTAGGTTTTCTTGGTTGCTAAATGCATCTTTTTTTTCTTTTTTGTATACAAGATCGAGGCTCGTGTAAGAGCTAACATTAATGACAAAAAAACAAACGGACACATTAGGCGAAATAAAGGGAGCGGGAAACAAGATGGGGAGAGAGGGAGAAGCACACAAGTTCAACATTTGAGAGCAGGGACATCGGGAGATCAGTGGGAGGGAGAGGGCTTTGGGGAATGAGGCTTGGGAAGGGGGAGGGGGAGGGGGGGGGGGGGGAGATAGCAATGATTCTGAATGCTAAAATGTGAAGCTGAGCTAGGTGTGAGGCAGGAGCACCGGCCCAGAAGGGAGAGCAGCATTCCATTGAGCTGCGGATGAAAGCTTTGTATGTGGTGAGGAGCTCAGGTGTGCCCAGAAAGGACTTCGCACGACGGAGGATGCCCAGTTGGAGACTGGCTTTGGAGGCCAGCTTGGGAATGTGGTTTTCCCAGGAAAGATCATGGCAGATAGTGAGACCCAAAGGCTTGAGTGACAGAACTTCTTCAAGAGGATTGTTGAGAAAGTGGATGGGAGGGTTGTCCAGACAGTCTTTTCGGAGAGACATAGTGAGAGTGTGAGATTTGTCAGGATTGAAAGACATGTTCCACTTGTTTGACCAGTTTGTGATATTGTCCAGGTCTGCAGAGAGTGAAGAGGCTGCTGCCTGCCAATCTGAAGGTTGAGATATGGAGCGGCAGAGAGTGGAGTCATCCGCAAAGAGATAGAGAGGATTTTCCAGAGAGTCGGGAAGATCATTAATTAAGACCAGAAAAAGCACAGGGCCCAGAACACTGCCTTGAGAAACACCATCCTGGACAGGAAGAGGAGATGAGAGAAATCCATTCAGGGCCACACTTTGACTGCGACCAGAAAGGAAGTCCGCCAGCCATGCGTGGAGGTTTCCATGGATATCATACGAGGAGAGTTTGGTGAGCAGGGTGGGGTGCCAGACTGTATCGAAGGCACGTGATATGCCAAGGGGACAGCTCTGACTTCCTGTTTGGCATTGAGGACCTCCATCCATTGTTGAGACAGCAGAAGCAGCATGTCCAGAGTAGAGTGACCTGGTCTGAATCCAAATTGATGATCTGAGATCAAGCCATTGGAGAAGAGGAAGAATTTGATGTCAGAAGTGATGATCGATTCCATGACCTTGCTGATTATTGGGAGCAGGCTGATTGGTCTGTAGCTGCAAAGATCTGTTTTTGCACCTTTGTTGTGTAAAGCGGTAATGTTGGCTGATTTCCAAACAGATGGCAGATGACCTTGAGCAAAAGAGAGGATGAAGAGAATAGAGAGAGGGTGTGAAAGAGCGGCAGAGCAGGATATTAGAACCCGTGGGCTGATGTCATCTGGTCCAGTTGATTAAATCAAATTAAAATGATAATCTAATAATAATTTTAAGAGCAGAAAAATTTGTCACACACAAAATGAAATATTTATTGAAGACATGAGTTTAAAAAACGAGTGTATTTAAAAAAAAAAAACTTGAGTGATTAGTACATTTGTTACATGCATTGACGTTCAATGTGACAAGCATTTTACATGATATGAAATACGTTACCTATTGATCTTTCACATAAGAGAAACAGTACAATCTGTCATTCAGAGTTAGAAGCAAAACAAAGAAAAGAACCTGGACTGCCTTTTTGATGTACACACATTCATCTTAACAATCAGTTTGAGCAGCACAGTGGATCAATCCACCGATGCATTCAGAAAAGTTATCATAAGGGGCCAACTATTTATTAAGGACGCAAATGCGGAGAGTCTTTACGCACTCCCCCTCCACACGTGATTTTTTCAATGTCTACATTTTAACATTAACTTTGGATGCAGAGATATGTCCTAAAGATTCAATCTCATGCAGATAACAATTGATAATAATCGACAGTTAAAATACCCAAAAGTTCGGTTTTTTGGGAGGATTTTTCAAAATCACTCTATAGTGCCTGAGCCTTTGTAGCTGTGTGAAAAGTAATATTAAATGATCCCCAATTAGTGTGTGTGTTGTTGTCATAATATTAAATATGAATTTTCCTTTGTATGTGTTCGGAAGTGTTTCAGGCATCCACAAAAAAATAGGAAATAAAAACAAATTGACGTCATACACTCCTTCTAGTAATATATAAAGCTCATTCTCACCGATTGATATTAATGTTCGGTACCTTCCGGGTGACGTAGAAGGCTGTAATTTTGCGTGCCGACAGACATCAAAGCCGATACACCAGGAAAACTCACAGAACCATCGGAAAGCATCCATAAATGAAAAATATCCGATTTTCTGTAAATTTAAATAACTGTAAACTGTGAAATAAAAACCTCAACTGATATATCGCAGCAGGTCGGTGATGCTTGCCTATAATCATAAAGCTTATTTTATTTATGTACCAATGTACAAAGCACGGTTCATTATTGCTTACAACATATATCTCAATGAGCTGTCGCAATGAAGTCCTCAAGTTCGAGTCCCGGGTTGAGCAAGAGTTTTTTTTTCACACTAGCCCCACACAGGAATTTATTCTTGTTTGTTAAATTTATATTTGCTGATTTTTTGTAAGGGGAGGGGAACACCACAACCAAAAATGATAATTGTTATCAATTACTACAATTTGCATGTTCACACGAAATTCCCACCAACCCAAACTTCACTCCACCTTTTCATGCGTACATAATAAATAGATGGCCCCAAAGTGTCACTGGGTAAAAAGTGTTCTTTTATTTCTTTTTTTTCAATTGCACTGCTGTATTATAAAATTCAGTTATCTACTTGCTGTGGCGATCTATACTCATCCTGAAGTTGGGAGTCAGAAGGGGGATTCTAAGAGAAAGATGGACCGCCGGTATCCAAAACAGATAATGAACCTGCCGAGTTAGTGTCTGAAGATGTACACAAGCAAGAGCTTGGTTGACCTGAAAAGATCCAGTTAAACATGTGACGTTGCAATCGTGCAAGCACCATGACAGATATATTTATGTGAATGTGCACACACAGTTTGAACAAACAGCCATTTAAGCGAAACTTTTCCCTGCCATCTTTTCTAAATGGCATGAACAACAATAACAACAACGACAAAAAATCATAAAATGAAAACAATTCAGGAACCAGCCTGAACATTTACAAAAGTAATATCAACAACCAAACTGCTACAATTGCTCTGGCTGTACAGCATGTGATTGCGTGGTCATAAAGATTCAAGTGTCACATCATACATATTGCTGATAACCATATTTAAGGCATTTCAAGACTATTTAGACAGCTTATCTTGCGAAATGGAACAGCAAGAGGCACTGAGCCGGAAGAGAATAGCAAGGATAGAAATAAAAACACACCAGCTACAACTACGTCTGACTGTATAATTATTACTTTTGTTGACGAGGATTGAGGCTCACAAGAGAGGGATGCGAGGCCAACGACAACGGAGTATAAGGCAGACAAGGAGGGAACAATTGGGAAAGAAACCAACAAACAGAGATGTAATAAATACGGACACAAGGGCATGACAGGTGAGTAAGTAAAGGACAGGTAAGCTGCAGAGGAAAGTCAATGGGAGTGAGATCAGACATAGGAACAGGTGACGTCAAGAGGTGGTGATGGCTCATTGTGTTGAAGAAGTGGAGGGAAGAACATGATTGGGCAGACTAAAGGAGGCAATTCCACAATCGGCAGAAGGAGGAAGACAAAATAGTAGAGGCGAGTCGTTAATCTAGATTTGGGGAGAGCGACGAAGTTGGCTGAGCAAGTGTGACCTTGTGGGATGGTGGGGTTCGATCGATGAACAGATTCCAAGTGATTGACCAGTTTCTTATTATTTTCTCCAGATTTCCAGACACGCCTGACTGTCGTTGACGTGAGGGCCTTTCTGGCACAGAGTGCTCAACTGCAATACTAACTGAGAATTGGATACGAGAAGGTCCCAGGACACCAGCCTCCAAGGCAGGATGCCACGGCTATGGACATGATGCAAGTTCTGTTTCACAAAACATGGCACCTGGTCAAGTTTGTGACGTGCAACGTTTGGTTATTTTTCATTGCCACGTCAGAAGAGAGCCAACATCTGCTCAGTTTGAGACGTCAAAGCTGTTTGCTTTCCTTTCATTTTTTAAAGTCACAATGCTTGTTGCTGTTGTTTCTATTAAGCCTGTGGCTGCTGGTTGCATCATCTTTCTGGAAGCACGTTTGTGCCGCTGATGCAGTGCCCAAATTACCAGGTATTCAATTTGCCAAACTCAGAGGGATGACGGGCTGAGTCAACCTCCCTGGTGTTACTTCAACGATCAACCGGGATTCGAACTCGGGATCCTAGGATCCCAAGCCGGCACCCTAACTGCTAAGCCAACTTTTGCAATACCTGGCTGTTCAATTTAAAACACTTGCAAAGAAAGAAATCTTGGATTGTCACAACTACACCATACTGACAAAAGTCATGGGACACCATTTTATTGGAAACGCGTAATAAGCCTTGTTTTGTGACCATTACATCTATACACAAAGAATTAAGTTAAGCACCCCTACACAACGAATTAAGGTAAGCACCCCCTAATATATATTCTTTGTGTATATGTATACATTGGCATATATTCTAAGGTATGTGAGATCAAATAATGATTGGTATGACATTAGCAATTATCCATTGATGAAATTGAGTGATCAAAGTGAAAAAAAGTGATTGGTTGAGTCAGTGATCCGATCACGTGGGTCCTACACACGTTATTGACGCAAAGATCGCTAGAGGTCTTCTCAGAACAATGACTGTACGTTAGAAAACATAAACGTCATCCACACTGTCCGTGATGGACCTATAGCTCCATACTTAAATTGAGGTGAAAATATGCCTAAAATTCCCAAAAAATTTCACCTTAAATTATTCAGAATAAAATATTGAAAACGGCATGATTGTTATGTTTTTATGTGACCATAATATCACTTCTCCAGAAAATATAGCAATATCATGGGTATATTACACTGTTTTGACGACAACAACCTTGTAATGTGCGAGGTTGTAAAAAAACGGGGGGGGTGCTTAACTTAATTCTTTGTGTATATATTATAAAACAGGCGTGTCTGTCTGTCCGTCCGTCCGTCACGAAATGACTCCCTCGGTTTTGGGGCTAGCCCCACCAAACTGTCTGTGGAACATTTTGGCGTCCCAGCAGATATTGTAAGGTAGGTAGCAGGTTTCATAAATTCCTCAATAAAAATTATGATTTTGAAATTGGCTCGATACGGGCCTAGCACTCCTGAATCCAGAAGTGAACAGATGACGACAATGAGCTGGCTTGATAATATCTCAATACAATCGTGATTTAACGTAGCATTTTGTGATAGTATTAATGTATGATTGGAATGATGCTGTTTGGAATGAAAATATAGATATTGAGTTTAAATATGAATGAGGAAATGACGTGAGGGTTTCTACTTTCTAACCGCGGATTCCACATGTGCAGATTCGCCATTGACTGGGTATAGAACCATTCAGACGAGGTACGTTTTTTGCCCAAGTCCTTCACGAACCTGCTGTCCATGTCTGACGTTCAACTGAAGGTGACACAGGAATGTGGAATTTATTGGTTCATAGTTTCCCATTCGCCGTTTTTTGCCCAAGTCATTCACGAACAGGCTGTCCATGTCTGTCATTTGACGGAGGGTGGCACAAGAATGTGGTATTTATTGGTTCCATGATTTAGCATTCACAGTTTTCGCATTGGTTGTTTGCTTTTGGCTTCCCACCCATAGCACGGGTACATTATAAAACCTCCCTGTGGTCTAATCACAGCACGGACCATTGCCGTAACAACTACTACCAGTTGTTGAGAGGTATGAGGTGAGAAGTATTTGCATCCCACAATTGTTTCAGATTTTGTGGTCGTGGTTGTTGAACCTGTAACTGGCGTTCCAACACATCCCAGACTCTGTCATCGTATGTGAACAATAGTGCAGGAAGATTAGCTAGAAATTGGCATGATGTGGGAAAATTTGGGGACAGAGATGAAAATTGGCTGAAATGACCTAAATACCCTATAAAAGCTTTGCCGAAAGTTCCCCATAATTCCTGGGGGTGGAAGGTACCTAATTTGCATATTTCCAAGATGGCCAATACCGGTGAAGGTAAAATTTATAACTTTTGAACCGAACAGGATAGAAGCATATTTAACATGCCTAGTTCCACTAATTTTAGGGTGGAGAACTCATTTCTGAGGTTTTTGGGTGGCTACGGCGTCATTTAGAGGTCATTTTGGGTGGTGATGGGGTCATTTAGAGGTAAAAATATGCAAGTTATGGTAAAAAGTGGGTTACGGAGTCACCTCTGGCAATATCATTAATGGTAATTAAATAATGGTAATAAACATTAAGGTAATTAATGTCTTTCATGGGTGCCACAGGTTTCATCATAGCAGGAAGCAGCCTGGAAGAGTTGTGGCGCACCATCTACGGCAGTGACAGCATCACCCATATGCTCGATGGGCATGCCTACTCACGTGCACTACGGCTTCATACACTTTCTGCCCAAGCCATCGTCACTGTCCTATTTGAGACACTATGGTGCACTGGATGGTGTAGATGTGGCGGCGCTTAATCAAATATGGTCAAACCTGGTAGCCGAGGAGATAGGGGTCAGTGATGCGACGTCGGACCCTGTAATAATACAACTCACCAACCAACACCATGAGTCAGCTATACCAAACAGCCAGTCCTCAGAGTAGGACCGCCAAATTGTGGATACAGTATGTAGATCAGGTATCACTAATGAAGCAGTTTGTACGTGCTGAGCGCAGCGGGTACTTCTCTCTTCACCTCCATACCATTGCTCGAATGCAACAATACTTGCATGCTGCGGGGCGTCTGGCATACGCGAAATCATCCCAGGTGTACCTGCAGGCAATGGAGGATTTGGAGGAGAAATGCCATCTGAAGATTGGGAGAAGTTTGTTGGTGATGGGTACTTCACTATTCGCCACACCAGCAAGTTCTGGTCTGGTGTCTGGTCAGACATGACCATCGAACAAGTATTGATGAGGGCGATTAAGACCACTGGAGGGCTCACACGTGGTCGGCGCATCACTGACAGTACTCTTGCACAGTGGGTGGGCGCTGTACCCCTTTGTATACCGATATGTGAGGCTCTGGAGGAGCTTTCAGGCATGCGCTGTGAGCCATCAGACCAACACTCACTACATAAGGACCATGCTGAGTTGGGGCAGGCTAGACAGACTCAAGATGATGCTGATCGAAAGGGGTTGGTTGGATGGCTCAATTCACACAATCCCTTTGAGTACAGAGACAAGTTGGTATCTATCTTCACTGGAGTTGAGGTGGATTCCAGTATAAACTGTGACAATGCTGTCACTATTGGCTCCGAACAGCACACGCAGATGATGGGGCAGAACTTTGCAGACTTGAAGCTACAGAAAAAGAAAAGAGTTCAGCCATTGTGAGCCATGCGCTCCACTGTCAAAGTGCAGAATGAGCCTTTGGTTGTCAATGAGCAGCAGATGCTGAACAGGATTCTGGCTGTTTTACAATCAAGCAATGACTTGAGAGATTTTGTTCAGTATGAATTCGTGAACTTCACCCCTGCTCTATTCGATGCTGTGTCCATGCGTAAGACAGTAAAGGCTGCTCTGAATCGTATCCTTGACGTGAATTCACACCTAGTTGACTCAACAGTTATAGGCCCAGTTCCCATAGTTATAGATGGGGGTCACTTTCTGCACGCCGTTGTATGGAATACACCCTGTACATATGCAGATGTGATACAAAGCTATGTGAGCTATGTACAAAAGCATTACCCAAACCGCCTTGTCATCGTGGTCTTTGATGGGTATGGTGCTCAACTCAGCACCAAGGTTGTCGAGCAGTCCAGGAGAGCCAGCAAGGTTACATCTGCAGCCATTGCTGTATCACCACAGATCAACACATCCACAACACAAGCAGAGTTTCTGGGGAATGGAGCAAACAAGACATCGCTGATGAAGTTGGTCTCAACAGAGCTGAGGGCTGTTGGCATTCTTACCCGTCAAGCAGAAGCTGATGCTGATAACCTCATTGTCAGCACAGCTCTTGAGTACAGCAATGTCGATCTGGGGGTTCATGTTGTCTCCAAAGATGCAGATGTCATGATATCTCTGCTTCATCGTAAGCCATCCGGTGAGTCGATCATACTCATTAATCCTCAATCGGGTGGGGTGGAGCCTAAGTATGTAGATATTGACAAGCTCCAAGTTTCTCTGGGCCCTTTGAAGGAAGTGATTCTTTTCGCCCATGCCTTCACGGGGACTGACACGACATCAGCAGCATACTGCCGAGGTAAGGCTCAAGTGTGTCAGCTGCGGAGAAACAGATCCACTCTGAGAGACGAGATGTCTATATTCTATAAGAAGGACGCGTCTCAGGAAGAAATCGGTGTTGCGGGTGAGCATTTCTTTCTTGGCTGGTATGGTGCCGAAAAATTTGCCTCACTGAACAATGCTCGGTTCTTCAAGCTTAAGCAAATGATTGCGAAGCAGTCTGTGACAAATGTCATGAACCTCGCTGTCCTCCCTCCCACATCTGGTTCAGCCAGGCAGCATAGTCTGCGGGCATATCTACTGATTCAGCAGTGCCAGGGTGTTGAGCTCGATTGTACCCAGTGGGGCTGGGAGATGCGGGCAGATGTACTTTGTCCAGTGGGTTCAGCAAACCCATCTGCCCCTGAGAGAGTCCTGGAACTCATATTCTGCAACTGTAAAATGGGATGCAAGACAGCCTCTTGCAAGTGCAGGAAGGCAGGTCGTGCATGCACACCAATGTGTGAAACATGTCTAGGAGAGAACTGTTATAATGCCCCAGTTGTTGAGGAGATTGATTAGATTACCTTAAATCCCCTTGTACTTGCACTTGCTTGCTTACTTACTTGCTTGTATTCCCTTGGACGCACTAAATAATTGAATTGTTTTGTATGTTTTGTATGCTAAAAAAACCCCACGACAGCTTAACACAACCAATTTCCTGGTGTTTATATTAAAATCTGGTATGAATTCAGAAGTGTCATTTATTATTCTATAACAATTGGTTCCACAATTATCACAAGTATCACAATTACAGCTTTTTAGTGGTGGTAATCTTCAACATATGCAAATTTAGGTGCCTAATTTGCCCCCCCTCAATGACTCTGTAGCCACCCAAAAACCTCAGAATTGAGTTGTCCACCCTAAAATTAGTGAAACTAGACATGTTAAATAAGCTTATATCCTCTTCGGTTCAAAAGTTATAAATTTTACCTTCGCCGGTGTCGGCCATCTTGGAAATATGCAAATTAGGTACCTTCCACCCCCAGGAATTATGGGGAATTTTCTGCAAAGCTTTTATAGGGTATTTAGGTCATTTCAGCCAATTTTCATCTCTATCCCCAATTTTTCTCACCTAACATTATTCTTCCTCCACTACAATGCGTAGCTGGACTCATCGCCCCATAAAACCTGTGGTCACATTTCACGGCCTCAGGATACTCATTGGTTGCACCACAGACTGTGAAATGCATTGATCACATTGATGAAAAAGTTAGAAGACCTGTGCTGGTGCTTGCCTGACATTCCAGTGAGGCCCAAAATTTTTCTTCTCACAGGTTTAATGTGGTGACAGAGCCAAATGCGCTCCTTCGGCCCATCCGTTGTAGATCCTCCTTCCTTTTGAAGTGATTTTTGAAGATCTTCCAGCTTAACGGTCATGGTTGACGTTCCACTTCATGACGACATTCCCTACAGTTGATATGGGGATAGCTAATAAAACAGTTAAAATTATCTCCATGAAACGTCCATTTTGAAAGCTGATGTACTCCGTTAACAGGAAATGGGACACGATGTTCCGAAACCGAACGGTGTAACCATTTGCAATTTAGACTGCATTTGGTGATCTTTTGGAAGTTCCAAATTTAGTCAATACCACTTGACATAATTATATGCAAATAGAGGGAAATGTTGAAGCCATGTCGATGTATTCTAGGGGTGTGTGAGGGGGGTGAAGGGGGTGAAGGGGGTAGCACAAATCACCACGGATTCACAAAATGTTGCTCAATCAAGTAGGCCTATGAATGCCGAGATGCCAATTAGATATTTGCATAACTTTAAGACAACTTAAACACAGGCATTTCCACAGATGGTAGCTTGTTATGATATTTACAAATTCCATCACGTCAAGAGAAATGTTAAGAAAGAAAACAGGAAAATACGGACATCGATTCGACATGAGGGGAAATTATTTGGGATGAGGGTGCGGGGTGGGGAGAAGTGGCCCATGCCAGATTATTTTACTTCTTCTGCAGAAAGTTGGAGGGAACCCAACCCTCTTGGGCTTGCCCATTCAAAAGACGGCAAAACCACCAGCCATTTGCATCCCGCTCGAGCACATGCATCATCGCTCCTTCCTGGAAGCTCATCGTCTCGTCATCTCCTTCATAATTTCCTACAGCAATGAAGATCTCTTTTGTGTCCTGTTTATGGAGCAAATTGAAGGCCGACACCGTTCCGTTGCTATCTCCCGCGCCTCTTTGCATTGCTCTGTTCCCCTTGCTCTCCGCCTCTCCCAGTCCACTTTGCGACGCAGGCCGAGAACACTTTTTCCGACCGGCCTGTTCCAAATGGATGGAGGTTTTCTCAGCAAGAGGCAGCAGCACAGCAGAACGTGGTCTCAACACCTTTGCTTTGAGCTCAGCCTGCACACTCAAGTGATTGGCTAAATCCTGAACTGACTTGAGTCCCTCGGTTTCCTTCACGGCCGCACTGCTCTTTTGGCACTGGGCTGGCTCATAAGACGGCACTGCTTTGGCGGCGGTGGACGAATGCTTTGGTGGTGGTGGTCTCGTCGGCCGTATAACCGATTTGGCCTCCTCGTGTTTGGAATTGTGGCTCTCTGGAACCTCGGAACCAAATTCGACCTTCTCCCTCGATCTGGATGTACGCAACTTTGGTTTCAAATTCTCTTCAGGACATTCTGTCTCTCCAGAACCATCAGGCATTATACCACACAAAGGCCTTGATCCATCAGCAATGTCATTGTTCTTGTAATTTAAAATACTTCGATCACCCATACCATTTCTCATCAATACAGATTGTATCCGTGGTGGTGGACACGGCAAGTTTGACTCTTGGTCTTGTGGCCTCTGCTTGTGTCCAATATCATTTGTAAGCAACTTCCGATGGCTGGTAGGCCGAAGCTGGTTACGAAGATTACTAATGTCAATCCCATCATCTTGTTTTGCTGCCATATGTGACAGAGGTCGCACAGGGCGAGGCTTTATAACTGGTTTGCTTCGTGAAGAATTGCAAGGTAAGACATTAGAGATATCCTTTTTCTCTTCCTCTGTCGATTCTTGAGACTTTGACTCAACAAAAGCATTTATTAGATTCCCAATAACCTTCGATGCAAATGCACTTCCTGGTTCCTCATCATTCTTGCAACCCGAGCGGTTTATTGGTGGCAGACGTGACGTTATATGCAAGGGGTTTTTGTCCGTAGCATCAATATTGTCTCCTGCCCCAGTGACAGAGCCTGGTTTCCAATCAGACTTTTCTTTAACCTGATTGCTTTCCATCCCTGCAGCAAAATCAGCTCTGACAATGCTGGGGCTTAGTTTTTTTGTGGCTTTCACAGGTGGAGCTGGTCGAACAGGACTCAAAGCACGGCTTTGACACTCCGTGTCTCCATTAGATCCACGACGGCCTCGCCTGCTCCAATCAGGCAAATCGGTATCTTCGGTCTCCAGACTCGAGTCACGGACAAGCCGACCATCTCCAGGAGGCGCGGGTGGTGGTACACGTGGGCGATTGACGTTGCTGGGTTTCCTCACGATTCCGGTCTTCTTTCGCTTGTCAATGTAGGATTTTGGAGCCCAACCTTCTTGCTCACCAATTTGTACGTACCACCAGCCATTCAAGTTCTTCTCAATAACCTGCAGCAAAGCAAATGGTGAAGCTTCCTTAAAAGTAACTTTGTGTGATTGATTAATGAATACATTGACAATCAAAATAAATGTGTGCACAGTAGATCAGACTTTCTCAAGGTTTCCATTTTCATTATCCTTACAACATTAGGATAGAAACACCATTTCCTAGTGACAAATATTGCACTGAATGCTGTCTTTCCTTTCCCACTTCCTCTCTCTCACTGCTGCATAAACCCTTCAACCATCCATTCATACTTTTGTAACAGCAGTAAAATCATTCAAGTGTCAGGGCTGACGCAACTTTATCATTCAGGCACGAAGACACAAGAGAATGGGATTAACAGTGTCTGTCTTAACAGATTAACAGTGTATATATATGTGCAGTGTCTGTCTTGTCTCGTCACTGAACTACTACCTCAAACTTTTGTGAAATCGTACCAAACTTCTGGTATGCACATATCTCTCCCGTGGGTTTGTCCTTAGAGTATTTTTTTTTTGAAAATAAATTTTTGTTTGAATTATGTGGTGGTGAGGTGTTTTGAATTACTTGGTGGTGAGGTGTTTTGAATCACTTGGTGGTGAGGTGTTTTGAATTACGTGGTGGTGAGGTGTTTTGAATTACTTGGTGGTGAGGTGTTTTTAATTACGTGGTGGTGAGGTGTTTTGAATTACGTGGTGGTGAGGTGTTTTGAATTACGTGGTGGTGAGGTGTTTTGAATTACGTGGTGGTGAGGTGTTTTGAATTACGTGGTGGTGAGGTGTTTTGAATTACGTGGTGATGAGGTGTTTTGAATTACGTGGTGGTGTGTTTTGAATTTCGTGGTGGTGAGGTGTTTTGAATTACGTGGTGGTGAGGTGTTTTGAATTACTTGGTGGTAAGGTGTTTTGAATTACGTGGTGGTGAGGTGTTTTGAATTACGTGGTGGTGAGTTGTTTTGAATTACGTGGTGGTGAGGTGTTTTGAATTACGTGGTGGTGAGGTGTTTTGAATTACGTGGTGGTGTGTTTTGAATTTCGTGGTGGTGAGGTGTTTTGAATTACGTGGTGGTGAAGTGTTTTGAATTACGTGGTGGTGAGGTGTTTTGAATTACGTGGTGGTGAGGTGTTTTGAATTACGTGGTGATGAGGTGTTTTGAATTACGTGGTGGTGTGTTTTGAATTTCGTGGTGGCGAGGTGTTTTGAATTACGTGGTGGTGAGGTGTTTTGAATTACTTGGTGGTAAGGTGTTTTGAATTACGTGGTGGTGAGGTGTTTTGAATTACGTGGTGGTGAGTTGTTTTGAATTACGTGGTGGTGAGGTGTTTTGAATTATGTGGTAGTGAGGTGTTTTGAATTACGTGGTGGTGTGTTTTGAATTTCGTGGTGGTGAGGTGTTTTGAATTACGTGGTGGTGAAGTGTTTTGAATTACGTGGTGGTGAGGTGTTTTGAATTACATGGTGTGGTGAGGTGTTTTGGATTACATGGGGGTGAGGTGTTTTGAATTACGTGGTAGTGAGGTGTTTTGAATTATGTGGTAGTGAGGTGTTTTGAATTACGTGGTGGTGAGGTGTTTTGAATTACATGGGGGTGAAGTGTTTTGAATTACTTGGTGGTGAGGTGTTTTGAAATACGTGGTGGTGAGGTGTTTTGAATTACGTGGTGGTGAGGTGTTTTGAATTACATGGGGGTGAAGTGTTTTGAATTACTTGGTGGTAAGGTGTTTTGAATTACGTGGTGGTGAGGTGTTTTGAATTACATGGGGGTGAAGTGTTTTGAATTACTTGGTGGTAAGGTGTTTTGAATTACGTGGTAGTGAGGTGTTTTGAATTACATGGGGGTGAAGTGTTTTGAATTACATGGTGTGGTGAGGTGTTTTGGATTACATGGGGGTGAGGTGTTTTGAATTACGTGGTAGTGAGGTGTTTTGAAATACGTGGTGGTGAGGTGTTTTGAATTACATGGGGGTAAGGTGTTTTGAATTACTTGGTGGTAAGGTGTTTTGAAATACGTGGTGGTGAGGTGTTTTGAATTACGTGGTGGTGAGGTGTTTTGAATTACGTGGTGGTAAGGTGTTTTGAAATACGTGGTGGTGAGGTGTTTTGAAATACGTGGTGGTGAGGTGTTTTGAATTACGTGGTGGTGAGGTGTTTTGAAATACGTGGTGGTGAGGTGTTTTGAATTACGTGGTGGTGAGGTGTTTTGAATTACATGGTGTGGTGAGGTGTTTTGGATTACATGGGGGTGAGGTGTTTTGAATTACGTGGTAGTGAGGTGTTTTGAATTATGTGGTAGTGAGGTGTTTTGAATTACGTGGTAGTGAGGTGTTTTGAATTATGTGGTGGTGAGGTGTTTTGAAATACGTGGTAGTGAGGTGTTTTGAAATACGTGGTGGTGAGGTGTTTTGAATTACGTGGTGGTGAGGTGTTTTGAATTACATGGGGGTGAAGTGTTTTGAATTACTTGGTGGTGAGGTGTTTTGAAATACGTGGTGGTGAGGTGTTTTGAATTACGTGGTGGTGAGGTGTTTTGAATTACATGGGGGTGAAGTGTTTTGAATTACTTGGTGGTAAGGTGTTTTGAATTACGTGGTGGTGAGGTGTTTTGAATTACATGGGGGTGAAGTGTTTTGAATTACATGGTGTGGTGAGGTGTTTTGGATTACATGGGGGTGAGGTGTTTTGAATTACGTGGTAGTGAGGTGTTTTGAAATACGTGGTGGTGAGGTGTTTTGAATTACATGGGGGTAAGGTGTTTTGAATTACTTGGTGGTAAGGTGTTTTGAAATACGTGGTGGTGAGGTGTTTTGAATTACGTGGTGGTGAGGTGTTTTGAATTACGTGGTGGTAAGGTGTTTTGAAATACGTGGTGGTGAGGTGTTTTGAATTACGTGGTGGTGAGGTGTTTTGAATTACGTGGTAGTGAGGTGTTTTGAATTACGTGGTGGTAAGGTGTTTTGAAATACGTGGTGGTGAGGTGTTTTGAAATACGTGGTGGTGAGGTGTTTTGAATTACGTGGTAGTGAGGTGTTTTGAAATACGTGGTGGTGAGGTGTTTTGAATTACGTGGTGATGAGGTGTTTTGAATTACGTGGTGGTGTGTTTTGAATTTCGTGGTGGTGAGGCGATTTTAATTACGTGGTGGTGAGGTGTTTTGCATTACGTGGTGGTGATGTGTTTTGCATTACGTGGTGGTGATGTGTTTTGAATTACGTGGTGGTGAGGTGTTTTGAATTACGTGGTGGTGAGGTGTTTTGCATTACGTGGTGGTGATGTGTTTTGCATTACGTGGTGGTGATGTGTTTTGAATTACGTGGTGGTGAGGCGATTTTAATTACGTGGTGGTGAGGTGTTTTGCATTACGTGGTGGTGATGTGTTTTGAATTACGTGGTGGTGAGGTGTTTTGCATTACGTGGTGGTGATGTGTTTTGCATTACGTGGTGGTGATGTGTTTTGAATTACGTGGTAGTGAGGCGATTTTAATTACGTGGTGGTGAGGTGTTTTGCATTACGTGGTGGTGATGTGTTTTGAATTACGTGGTGGTGAGGTGTTTTGAATTACGTGGTGGTGAGGCGATTTTAATTACGTGGTGGTGAGGTGTTTTGCATTACGTGGTGGTGAGGTGTTTTGCATTACGTGGTGGTGAGGTGTTTTGAATTACGTGGTGGTGAGGTGTTTTGAATTACGTGGTGGTGAGGTGTTTTGAATTACGTGGTGGTGAGGCGATTTTAATTACGTGGTGGTGAGGTGTTTTGCATTACGTGGTGGTGATGTGTTTTGCATTACGTGGTGGTGATGTGTTTTGAATTACGTGGTGGTGAGGTGTTTTGAATTACGTGGTGGTGAGGTGTTTTGAATTACGTGGTGATGAGGTGTTTTGAATTACGTGGTGGTGAGGTGTTTTGAATTACGTGGTGGTGAGGTGATTTTAATTACGTGGTGGTGAGGTGTTTTGAATTACGTGGTGGTGAGGTGATTTTAATTACGTGGTGGTAGTTGTTTTGAATTTCGTGGTGGTGAGGTGTAATCGTCCTAAACTTCCGGTCTGCACCTATCCCTCCCGTGTGTGTGCTGAGGGGTTCCTTTTTAAATTGTTTTTTCAACCTAAATTGCTTATAAAAATGTAATATCACAAACACTACAAATAAATTTGTGCAAAATAATTGTTTGTATTATGATCGGTGTAAATTATGACAACAGAGTAACACCATCTTGGATGTGAGGGATGTCTGAGTCCCTCCTGGGAGATTGATCAGGTGTCTCCGGGCCATGGGACTGTTTGAGAGAACTGTCCGGGGCGATACAACACCAACCTCTTGCCACAATTTCTCTGGCATTTCGTCAAGCAATTCCTGCTATGCAAACGTATTTTTCTTTTTTACCTGTATTGCATATTGTTTAGGTACGATTTCAAAGTCATATCTGATCACAGAGTTTGTTCTTTGACCTTTCTCAATTTGACTCGTAGTTTTGCCACAAGGAGTTCATGATGTGTTCCACAGTTTGCACCTGGCAGTGTTGGCAGATAGCACAGCATTTTTCTATCTTCTATTTATTATAATACTAGGGCATGCCCGTACTATATATATATCTAAAATTATATCCCCCCCCCTCTATTTACATGAAATGGTTTGGTCCATTCGCAAAGCCAAAGCGAACGGCTTGCGAGTACGGTGACAATCCCCCCCCTCTATTTACATGAAATGGTTTGGTCCATTCGCAAAGCCAAAGCGAACGGCTTGCGAGTACGGTGACAATCCCCCCCCTCTATTTACATGAAATGGTTTGGTCCAAAGCGAACGGCTTGCGGAGTTTGGTAAATAAATCGCCATAGCTCGGTAACTACTTCTCCGATTAATATGAAACCTTGAAAAGGCACATCCTCGGGTCCCCAGCAATATACCTGGCAAGTTTCAAGTATATCGGACCCGTGGTTGTCGAGAAACAGCGGTCACAGACAAACAAACACACAGACACACACACACACAGAGATTACTGGAATTATAGATAGACTAGGGCATGCCCGTACTATATATATATCTAAAAGTATATCCCCCCCCTCTATTTACATGCAATGGTTTGGTCCAAAGCGAACGGCTTGCGAGTACGGTGACAATCCCCCCCCTCTATTTACATGAAATGGTTTGGTCCAAAGCGAACGGCTTGCGAGTACGGTGACAATCCCCCCCCTCTATTTACATGAAATGGTTTGGTCCAAAGCGAACGGCTTGCGAGTACGGTGACAATCCCCCCCCTCTATTTACATGAAATGGTTTGGTCCAAAGCTAACGGCTTGCGGAGTTTGGTAAAGAAATCGCCATCGCGTGCACAAACGCACAGGAAAGCGAATGAATCGCAAATTAGTTTTAATTAGTTTTAAAACATAGTTTAACGCCCGAGCGAGTTTAACGCAATCGCAAATCGCATCGCAAAGCGAAAGAATCGCAAATTAGTTTTAATTAGTTTTAAAACATAGTTTAACGCCAACATAGCGCCAACATAGTTTGCCGACGGGAAATAAATGAATACGCTCTCAAATGTGCCGTTCGAGGCAGAGTCTGTTCGCCACGTTCGGCACACGTGATAGCTCGCTGCTCTCTGATTGGTTGAATCGTTTTTTGGACATAGCTCGGTAACTACTTCTCCGATTAATATGAAACCTTGAAAAGGCACATCCTCGGGTCCCCAGCAATATACCTGGCAAGTTTAAAGTATATCGGACCCGTGGTTGTCGAGAAACAGCGGTCACAGACAAACAAACAAACACACACACAGACACACAGACACACACACACACACACAGAGATTGCTGGAATTATAGATAGATAACATGCACGCGCACACGCGCACACACGCACACTGTCCAAACCCAAAAGGTTATTCACAACCTCAAGTGTCTGACCACCGGTGAAGCTGATGCCATCAGCGATGCTCGATTGGAATCCAGCAATGGTGTAGTACTCGGGTTCTACCAGAGGAGGTTCTGGTGGTGCTGGAAAATGCACATCCCATGGCTGCAGGAGAGCGAGAGAATGACAATGTGCGATGGAAAAAGATGAGGGTTTGAGAGTTGATTATTGGACGCGATGGCAAGAGGGAGGAGAAAGTCATTGTAGTAACACAGCTTGTCGGATGTAGGCACTAACTTTTCAGCGTTTAACAAAGTCAATGGAAAAACAATCAAAAAGAGGTAATTGTCTGTGGGATGTTGAAAAGTTTTCATGCAAACTGTGGATATAACCAGTCATACGAAAGGCTAAGGAAGGACCATCGTTGTCAAGGCCCAATTAAGACAGATCCAAGTGTCTGATCTTACCTGAGTGGCGTTTCTCCGAGGAGGAGGCCGTTGTCTGAACTTTGGTGATTCTAAAACAAGCAGAGAGCACAAAAAAATAATCTAGGTCATTATACAAACAAATAGTTTTTGTTATAAACTAAAATATAAACTTCAACCAAAGTCAGCTGATCTCATCGACTAATCGCAAGGAGCGTTAAAAAAACAAGTCTGAAGTGCATAAAATGATGAGGCAAGTTGTGATACAAAAACGAAGAAAGATTATTCCAATTGTGCAGAGATGCTCAGTTAAATGACAATAAGCTACTGCCACGACTTTCAGAAAAATGCAACCAGTATATTTAAATAAAACGACAATAAGAATAAGCTCATTAAGCAACCGAGCTCGAGGAATAAATGAAAAAGCAAGTTGTCGTTTTCTCAAACTTTCAAGACTAGTTCATTACAATAGCCATATAATCATACAAGCAGATTACCGAGCTCCACCGGCCTGTTCTAAGGGAATCTGTTCCCAATAGAGTGTGGAATATTTAAGGAATTTGCCAGGAATGTCATTTGACAGCATAATAACAGGGACTTGTGGAAATTCCACGTAATGTAAAATGTGACTCCAAGTCCTGAACCCCTCTCCCTTCCCCACCCATTCCAACCCAAAGTCTCCAACCCCAAGTCTTCAAACCCCCTCCTAACCCTAATTCCTCAAACCCCCTCTCCCAACTTTGTCCTCTCCTCCCCCTTTCTTGTTCAAGTCCTCCCTCCCCCAAACACCTACCCTACCCCAGGAACCCAACTCCACCCACCCGGCCAAAGCATTAACCCCACTTTCCTGACTCTGTTCTTTCTCTGCCCCTCCTCCCCTCCCACCCCACCCTCCCCCCAACACTCCAACTCTCCGTCCTCCACTCAAGATAACCTCCACTCAATTTCAGAATCATTGGAATCTCCCGCGATGAAGCTAACTCCAAGGGCCTCTCACTCACTCACCGCAGGCAGGTTGGTGGTCTTTCCGTCTTCTACCGACTCCTCTCCGGCCTTGCCCCCCCAGCTCTCTCTGGGCTCTGTCCCGCAAATATTTCTACAGGTCACACAAGATCTGCCTGCAACCCTCTTATGGTTAAACTGCTCTCTGCTCACCTTCACTCCTTCATTCCTCTTTTCTCCCGCCTCTGGAACAAACTCCCTCACTCTCTTCAATCCCACTCCACCCTCCAGGTCTTTAAAACAGCTGTTCACCACCATCTCTTATCTTCCTCCATCCAAAACCTTGATCTTTTCTACCCCCCGCTAATTTCACCCCAATTCCACTTTTTTGAAATACCAACTTCTGTCCTGGAAGTCCTTGGGTTTTATACTTCTCCCACCCTCCCCCCCCCTTCCCACGCCTCCTCCCCCCAAGCCCTCTCCCTCCCACACATCTCCCTGCTCTCAAATGTTGTGTGCTCTCAAGTGTTTGTGTGCTTCCCCTTCTCTCCCCATCTTGTCTTCCGCTCCGTCTTTTTATATATTTTGTTTGTCTGGTTGATTTGTTTGTGAAGTAAATGTTAGCTCTTTCACGAGCCTCGATTCAGTATACAAAAAAAACAAAAAAAACTATACGTTGGACGGAATTGACTGAATAGTTAGTAGTTATACTTTTTTTTTTTTTTACTTCTGGTAGTTGTATAAACCAGCAACACTGTGCCTATACACTGCCCTTGTGCGCAACCTCGGGACAAAAATGCACACAACTCAAAATTGCATGAATATCGATATTTGTAGACGTGCGCATGCACCGTCCTGACCCAAGAGCTCTTAAATGAGGCATTATGCGTGCTGTGGTTACAACGTTTACCCCGTTCAGATGCAATCGCACAACTTGCTTGGATTATTTGAGGCAAGAAATGTTTTACAAACAAATTGGGTGTTTTTTTGTCACTCAATAAAGGTAATATTAAATGATCCCTGACCCAATTCCTTAGTGGGTGTGGGGAAGTATTTTAGGCCCCCACAAAGAAATTGAAAAACAAAAATTAGATTTTTTCAAAGTGCCAACAGGAATAGAACAGGACCAGAAAACACCGGGTGCCCTTGTAAATAAAAAAAACACCTGACAAAAAATCCCTAAAATAAGTTGTTGGCCTATGTTGACCTCAAAAATACTTGGTGGTTGAATTCAGTGACCAGATATGCAAATCCTCTTCAAATTTCAAGTTAATAGGATGAAAATGGAGGATTTTAGAAATTTGGCCTATGTTGACCTTTTGGCTATGTTTACCTCAAAAATAGTTGGTGGTTGAATTCAGTGATGGATGTGATGCAAATCAAAGATGTGATGGATGCAAATCCTCTTCAAATTCAAGTCAATCGGATGAAAATTGAGGATTTTATAAATCTGACAAAGTTGGTGACCTTTGGCCTATGTTGACCTATTGATCTTTTGACACCCAAAACAATAGGCCTCTTGCTTATGATCAACTCTACCGTTTGGTGAAGTTTTGTGAAGATCGGTTGAAAATTGTGACTTGTAGGCGACTGACATAGAGACAAACAGACAAACAGACAGACAAACAGATAGACAAACAGATAAACAAACGCACAAGACCAATATACTTGAAAAATCTTGGATTTTCGCAAGTAATAAAATAAAAGCCCAATTTCCATTCGTATAGCAACCGGTTTATCGTTATCACCAACTTACCATGGATGCATTCGTAAGGAGTCTGAGGTTCCGTTTGCAGGAGAATGTATTTGTTTCCAAAGAATTAAGTTTTCTTGGTGAAATAAATGGACGAAAAGGAAATGATTTGTTGGACGGAATTGATGGAATAATTTGTGGTTATATTAGTTTTTACTTCTGTGGTGTGTTCAGTTACTAAATATACCTCGTGTTGGCCTAATGGTTAGGGCGGCGGGCTTTGGATCCTAAGGTCCTGGCTTCGAATCCCGTTGAAATTAACGCCAGGTGGGGTTGACTCAGCATGTCCATCCTTCCGAGGTCGGCAAAATGAGTACCAGATAACTGGTTAAAGAGAGGCATTGCATCAGCGGCAGACGCGCCCCCTTAAAATGATGCAACCAGCAGCCGGGTGACTGCACACGAACCACCAGTTACTAAATGTATTTAAACAACACTCGTCAAGTTGCTTAAGCACTCAAGCAAACACTCCTTTCTAAACGGTTGATAAGGAACGGCTGGCTTGGCAAGCGCTAGCTCGCTGCTTGGTAACTGAACACAGCCCTGGTTTTACTAATTTCTAGGAAAATTTGTTTGTTTGCAATAGTTTTCTCGGTGAGTTAAATGGACAAAACGGAAATTTATCGTTTGACGGAATGAATTACTTGTGGGTTACATCATGTTTTATTTCTGGTAGGTGTGCAAACCAGCCACACTGAGATTATACACCACCTGTGAAACTTCGTGCTTCCACTTACACAAGGCATTGTCAGAGCGTCCTTCTGCACACATCACATGATCATAACAAGAGAGAGCAAGCAATACTAAGGAGTCCCAGGTTCCGTTTGTAAAGAAAAATAGTTTCAAACGGAGTGTGGAATGTTTATGGAGTTTGCTAGGAATATCCTTTGAAAATATTTTTTCTCCTTCCGGTGCGTGAGCAAGCCAGCCACATGACTCCGTGTTATAAAATGGTGGTATCAGAGCATGAGTGGGGGATATTCACGTGGCGATTAAGCAAGCTCAGCGGGAGACTAACCATTGCCCAAATGATAACCGTGCTCGGGTAACACATTATCTTGATACGCCAGGAAGGATGTACAGTAGGTTTTAAATTTTATCCTCAGCAGCGTACGCGCAATCACGTTTTCCTTTGTACCAGTGGCTGTTTCTAAAGCAATTGGCTATTTTATATGAATTTGGTGTGCTTTAGAAAGGTTATCTTGTTTCTCTTTGTGAGTTGCAAAGCAAAATACATTTGATAACACCTGATGTCCGAGCCGTTTGCTGCGTTACCATGTTTTCCAAAATACCGAGCCAAATCTTTTATACCCGTCACATGACGATTGCCAGCTGTTTATATAAATAATGTGTATGCACATCTCCTTGAAACATCTATAATGTAACGTTGTTTTTAAATTTGTTTCTTGAAATTCGCCCTAAACAAGGGCGAAAGCTGCTCAAGGTTTTTGTGTTGTATAATCGGTAATCGGCGCTCACACTGACTCTAATCGGCCGATGCCGGTTACCGAACAATCGCCGATATCGGCCTGTGCTGATTTACCGATATCGGTCTGGCACTATTGGGTAGTAGAGGCCATTGGTGGGGTTCTATGGGTGGGTGGCAATGGTTTATGCCCACAAAACCCAAGAGTAGCTGGAGCACAGGGGCTCCAAAAGTAGGAGCAGTACGCATTTAAAAACCCGCAAATGTCGGGGTTTTACGGTATTCGCAATGAAGTGGGTAATAAGGATAAATATTAACATGAATAAGTGATGCCAGGATATCCTCTCGCTCCGAAAGATGACAATTTTACATGAAGGAAGAAAACAGAAACCAAATACCGGAAGCAGGTTGTTGTGGAGCTACTCTAGCAACCACGGGTGTTGCTGGTCTGTCCTCATCGCTCCTTCCAGTGCTTAACCCCAAGATAACAGAGGCACTACTGGTTGGCGCTGCTCCCTCTTCGCTCAGCCTTCGTGCCGCACTCGGGTTGTCAGCAACCAAGGAGAGAGCCTCCTCCTTGGCAGGCCGCAGATAGGATGCAGGTGCCCATCCTTCTTTCCCATGGCACCTGTGAGCACATGGCTATAATTATATCATTGCACAGGTTAATGATAATATCCAATGTGCGAAACAAAGTCATAACTAATCCCTCTTTGTGGGGTCGGCTCAGAGGAAAATTCAGCCCAAGTCTTCCGGTTCGGGGTTTTCCGCACGTGCTGGTGAAAACGCACGTACCTTTTCCACCTCACAAAAGATGAGTTTTCAGAACCAGATTTTTCGTCTTTTTATGTTGTGTCTTCGTCTAGGTGTTGCTATTGTATCCTGTGCAACATATCATATTAATTTGGATGTTGTTTGTGCTATACAGTATATTGAGTTCACTTCGTATTGTTCAAGGCCTGTCACGGCCTCTCCTCAAAAAGAAAGTGAGACAATTATTTGCCTTCATGTTCCTCGCTTTGCTTCCATCTTCCGGGTATCTTGCTTCTATCTCCTCAAAATTATCCTATTTTCCCATCATCGCTTCAAAAGTTAAAAAAAAAAAAATTCGCACCATAACGATCTCATTTCTACTTGAATGTCCTTCCCCATACTTCTGGTTCTACATTTCCCCCAACCCCCTCTCTTTTCTCAACCTCTCCAAATTTAATGTTCATTAAATATAAATGCTTCTTCTTCCTTTAAAATAATTTTTTTAATGCATCTCAACACTTAACTCTCTTTCAGAAATGCTACATGTGTTTTTCTTCTTCACCACAATCTATTTTTCTTCATCTTCTTCTTCACAAAGATGATTTAACAAAAGTGTTTGACATAAGTGTTTGGACCACCAACTCCCCACCCTCCTCCTCCCCTGCACAAACAGCACCACATTTCTCCATGCCTTCAACAAAATCTCCTATCCCATGTTCTTTATCTCCGTTTGTCAAAGTTGGGAATTGGGAATTTGGAATCAGCATCCTTCCCTTTCCACCCCACCTCACCCCCTCAAAGCTTCATGCCTCCCCTTTCTACATCCCACCTCACCCCACCCTCTCAATGCTTACCTCCCCCCCCCCCCCCCCACACCCATTAAATGCTTCCCCCTCACCTCACTCTCTCAAACCTTCTCCCGCAAAAAATCTTTCCCCCACACCACACACACACAAACATTACCACACACACCACACACAAACATTCCCCTGCACCACACACACTCAAACCTTCTCCTGCATCCCACACACTCAAACCCTCCCTTGCACCCCACACACACTCAAACCTACATCCACATCCCACACACACAAAACTTCCTCCACACACAGAAACCTTCCCCCGCACCTCACACACTCAAACCCTCCCTTGCACCCAACACACACTCAAACTTTTACCCACATCCCAAATACACAAAACTCCCCCTCCCCCCACACACAAACCTTTCCGCACACCTCATACACTCAAACCATCCCCCGCACCCCTCACACTCGAACCTTTCCCCACACCACACACACAAACATTCTGCCGCACCCCTCACACTAAACCTTCCCATCACAGACCCCCAAAGTCTCAACATGCTCACAAAAATCCCCCACCCATTCTTCACCCTCTCAATGCCTCCTCCCTCCCTACCTCTAACTGTGCGTACCTCAAACATCCAGTGTCTCTGCTCCAACCTGACAGATCTTTCAATCGAGGCTACTGCCGATGAACCAGACATCATCTGTTTAACAGAATCCTTCCTCCTACAGGTCGTCCCTGACTTCTTAGTGTCTCTCCCGGGTTATTGTCTCCTCTGATTTGGCAGGCCTGAATCACGCTCCAGCGGCGGAGTTGCACTTTCCATCAACAAATCAATTTCTCACTGCTCTTGTATTTATCTTACACCTCCCAGTCCCCAGGAGTACCTATTGTTGTGGCTACCCCTCTGCTGCCACATCTTGTTTGTTTGTGTGTTGCACGCACCATCCACCAAACAGTGAAGACTCCATCTACATCACTCTTTCAGCTAACATGGACAAACATTTAACAACTCATCCCAACTATCTCTTCCTCATATGTGGCGATCCGTGCCAATCTGCTTGAGTGAAATGCCAGACTCGCTGGCATTGAGGCAGCGCTCTAAGAATATCCAAAGAGATATTGACTTTCGCAAGCATATGATCAGATGAACCAGTTGGAGTTGGTACCTCACTCATCAGCCATTGCATTTCAGCAAAGGACTTCTGTGACTCCATGGAACTGATTCAATCTGTGAATTTTCCCACCCAGATTTCTCCCAATGACAAATCCTCCCTCCTGGACTCGGTGAAGACTAACTTCCCGACAAATGTCTCCTGTTCTTCATCTGCTCCAATTGATTCATCGGATCATATGCTTGTGAAAGTAAACCTCTCTCTGGCTATTCTCAGAGAGCTGCCTCAACGGCAGAGAGTCTGACATTCCACTCAAGCACATTGGCAGGTACTGCAAGCAGCCATCTCTCTTCAGGACTGGTCTCCCATATCTACAGCCCCTGATGTTACCTCCGTCTAGGAATCCTTCCACAAAAACATGCTCTCTCTTGTCTTCAATTATCCTACCATTCTTCCTGCCAATGTTACACTGAATCCTGTGGTGAGGCAGTTGCTCTGAAACAACGTGCTTCTCTTCCCGGAAGGCATACCGACCGAAGGCAATCTCAGTGCATTCCAAAAAGTCCACAACAAGTTAGTGTGTGTCCACTCTCAGGAGACCCAGAAAACACCATCTGTCCAACCTCAAGAATGAACTTTCAAACTCGTCTCCCTCTTCTAAAACCTGGTGGTGCCTTGCTAAGTCAGTTTCAGGAGTATGGTCCGCTTCCATCCCTTCCCTCTCTTTAAATGACATTACAGCCAACTCTGCTTGTGAGAAGGCCTGATGCCTCAATTCTGTGTTTGCTTCCAAATCTTGTGTCTTCAACCCCTGACTCCCTGTACCCATCCTTCCCTGCTGTATCTGCAACTGCTCCTGGACTCTGTGCCTTTTGCACCTGAAAAGGTTGAGAAGGTTCTTTCAAGCCTCGACTCTTACTCTGCTACTGGACCGGATGGCATCAGCTCACATGTCCTAAAAACTTGCTCTGCTGCCTTTGCACATCCTCTCTCTGCCCTTTTCACCCTATCATTTGCCCTCAGTCATCTTCCATTTGATTGGAAATTCTGTTCATTCTGTTCCCCCCCCTCTGGGCTGGTGCTCCTGCCGAACACCTAGCTCGGCTTCACGCTGTTGAAACCAAAGCTTTCAGAATCATTGAAATCTCCTGCGATGAAGCTAACTCCGAGGGCCTTTCACTCACTCACTGCAGGCAGATTGGTGGTCTTTCTGTCCTCTACCGACTCCTCTCCGGCCTTGCTCCCCCAGCTCTTACTCTGTGCTCTGTCCCCCAAATATTCCTACAGGTCGCACAAGATCTGCCAGCAACTCTCTTATGGTTAAACTGCCAAAATCTACGCTCTCTGCTCACCTTCACTCTTTCATTCTCCTTTTCTCCCGCCTCTGGAACAAACTCCCCCAATCCCTTCAATCCCACTCCTCCCTCCAGGTCTTTAAAACAGCTGTTCACCACCATCTCTCATCTTCCCCCATCCAAAACCTTGATCTTTTCTACCCCCGCGAATTCACCCCAGATACACTTTTTTTGAAATTCCAACTTCTTTCCTGGAAGTCCTTGCAGTGTCCATATGTTTTATACCTCTCCCACCCCCCCCCCCCCCAAGCCCTCTCCCTCCCACAGTTCTCTCGATGTCCCTGCTCTCAAATGTTGTGTTTGTGTCCTTCCCCCTCTCTCCCAATCTTGTCTACCGCTCCCCTTATTTTGTGTTTTATGTGTTGGTTTGTGTCGGTTTGTGATTTTTTGTGTGATTAATGTTAGCTCTTTCACGAGCCTCGATCTTGTATACAAAAAAAAGAAAAAAAGAAAGAAAAAAAAGTGTGGCTCTCAATGGAATCCTTTCATCTCCTCTCCCAGTCAAGGCTGGAGTGCCCCAAGGCAGTGTTCTGGGCCGAATCCTATTCCTGATCTTCATTACTGGTCTCTCTGACTCTCTGAGAAATCCCCTTTATCTATTTGCTGATGACTCCACCCTCTGCTGTGACATTCCTCATCCTTCAGACAGGCAGGCTGCAACCTCTTCACTCACTCCAGACCTCGACAAAATTAAAAGATGGTCAAACACTTGGAATATGTCTTTCAATCCTGATAAATCCCACACTCTCATTATCTCCCACACTCTCAAACTTCAGCATTCTCTTCAATCTCATTCTTCCCACCAGGTTTTTCAAGACAGCTGTTCACCACCATCTCAGATTGTCCCCAATCAAAAACCATAATATTTTCTACCCTTATCAACTCCCACCCAACCCCAATCCCGCCTCCTTCCAAATTTCCAGTTTTTCCTCCAAGGGTTTTCTTCTGTATCCATCACGTCCACACCATGCATCCTCTCCTGCCCCTCCCCCCATTCCTCCCCACACCCATTGTTTGTCCAGGTTTTAATCTATCTATGCCATCAATTCTGCAGTTGGTGTGTCCCCCCTCTCTCTGCGAGTTCTCTACGAGCCTCGACTGTGTATACAAAAAATAAATAAATAGCTGTGACAAGCTTCGCCCAGCTTCAGCAATTGGTGTTTTGCGCATGATGACCTTGTAAGTATTAATGCAATTAATTCCACTTCCTCTTTGCTTAATTCTTAACTGATAACTTTATACAAATGCCAGAAATACAAAAGACTTACCTGACAAACCACCAGCCCTGCATGTTTTTCTGCAAAACCTCTACTGAGGCCCCTTTCTCCAGCGAGACCTCATCTTTATCCTGAGGAATGTGCTGCTGAAGAGCCTCGTAGAATTCTTATGTGAAAAGAGAGGAAAGGAGGAGGGAATAAGAGAGAGAGTAAGGGTAACAGAGGAAGAGACTGACTTTTGAAGCCTTATTGTTTAATCTAGGAAATAGGAAAGGAGAATAATAAGTGGAGATATCAAAAACAAAAACAACAAGAAAGCGCAATCAGATATTGCAGACCCTCGTGTTACGTATTACCTCCCCAAACCCCGGTTACGGTGCACCTCAGTCTCGGGCGGGAACACGGCAGAAAGATTTGTTACTCTGAGTGTTCTAATAAGCCATGGTAAAACCACACCAATGCAATTGTAGAACAAAACAATTAATTGTATTAAGAACTCTCACACACACAATAACAACACTATTAAAGAAAGTTCAATGAAAATGTCACTTGTATCAAATGAACCATGCATATGATGGTACCATCATTCCCCAATGCTCTCAAAGCAATGAACTCACCATACGCCAAACGTGAGTGGAATGTAACATTCTCCAAAGCCTGTGCACTAATCTCCACGCTGGTTGAAGCCGTGCAGAACGACGAGAACAGGAAGGTATCGGCACGGCGGAGAACGAGGAGTTACGAGGTGAGAGGTCGATATGGGAATTGAGCAGATATGTAAACCAACATGATGGAAATCCATATGGAAATCCCGATGACAAAACAAGATGCACCACGCTGACAGCCTCTTTGAGGACAAATTGGCGTCTCCTTTCCTACAGAATGGCGTATCGGCCTGTAATGGAGGCGCTGGCTCCCTCCAACAATGACACGCACTTGGTGATAAAACCTGAGACGCAGGTTTAATTGCACTCACAATATATGACGATGTCGCGGGCAATCCCTTTCCCGGGAATCCTCAACTCATTCACGACCAATACCAAAAACGTCCGCTCGCAGCCTCAATGTGACGTTACGGCTGTATCTCCCTGGTGGCTGTCTCTTCCCTGCCAATCCTCCTCTTCCAGCCTTTTTGCCACGTCTTCCTTGCTCCTTCACAAACATTTATTTTTACCTTTTACTAAAGTCATCTCCATATCATACAAAAATCTTAACGATATTACCTGAAACTAAAAATCCGAACAGTAAATAATAACAACAAAGGCCGAAGTGATGGATCCGTAACACACGCCAGGATGTGTTTTCAGTGGTTTTAAGGCTTTTGTGTTAAAACAAATATGGTGGCCGAACCACGTGACCGATGACATCATCTTTTTTTTTCTCCATCTATTTATCCCTCGATTATGCTCAAGAAATTTCATCTTGATCGGAAGAAGTTTTGTACTTGTCGAATTATGACGTCATAATGGAGGCACCTATGACATCATCATTCACAGATGTTATTCCCCATAGAGAGTTCTTTACAATGAGCCATATCTCAATTTTTTCCATTCAGTGCTTTCGGAGATATTGAGGTGCAAAGTGTTTCGGTTTTTCCAGTGCTTTCGGAGATATTGAGGTGCAAAGTGTTTCGGTTTTTCCAAGATGGCGGCCGAACCACGTGACATATGCCGTCATAATTATCATTAAAAAATTATACAGGTGGAGTTGCACCTATGGTGAAAATTTCCTGTCAATCGGACCAACGGTTGCAGAGAAAATCATATTTATTCTGTGCGGACAAACAAACAGACAGACAAACAAACAAACAGACAAACAAACAAACGGACTCAAATGCAATACCCTCTCCTCTGGCGAGGGTAACTAGAACAGAACTCATCAAGTGCATAGCCTTGTGCGTTCATTTGACCAAAAATACCATCGTTAACTGAACACTCTATTATGGCCCACTAATATTTTGGCTAACATACTCGTATCATCCATGCATCCTATCATGTCACATCGTTTCTTGGAATGGGATATGAACGTCATAAAATTTAATTCTTCACTCACATCGGGTCATAGAACAGATGTATGAAGTTTCAGATATTTTGAATAAAGATTTTAATTCAATCAATTATGGCTGGAATACCACTTCACTGATGATGTCATCATTATCACCCTATATACCCCATGGGGAGTTGTGACAAATGCCAATTTACAATCCTTTTCATTCAGCGTTTTTGGAGAAAATGACATCCAATTTTTTTCCTTTAATCCAATATGGCTGCCATACCATGTCACATATCATGCCAGCGTTAGCAATAAATTATTCTCCATGGGGAGTCCCTCGTGTGTTTAAAAATTTACATCGATCGGACAAGCGGTTGCAGAGAAAAACATTTAAAAAGTGAAAATATGTAGACGTGAACAGACAGATAGACAGACACACACACACACACACACACACACACACACACACACACACACACACACACACACACACACACACACACACACACACACACACACACACACACACACACGCATCGCAACAGGCTCGCATCCTCTTCAGGGTGAGACTAACAATCAGAGCAAGAGCAAGAGAAAGAGAAAAAAAAAGATGTTCACAAATTCACAATGAAAGTGTCATAATAACTCAGAGACACTATTGTTCAACAAAGGAATGCAGACAAGAGGAAATTTGGTTTAAAAAAAGAAAAAGATAAAGAGGGGGAAGACAAGTTTTATCTGGCCTTGAAGAAGGCCCTGAAAGCACAAGAGCATTACAAACATTCCCATCCTCAGCAGAAATTTCAGCCTTCCCAAACTTACATTTAGCAATGGAAGACAGAAAAACAAACTTTGGACAGCCACTAAAGCATATCCACCCACCATCCCCACATTCTTAAAGGCTAGGGGCATTTTTGGGAAGGACTAGCCATGTGCGTCCCCGTCGCTTCGCTGACGGATTTAATGGAAAGACAGCAGGTTGCACTGTTGTACTTCACAAACATATTACATGTGTATCTGAGTCTCAATGAGGATGTAAAATAAGGTGAAATACACAAAAAAAGGTTTTATAACACGTAGTGTTGTTGCTGC
Source organism: Myxine glutinosa (assembly GCF_964187855.1). Taxonomy (NCBI): domain Eukaryota; kingdom Metazoa; phylum Chordata; class Myxini; order Myxiniformes; family Myxinidae; genus Myxine; species Myxine glutinosa. The sequence continues at coordinate 159,968,253 of NC_136262.1, forward strand.
TGTTGTTGTTGTCATCGTGGCTGTGGTTGTTGTTGTTGTTGTTTATAAACGCCATATAGCATGATATCTCAAAGAGTTATGAATGAGTTATGAAAAAACTTGGTGGACGAGTTGGATGGGTGACAAGAACAAGCAGATTCGATTGGTTGTGGTCCGAATGCAGCGAACGGGTGGTCCAACAACGATACGCTTCTAAGGTTGTGCAGTCTTTGTGCTTGCTCCATGTGCTGTCTTTACCACAACATCAGGACTCATGAAGACCAAGTTGGCATCCCTTGTGCCCAGGTGAAGCTGCCAGGAAGACATTTCCCCATAAATCATAACCTGTGCTTCACCTCTCCCTAACCACCCTAAGCGTACTGGTTCGATGCCTCACAGACTGTCAGTTTGATCTTAACGAGAGTTAATCACAGAGAGGAGCTCCCAACATCATTCCTCATCATGTGTTTATAGATTTATATATTGTCGTGTCCCCGAGGTTCAGATCCCAAGAGGACGAATGACCAAAACGAGCTTTACTCCGAGGCGTATACCAAACTTGGCGGTATTATCTTTTCACGCGCACGGGAAGATTTGAGGCCTAATCTGATCGGAATACACGCAGGGGTCAATCCGAACTCAGAAACACAAAGACGGGACAGAAAAATCCACCATACAAGGAAAGTAAAATTCGACAAGTAATTATTTAATGAAAATAAATGTAAGTAACAATGAAAGGTGAGGTAAAACTAAAATTCCTAATTTGAGGATTCACCACTCAGATTTGTATACAAACAAGGGGAAAACGAAAGTAAAAATAAATTGGAGTTTATAGTGCTGGCACTTAGCATTGTTGTTCAAGCGAGGCCGTCGAATGCAGTTGGCAGCACAAAGGGGCCCGCAGCCGCGCGCAGGAAAGATGCACACGATGGCGCGAAGCTCCTCTCCGTCTTGCTACGGACGTGAAGGGATTGTGTGTGGCCGGTCCTCTCCTGCTCTTGTCTCCTTCCGACCGACGCGCCAAGAGCTCCGGGACATCTCCGCAGGCGCACACGAGGCCAAAAGGGGACCGTTTGCTCACGTCACCGAGGCAAGAAAATTAGCAAGGGCGAGACGTCTTCCTCTTCCTCCTCCCTCCACTATCCAAAGCTTCACGAATGGACATGGCCTCAGATGCAGCCATTTGCCAGCACGACCAAGACAAAGGGAAAGAGCGAGCGAAGTGACCGTCCCTCACGCGAAGCCAGGACCAGAAGAAAAGAGCTAGATGGCACAACCGCATCTTTTCCCCTCCACTCTCGAATGTTCCACGATGACGTCATACTCTGTCCAATTACCGAGCTCCACTCAATCATCCCATCGTGCCTCCACCAATCACAAAGGTAGGGTGTGGCCTCCTCGTTATGAGTCATCGGGGGCGGAGTCTAATCTCCGTTCGGGAATGTTCAGATGACGTCGAAGGCCGTGAGGCGGGGCTTGCGTGCCGATCGGCAAATGTGCTGGGTGTTGGTTAGCCCTGGTGGCGTTGTGAGAGAATGAGTCCATTTACAGTGTGATAGTTGTAGTTATTGTAATGGCGGCCCTTTTTGATGCAATAACAACGAAGGGAAAAATCACAGGGCAATTATACACTGGGGTTTATCCTTAAGCCCTACCTAATTAGCATACCTACCTAATCTCCACCCCTCGTATGGAGACACATATACGATCTTACCCGGACATTACAAACTATTATTGACGATGTAAATCGCTCTCTCCATCCTTGTTTAGTTTTCCATACGTCAGGAGGATTTTTATTTCCACATGTTAAAACTTGTACATTTATAAATTCTTGTTACGAGGCAATATAATGTCCCCTTCCTCCCCCCTTCCCGTGCCTCCGCCCCCCAAGCCCTCTCCCTCCCAAAGATCTCCTGATGTCCCTGCTCTCAAATGTTGTGCTTGCGTGCTTCCCTCTCTCTCCCCATCTTGTCTCCTGCTCCTTTTATCATTTGTTTTATGTGTGAGTTTGTCTTTTTGTGATTAATGTTAGCTCTTACACGAGCCTCGATCTTGTATACAAAAAAATATATATATATAATTTGACACTACGTAGATACATCGATGCGAATTCTTCTTCTTCGCGGCACTCGGGGCATGCTAATTTAAACGATTATATCTTGACTATAGTATTTCATTGTTTACCCCCACAGACGTAACAATATTTTGTGTTTGAATGTCCACATTTCTCTGTGCAGAGATTTAGAGTTAAGCAAAGTTCTTTGTATGATTACTTATTACATTGGAGCAAAGGATTTACTATATATGCATTCCTATGTCATCATATAATCCATAGTAGTTGTTGACGATGACTGATGTGTTATAACTTTGGATGAATAATGGGAATTGCGACTGCAAGCCGGTGTGCCGGAATTAATTAATTTTCATAATAAGCGCTTGCTCTATTTCTATGCACGTTCATGGTGCGAGTTCAACTTGCACAAACAAAATAATTGATCACAATTACAAGTCTTACATCGTTTGACTAATCCTGGTGACGGGATCACAGTGAGAAAGCCTTTTGAACAATCAGTACCTACGATGCATCATTCGCTAGGAAAAGTCAATCAGACCTCTAGAACCAGACCGAGACCACAACTCACGACAAATTGCTGTCGGGAGCAGGAATTTGAATTCCCTTGCCTCAAAATTCTTCCTTATAATCATGGGATTCAAATCCAAATTGCGGCAGTACTCATGTGTAACATATCCTTACAGTATATCCTTTTTATTCTCTGATGTGAAATGGCTGTAAATATCTTCCAACCAATGACGACTCTTTAATGACCAATGACATCATCAGTTCTAGTTGTTCTGATTACTTACCAACACTTTAAAAGACGATGAAGGGATTTTCCTTTTTGCAACAAGTTAACTAACTCGGAATTATATTTTGAGAGAAGTTTAGACCATTCATACCATGCTGAACTGTCTCTGGCAATCTCTTCCGACACCAACTCACCTGGGAAACTATGGTTTGGCTGGCTTTTAATTCTCATACTGTGAGATTGTTTGAAGCATCCAACTCTCCTGCCTTTGTCACCATGTTGGTCATCCCTCAATGCTGATTGTCCATAATATTGTTACGTTTGTGGGGGTAGGTGAAGAAATACCTTCGGAAAGTTAGGAATATATAGTTTAGAATGGACCATATGCCACGAAGAAGAAGAATCTCTCCCAAGTAGGCTGACTGTGCGGGTAAGAGCGTTTGCATGTCACCATAAGGAGAGTGGTTTTGTGCTAGTTAAATAGGGCTTATGGTTAATAATCCCCAGTGTGTAACGCCTCCTGTAATTTTCCCTTTGTTCTTATAAAATTCACTTGGCCAGCCATGCAATCGGCACATTGCCACAACCACACCGACAAGCCCGACACAAACCCAGCACATTTGCCAATCGGCAAGGAACCCCACCCCCGAACATTCTCGATGGGTATCAAGAAAGGCCGTGAGGCCCCACCCCAAAGGGAACGACTGGTCATGGCCATGGACTGAAGTGGTGGGGCGCGGGGATTGGTTCAAGTGTGACGTCAGCGAGAAGAGGGGCGGGTGCGTTCCCCCCGACCCCCCTCTCTCTCTCTTGGTTCTGGGTTTGGTGGCGAGCGAACATGCTTGGTCTCTTGGCTCTTGGTCTTTTTGGGTGGCTCGGCTGCGGCTGTTTCTGGTTCGGGGCGCTGGTGCTGAGAAAGAGCGGTGTTAGCTTTTGTGGCCTGTTTGCCCGTGAGGAGAAGGTGGGGGCGACAGTTTGTGGGGCTCTTGGCACCTCACGTACGTGGCGCTGTGGAGAACGACTCCTCGCCATTGTTGGAGCAGTTCCCTCATGATCGGCTTTGGGCCACCTTGAACTGCCATTTACTTCAACGACCTCGTTGAAAGAGATAATTACCGACACTATAAAAAAAGCCATTATTTATTTTTACTTTCATTTTCCCCTTGTCTGTATATGAGTCTGAGCGGAGACGTCTCGCAGTAGGATTATAGATTTACCTCACCATTCATTTTATTTCCGTGCTTTATTTTCATTAAATCCTTTATTTTTGCATTTCATTCTTGTATTGTGAATTTTGCTGTGTCGTATTTGTGTTTGTGGGTCAAGTAATAACCCCATGGCGGCCGTCCGAGTAGATAAGGCTTCGGGCCTTTCCCGCGCATGCAAAAACATAATCCCGCCATGTTTCGAAATACGCCTCGAAGTTAAAGCAAAGCTCGGATATCTGCCGCACGTGATCTTAATCACCGGCGACACGACAATATCATCTTGGGTTTGTAAATTCCATATTTTCAATGTGATTTTTTCCATTCATGCCCTTGTCATGTCAGTAAGTTTTGAGTTTCATCTGGTCTTGTTCTCCTTGCTTATGCCACCCTCATGTTCATATGATCTGTATTTAATGCTTCTTTTTGCTCCTTTATGACTTTGTCCATGGTATTGAAAGCCCTATTTGCATGCTCCTCAACATATTTTGTTTAAACTTGCTTGCTAATCTATTTAATTATCAAGGCTGCTTGTTTACGAGCTCCAAATTTGTTTAAAAAGAAACAAAAAACGTTTTTTTCTTATTGTGATAAAATTGAAATGGGGAAAAAGGAAAAAGTTTCAACAACATTTTTGTAGACAGCTGAATGAATAACTAAAACATATCACGCTTTCATCTGATCTGTATGGCTGACAGGATGGCCTAGAGGTATGCTTGAATCCCGACCCAGCTATAAACTGTCATCCCGGTGTGTCACAGGTAGGGCGATTCATCAATGTGTGCGCCGTCACTCAGATGGACGTTAAACTGTGTCCCGTTTACCTGCATTAGTTTGTGGACGTTAAAGATCCCATGCTACTCTTCATGAAGAGTATGCGAGCTATCGCCGGCATCATAGCCAAATTACAAATGCCTGCCCTAACCAACAGAGATAATTGAATCTGCGGCCTTCAGCCAACGAAGCGACCCAGAAGCCTTGTGCTGCATACGGATGAACAAAATCTGATCTGTATAGTTACTCCCGCCAGGGAGTAATGCATTCGGTCGTGTCCGTGTGTGTGTGTGTTTGTATGTTCGTGTGTTTGTGAACAAGATATCTGGAAAAGTTCTGAACGGATTTGGATGAAAGTTGGTGGGATGATTGCCCTTGGGATAAGGAAGAATTCATTAGTTTTTGGTGAAGCTCAGGATATTATTCCGGATCCAGGAATTTTTTGAAGGATTTTTTTTACCATTGGAAGATAGGGCTCCAACTTGACCCACGGCAGGAGTATGCGCTCTACTGAGTGGCGTTCTAGTTGTGTGTTTGATTCCAGGTGAATACAACTTTATCTGCTGTCTTCTTTAGCACTGTATTGTGAAATTCCATCTTTCAAATAACACATCACAATGGCTTTTCTGTCTGCAATGTACATGTTAAAGATCCTCCAGAAAGCAGAGAACTATTTTGCAAGAAAAACAATTCTAGAGGAAAATTATAGCCAGATAACAAGAAACTCCCTTCTAATGATTGTGCTCGCAGGTAATTCTGCCATCGGTGTCAAAAAGTGAGGTTGGAGTGAACCCTAAAACCAGAGTAATTCGTGTGCTTAAAAGAGACAACAAAATTCTGAGAAGCATCATATGGCGGGTTTTACAACACCTTCACCTGGTTTGTTGTTGCTGATAACAAGGTCATCCTGTGACCCATCTCTGGGCTCCAGATATGTAGCTGGGACCCATCCTTGCTCTTCCTGTCCACTCACAAACCACCAGCCTTCGAGAGTAAAATAGATGAGAAAAAAAGGTCAATTAAACATGAAAGTTAAGATATGATTAATGAATAAGACATAAAACTCAAGCAGACTGCAAGCAGATACTGGGGTGCATCTTACATGCAGACATGAGAAATATAAGCTTCATTTTAAGGTTGGTGTAAATAAATATAAGAATTCTGCAAGCAGCTCGAGTAAATCAAGAATGAGTGATTACAATGAGCCCTTTATTTAAAAGCTTACGGCTACAGTAATTTTTCCTGTAAATTGTTCAAAAGTTAAAACACAAAACTATTGTGTGCATCCTAATTGGTTGCTTCGCAATGCTAAGAGGTGGAGTTTATGATTCTACGTCAAAGACAAACATTTTGGGGTGCATCTGGAACTTGTAAACCAAAATGAAAACAAGCAGTGATGGCAATATTCTTGTAACTGTTCCCACATTGCACGTCGTTAACAACAGACTCAATTTGATTTATCATCATGTTCAGTTGGCATCTTTTCTTTTTGGTACGTTGATTGAATTTAGATTAGTAACTAATTATGGAATAGGCTGTAAGAGAGATAACAATTATATGTCCGATATGGGTTCCATTCCTGATCTGAGGAAAAACGCTGCGTTCCTTGGATAATCGCCCCCACCTCACCTCCCACCCTGACTATTCCAAGGGGGCGGGTCGAAGTAAACTTCGCCCAGCTGAATGTCTCGTCCCTGTTCCTCAGAGGCATCATCTCAGTTTACTTACCATGAACCGGCCTCGCTAATCGGCGCAAGATTTATACCATGGATATCCTGCACCGATCAGCGAGGCAGGTTCATGTTGAGGAAAATCCTGCAAAAGTCGAGGAAAATCCCACAAATGTCGGGGCATTGTTTCATTGGAGAAAAGGGAGATACAGTCACATGAAAAAGTAAGTACACCCCATGTAAAGTTTTGACTTTTTCAACATATTTCAACATACAGCTATTTGATCTTCATTTCAACAATATTGATAGATAAAGGTGATATAATACAACAAATATCATGAAACATTTACATTTTGTAGTCCATTGTATAATTTAAATAAACATAAATGCAAATTTCGCATGTGGAAAAAGTAAGTACACCCTTGGCTCTAATAGGTGGTATTGCCCCCTTTGGCAGAAACAACCTCAAGTAGGCATTTCTTATAACTGTCTACCAGTCTCTGAGATCGACTGGGAGAAATTTTTGCCCACTCCTCCATGCAGAATTATTTCAGCTGTGCGATGTTTGAGGGGTTTCTTGCATGCACAGCTCGTTTCAAATCCCCGCACAACATCTCGATGGGATTTAGATCCGGGCTTTGACTTGGCCATTCCAGAACCCTCCATTTCTTTCTTTTCAGCCATTCCTTGGTGGATTTACTGCTATGTTTAGGGTCATTGTCATGTTGCAAGGTCCACCTTCGGTTGAGCTTCAACTTTCCGACAGATGGCCTCACATTATCCTCAAGCACCCTCTGGTACAATGAAGAATTCATAGTGGATTCTATGATGGTGAGCTGCCCAGGCCCTGATGCAGCAAAGCTGCCCCAAACCATAATATTTCCACCACCATGCTTTACAGTTGGTATCAGGTTCTTGTGGTCAAATACTGTCTTTGGTTTTCGCCAAACATGTCTTCTGGTACTCTGGCCAAATAGCTCTACCTTTGACTCATCTGTCCAGAGCACAATGTTCCAGAAGTGCTGGTCTTTGCCAAGGTGTTCATTGGCAAACTTTAGTCTTGCCCTGATGTTCTTTCTGGACAGCAAAGGTTTCCTCCTGGCACACCTCCCATGTAGATCAAATTTGTGCAGCCTCTTTCTAATGGTAGACTCGTGCACTTTGACATCAACAGTGGCAAGAGCTACCTGTAGGTCCCGTGATGACATTCTGGGGTTCTTAGAGACTTCTTTCAGCATCTTGCGGTCTGCTGTCGGGCTGAACTTGCTGGGGCGGCCTGGCCTGAACAAGTTGGCAGTTGTTTGGAATCTTCTCCACTTGTAGATGATCTTCCGGACAGTCGAATGATTGATTTCAAATTGTTTGGAGATCTTTTTAAATCCCTTCCCAGACTCGTAGGCATCTATAACCTTCTTTCTGAAGGCCTCAGAGAGCTCTTTTGATCAAGGCATGGTGACGCCGCACACTTCAACAACAAAGAGCAAACCAAACTAAATGTCTGAGGTTTAAATAAGACAGGTTCCTCCAAGATCCTCTCTAACGATGTTCTAATCATTTGCACCTGAGCTGGTGCACCTGATTCTAATTTTAGGTATTTGAAGTCGTGATAAATGTAAGGGTGTACTTACTTTTTCCACATGCGAAATTTGCATTTCTGTTTATTTAAATTATACAATGGACTACAATTCAAAATGTAAATGTTTCATGATATTTGTTACATTTTATCACCTTTATCTATAAATATTGTTGAAATGAAGATCAAATAGCTGTATGTTGAAATATGTTGAAAAAGTCAAAACTTTACATGGGGTGTACTTACTTTTTCCACATGCGAAATTTGCATTTCTGTTTATTTAAATTATACAATGGACTACAAAATGTAAATGTTTCATGATATTTGTTACATTTTATCACCTTTATCTATAAATATTGTTGAAATGAAGATCAAATAGCTGTATGTTGAAATATGTTGAAAAAGTCAAAACTTTACATGGGGTGTACTTACTTTTTCACGTGACTGTAGCTAATTTCACCAATACATAAAATTACTGCACTTAAAACATCAAAAAAATTACTGCTTAACTGTAAAAAAAATTCAACGTTCCCATTTTTTTTCTACAGTGTCTGAGGGTCCAAGAGGAGCTGACACATATATTGCATCAAAAACAACTAAATTAGAACAGGTAAATAGCTATGAGGCAAAAGTTCGAACTGCAATGAACATCATAGCTGGCAAAATCAAATTCAAAACAAATCCAAAACAAAACCAAAATCAAATACAAGACAACGAGAGCTAAAAGTACAGGTGAGATGGAGAAAGTACAGGTGAGATGAAGAAGGTCAAGGTGAAATGAAGTATTGTTATCAAAATAACTTACACCCATGCATTGCAAGATAAAATCAACCTCTTATTGCGCTACCTCTTAGAACCCTATTTCACTTTACACTTGAAGACAAAATATTCGTTAAAAAAAATAAAATTAAAGAAAAATGCAAAAAAAAAATCATCAAAACCTACAAATCAAATACATACGAAGGAAACAACCGCTGCTACGTCCTCCTAATGCACCAATGACATTGAAGCACTCTCAGCCAATCAGCGAGCATCTTCTTACATGTGTTGTTGTTGGTGTGAGTGTTGTTACGAGTGTTGTTTTTGGTAATAAAAAAATTATTTATATTATTACCTCCATCAACGAAGGTGGGTGGGTGTTATGTTTTCACCCCTGTCTCTTTGTGAACAGGATAGCTTAAAAAGTTATAGATGGATTCGGACAAAACTTGGTGGACAAGTTGGGTGTGTGACAAGGACGAATCAATTCGATTTTGGTGAAGACCAGATCCAGATACTAGAATTTATTAATTTCTCAAGTAATTTTTCACCATTGAGAGATGAGGCCAAAAACGATATATATCATGATATTTCAAAAAGTTGTGGACGGATCAAGACAAAACTAGGTATATTGAGTTGGTTAGATGACAAGAACAAGCTGAATCGATTTTGGTTCAGGTCCGGATCCAGATCCAGCATTCATACTTTATATACTGTATATGCTCTCGGAGAATCTATCTCCATTGGCACAATGTTCTAACGACGGCTTATAGTGCTATTTTTACATAGTGCTCACCCCTCTGGAATGAAACGGAAAACCAACTACTGCATTGGAGTCATCAGAAGGAACCCGAATAAGCAAGGAGCAAAGATGGAGTCATCAGGAGGAACCTAGATAGCATTCGGGTTTCAGCCGCTACTCCACAACCCTCAAACTCATCCAGGTGCAGCCAAGTTAACCTTCCAGAATTTTTTTCTGCAAGAATTCACTACTCCTTGGACAGAGAGATGAAGAAAGGGAGAATGAAAGAACAAGCAAGAATTCGAATGAATAAGGAGAAATATGAAAAAGTAGAAAGAAATGTGAAAGAAACAAAGATCCCTATCTCTTAGCCCGAAATCCTAGCCCTAACTCCTAGCCCTAACTCCTAGCCCTAACTCCTAGCCCTAACTCCTAGCCCTAATTCCTAGCCCTAATTCCTAGCCCTAACTCCGAGCCCTAATTCCTAGCCCTAACTCCTAGCCCTAACTCCGAGCCCTAACTCCGAGCCCTAACTCGGAGTTAGTCCACGTACAAGGCTTTCATCCGCAGCTCAATGGAATACTGCTCTCCCCTCTTGGCTGGTGCTCCTGCCTCACACCTAGCTCGTCTTCACGCTGTTGAAAGCAAAGCATTCAGAATCATTGGAATCTCCCACGATGAAGCTAACTCCAAGGGCCTTTCACTCACTCACCGCAGGCAGGTTGGTGGTCTTTCCGTCTTCTACCGACTCCTCTCTGGCCTTGCCCCTCCAGCTCTCTCTGGGCTCTGTCCCGCAAATATTCCTACAGGTCGCACAAGATCTGCCTGCAACCCTCTTATGGTTAAACTGTCAAAATCAAGACTCTCTGCTCACCTTCGCTCCTTCATTCCTCTTTCCTCCCGCCTCTGGAACAAACTCCCTCACTCTCTTCAATCCCACTCCACCCTCCAGGTCTTTAAAACAGCTGTTCACCACCATCTCTTATCTTCCCCCATCCAAAACCTTGATCTTTTCTATCCCCGATAATTTCACCCCAATTCCACTTTTTGAAATACCAACTTCTGACCTGGAAGTCCTTGGTGTCCTTGTGTTTTATACTTCTCCCACCCCCCACCTCCCCCACCCCTTCCCACGCCTCCTCCCCCCGAGCCCTCTCCCTCCCTCTCCCTGCCTCTCCCTGCTCTCAAATGTTGTGTGCTCTCAAGTGTTTGTGTGCTTCCCATTCTCTTGTCTTCCGCTCCCTCTTTTTATATATTTTGTTTGTCTGGTTGATTTGTTTGTGAAGTAAATGTCAGCTCTTTCACGAGCCTCGATCCAGTATACAAAAAAAAACAAACAAAAAAAAAAAAACTCCTAGTCCTAATTCCTAGCCCTAACTCCTAGCCCTAACTCCTAGCCCTAACTCCTAGCCCTAATGTGTAGCCCTAATGTCTAGCCCTAACGTCTAGCCCAGCCCTAACGTCTAGCCCTAACGTCTAACCCTAACTCCTAGCCCCTAGCCCTAACAAGATATTGGGAAGAACCCAGATAGATAGATTTCAGCATTTTTTCCTCAGGCAAAAACGCAGCAACAGGTACAAGCTACCAGAGGTCCATCAGCGGGGATGCAGATCCTTGAGCATTATAATAAGAGGTACGATAGTACTTGCTTTTGTAAGAGCCTAGGCCTTGCATACAAAAAGCACTGCCAAAGAAAATATACCGAAGCAGCTTTGGACTGTTTTGTCTCTGGCATAATGGCTGCCACAGAGTGGCATAAGGCATGGCATCAGACAGGATGGTGTTCGTGTGCTTTTTCCCAAGGAGACATTACAATACAGAGAGAGAATTATATGATTAACGGCCTATCAATTTCATATTTTCTGATAACTAAGTAAAGGCAGGGAATTAAATGCTGGTTACAATTACAGCAAAGCAAAAATTATTGAATTTCTGATTGTATACAGTACTTTAGACGATTGTTTTTAATTCAATAATTTGACTGATCATGTAAAAACACGAATTTCCTCTTCCCAGTCATTTTGGGCTATACATTAATAAGCAATGAGCAATAAATCCACTCCATGTGACAATCGAATGCTTTAGGTGAAAGCACGCACATCCACTTCCTTGAACCATTTAAGGAATCCTTTACAAAACTAGAAGAGCACTCGGTAGAGCGTATACCTCTGCAACGCAATACCTGATCCAGTCGAACATATTGGGCCCGATAAATTTTTGAAATATCGTGTTAAATATCGTTTTTGACCCCAACAACGGTGAAGAATCACTTTTAAAATCAATTTTTTTTTATCATATCCGGATTCGGATGTTCACCAAAATGGGATGTTCACCAAACATAACATCCCTGGTCACACACCCAACCTGTCCACAAAGTTTTGTCTGAATCCGTCCACAACCTTATGAGATATCCTGCACGCAAACAAACGAACAAACAGACTGGGGTGAAAACACGATCTCCATCCACCTTCAGCGGGCGGGGGTAACACCTGTCTCATAAAATAATATAAAATTTCAACATAAAAACATATACCATAAAAACATTACATATATATTCATTGGAAATACCAAATTAATAATTAACACAGCAGATCTCCAACAGCAACAACTTCATTAAACTCATCTCGAAAATCAGTCTTTTTTCTTTCTTTGTTTTTGTATACAAGATAGAGGCTCGTGTAAGAGCTAACATTAATCACAAAAAGACAAACTGACACATAAAACATAAGATAAAGGGAGCAGGAGACAAGATGGAGAGAGAGAGAGGGAAGCACACAAGTACAACATTTGAGAGCAGGGACAACGGGAGATCTGTGGGAGGGAGAGGGCTTGGGGGGAGGAGGCACGGGAAAGGGGAGGGGAGGGGAGGGAGGGGGGGGGGAGGGGAGGGAGGGGGGGGGGGACATTGTATTGCCTCGTAACAAAAATTAATAAATGTACAAGTTTTGACCTGTGGAAATAAAAATGCTCCTGACCTATGGAAAACTAAACAAGGATGGAGAGAGCAATTTACATCGTCAATAATAATTTGTAATTTCCTATCTAGAGCATCCTGACATAAAATTTCTAAATATTTAACATCCTTGCCAATCACGTTACCAGCGAGCTGTCCCCACTACAAACAACAACAACAGGCATTTTAAGGCCATTTTCCCTGCGAGAGCGGGGGTTAGCCTTGCGGGCCCCATGACAATCTTCTCCATTTTGCCCTATTTTCTGCATCTCCCCTTGCTAACCCCCTTGCCCGCAATTCTTCTTCGACCATCTTTAGCCAAGTCTTTCTCGGTCTTCCCCGTCCTCTACTTCCTTTTACATTCATTTCCATCACTCTTCTCAACCAGTCACTTTCATCCTTCCTCAACACATAACCAAACCATCTCAACCTGTTCCTCTTCACAGCATCAATCACAGGCTCTATTCCCATAATCTTTTGCAATTCATCATTTGTCTTCCTCTCTCTCAACGATACTCCGCACATCCACCGAACCATTCGCATTTCCACCCTTTCCAGCCTTCGTTGCTGCTCTACATTCATGACCCGTCTCGCTCCCATAAATCATAACACTTCTCACACATGCAGCATACACCTTTCCCTTCAGCTTCAACGACACTCCCCTCCTCGTCAGCACGCCACTCAGTTCCCGAAACTTCTTCCATGCACATCTCACTCTCGCACCCGTTGCCGAGTCTGATCCACCTTCTCCATTCAGCATGTCGCCTAGGTAACAAAATGTTTTCTCACCTTCCAGCTTCACGCCATCTCCAAGATCCAACTCAACATTTCCTCCATCTGCAGCTCCCTCTGTGCACACCTTACACTTGAATGTAGCTGCCACACTGGTTAATGACCGTCTCAAACCACTACATTTTTGATGAACCCACTCGGCGCACATTGTACATTGAATGGAATTCACTCCGACACCCTTCCTGCACACCAGATCATCTGCATACAACAACTCCCATGGTAAACCCTCCTTTACATTCCGAGCCAGCACCTCCATCACAGCTACAAATAGGAGTGAACTTAGTACCAACCCCTGATGCACTCCCACCTTCACCTCAAACTCACCACTGTTCCCGTCCTTCGTCCTTACAGCTGTGCGCGCTCTTTTGTACATTGCCATCACTACTCTGATCAACCATTCCTCCACTCCTAACTTCCTCAATGCCCATGTCACTACTTCACATGGAACCCTATCGAATGCTTTCTCCAGATAAACAAACCCAAGAAACAACTTATTCCTCTTCTCCATGTACTTCTCCTGCAACTGCCTCACAATAAAAAGCACATCTGTCGTTCCTCTTCCTGGCATAAATCCAAACTGCAATTCGTCAATCTTCACTTTCCTCCTTGTCCTCCTCTCCAACACCCTTTCCAATACCTTCATTCCATGCTCCAATAACTATCGCTCGATACGAGCCACAGTCCAGAGGGTCACCTTTCCCCTTGTATAGAGGGACGAGGGTACTCAGTTCCCAATCCACTGGAATGCGGCCTTCTTTCACCACCAGATTACAGATCTCTGGCATTCTCTTCACACCCCAACTTCCTGCTGCCTTCAACATATCTCCCACAACTCCCATCGGCCCTCCCACTTTTCTACTCTTCATTGCTTTTATCGCTTCCTCAACTTCCTTCTCGGTTATCTTCTCTGCCGGTCCTAAAACTGGGTTACTCTCTATGTTGCCATCCCATTCATTCTCTGTATTCAACAGCATTTCCATATATCACTTCCATCTTCCTTTAATTCCATCTGGGTCCACAACGATTTGTCCCACTTCATCCTTCAAGCAACTCATCCCCATCACATCACACCTCTCTTTCGCTATCTGCTTTGCAATCCTGAATACCGCTGTCTGACCCTCTTCCGAATCCAAGCGTTCTCCGAACATTTTCCTACATGCCTCCTGCGCCTTTGCTACCTCTTTCTTTGCAGCCTTCCTGGCTGCCTTATAACTTTCATGCTCTGCCTGCTTTGATGCTTTAATGTCCTCACTATTCCGTCTAATTTATTTCTGTTATCTTGACGATGATTATATTCTGTTATCTTGACAATTAACTGTTATCTTGAAAATTATATTTTTGTAATAATGATTGGTTACTGTATGGTTCAGATTCAATGTAAAAAAAACTTATGGTTCAGATTTTATGAGAATACAAGTCGGGAAATTGTGGAACATAACCAGGTACAAGCTAAAATGTGTTATTAAGATAAGCAAATCAATCTGTTGCGAATCATCTGGAGAAGGATCCATGACAGGAGTAATCAATAATAATAATAATAATAAATTGGGTTATAACATGTAAAATCGACCAGAAAAAGTACAAGATAATTTCATGGGAAATCACGACACAAACATTGACGAGAGCACCTAAAGATTATGAATGGGTGTGTAAAAGTGCACAGAAGTGTCACTAGTGTCACTTGCCCTTAAAACAAATAAAGTATTTTATTCCTTAGCAACACACAATTTGGAAAATGTTCAACAACTTTAAGGTGTAGACAGGTAGATGGCTCATCTTCCTATGCGCTTAACTTAAGGATCAGCTTTTCTGTTTATATTGCTCTCATACCCGTGCGTGATTCCACCCCAGCGTACCATTTTCGTTTTTATCGATGACCTCCACCAGCTGTCCAACCGTAAGGCTCAGCTCTGTGTTCTGCTGGCGGGTGTACTCCTTCATAGCAACGTACTGCTCAAGAATCAGGGGCTCTGAGATGCTCTCGACTGATGCTGCAGAGAGGAAGAGAGTGAGTGAGTGAGAAGAGAGCGAGGGGATACAAGATGAAAGAGTCGTGTGAACGACTGACTCACTTATGGTTGGACCTGAGAGGGATGAGGACAATATATTGTTTGACTTTGGGCTATCTGGCTTGATTATATCATAAAAAAACAATATTTTGAATCACTTGATGATATGGATTGGAAAAGTAAATTAATAAATAAATGAAATGGGGAGGGAATGTTTTTTATTATTTGCTGTATTTATCATTTGTTAGCTGTTGTATTCAAACACTTGTTAAATGTTGCTTTTTTGATCAAACATAGACAAAAACAAAGCTGAATGTGACTGTCATGTTCTGGTGTTATAGGAACTAGCAAAGAACCAGGCATTACGGATCAATTTCCCCACTTCTATAATGTATTGTAGCGCCAACGGCTCAACTAACATTGAGCACGTTGCTGCGGAAGGTTAACATCCCGTGATGGACAGAACGGTTTTAATTCCTGTGGGGACGTACCAAATGATGGTGATATTTATGCTCGCGTACCAAATGATGGTGATATTTATGCTCGCGTGCGTGTCTGAGGAGAATCACGAGAACCTTAAACCTTTTAAAACCAAAAGGGTTTATTACCAAAACAACAAAATAACTGGAGAGGATGATTTCAATAATAACTATATACAATGAGGTAAACAATGGTAAAATAAATCATATAAAAACGAAGGCGCCTCATTCCAGTCACAAGCAGAGACGGGGAAGAAGGACAAAACCGGGTGACTTATCTCTGGTGATAGCAGGTGAGAGGAGGATGGGTGCGGAGCAGGCGGCGAGGAGGCGATGGGCACAGCAGGATAAAAAAAGAGGTGATGAGACGAGCAGGACAATCAACAGGCAGCAGGCAGATGAACACAGGCACAAGGCCAAGGTAGGCAGGTAGGATGACCTCCTTTCAGCTCTCCTCATTCCCAGAACTCCTTAGAACTGTCCCAGTTTCCCTTACAACTGTGAGCTCTTCAGAGCACGCAACACACCCAATCCAGACTCGTCTCCTTCCCCTCAAAACTGCACTAATACTCGTGCGTCACAAGCTCCTCCCCCTTCTCCTCAGAACTGTCGCAATCCTCTCAAAACTGTTTCCGCTTATCTGAGCACATGGAACCTCACTCTTCTCCCTTGACAACCCTCCACCCCTCGAGGGGTTGGGTCCCACCCCTCTCAGGAGACGATAATAGCTCTGCCCCCTCTCTCATTGCCTGTCAGAGTCCCATTGCTGTCTGCCTCGTTTTTCTCTGCTCTGCAGAGCTGTGACCCGTTGCACCCGGTGGATGTTTACAGGGAGGTTTGTATGCACATTTAATTAACTTTATCCCTAGTTATTTATTACAAAGCACTACCCTCCGTATAGTGCACATTCAAACAGACAATCCTTAAGCTGATGTGCCTACGTCTTGCATCGATATTGACTTCGTACTTACACACGGACTATACTACTCTATACAGTTCTATCTCTTCTCTGGTAACCTCTAACCCCCACCATAAACGTAACAGTATATGGCTATCAGCTCACATCAAGTGGTACTAAACGATACACATTTACATCGAGAGACCGGTGTCCTACCCCCAGCTTGAACCCACTCATTCAGAGCCACGTACATAACCCACCTTCTTCCCTCACGCACACCCAGGCCCTGAGCTATGAAAGTTTTATATCACATAAAACCTTACGTGCACATCCCATGTAAATCCATCAGTTTTCACCTCATTGTGTTCAGCGGTTTAGGAATACATATAAATCAAACAACAAACAGGAAATATGTCGTACATAGCACAACACTTGTGAAATCACTAAAATAAGTTGTTGACCTTTGGCCTATGTTAACCTTTTGGGCTATGTTTTGGCCTTTTGGCCTCAAAAATAATTGGTGGTTGAATTCAGTGACCTGACATGCAAATCCTCTTAAAATTCCAAGTCAATCAGATGAAAATTGATGATTTTAGAAACTTGACAAAGTTGTTGACCTTTGGCTTATGTTGATCTTTTGACCTCAAAATCAACAGACTTCTTGCTTATGACCAACTCTACCATTTTGTGAGGTTTCATGAAGATCAGTTTAAAACTGTGACCTGCAGGCAATTGACAACCAGACAAACAGATGTAATAACGTAAAAAATCCTCGATTTAGCAAGTAACAAATAGACAGACAGTTTTGGATGCCTTTCCTCGTTCGATATAAACCAATTCTCCCATATAATTTCCAAATGTCAATTTACAACGGTCCTAAATTCCCTCTAATAGTATGGTCTGTTTACCTACTCTTCAGTTCTGGCTTACCCCCTAGACTCTAGAGCCTCCATGGGATCCTCACGAACTCCCCAGCCACGGCCGCCACATCTAGCATTGCCATGCATCCTCTGTGGGGCCAACACAAGACCCCTTATTAACCGTTCTGATGCCCCCACCATTGTGCCAATACTCGTGGGTAGCACCTGTAAAATCTACCTCACGTCATCCCTCTCCATTTATTCAGGGCTCCTGGAGGATTTCATCCATCCCAATTTCCTTGATGGCTCCCTCATTTTCTACAAGGCTTATGGAGACGATGTGGCATGCACACGCTGCACCACCATCTTATAATTCACTGGGTCCTGCTGAAAGCTCGGAGGGAGCAATAACGACCTCTTACCTATGGAGTCTAATATACTAGAGAGGGTTGCACGCATGTGTGGTCCAGCATGCAGCACCCCCTCCTTACCACCAGTGTTACGGTCACGGGTATTCAAGACCAAATCACGTCCAAATTACCCAGGGAAATCTTCTCATCCCCTACCCACCTGGAAACGCGACTGTCGAGATACATTTCTCATGACAAAGCAACTGCAAAGTACATATAGTGCCCTCCATAAGTATTGGAGCAGTGAAGTCAAATTTGCTATTATTGCTATATACTCAAGAGATTTGCATTTAAGATTTAAAAAATGAATATGAGGCAAGAGTACGGAAGGTCAGCTTTTATTTCTAGGTATTTATATGCATATATGTTTTACCATTGTACAACAATAGCACATTTTATGTTCAGTCCCTCCATTTTAGGTAAGCATAAGTATTGGAACAAATGACAGAGGTGTTGCTTGTTGCATTGATTGTTCACACAAGAGCTGTGAATGCCTCGTCTTGGTTTTAGCCGTTGCTTTTGCCTTTTCAGTCAGTAGGCATAAACAAACATGAAGAGCAGAGAACTGTCCACGAAAGAAAAGTAAGCAATTTGGAAGCTGAAAGAACAGAATAATTTAAATGGAATGACAGCACAAAAACTGGGCACAGCAAAAACAACAATTTAGAATATCTTGAAAAAGAAAGAAACCACTATAGTGTACTTGGCAATAGACAACGGCCAGGTCGGCCGAGGAAAACAAATGCAGTTGATGACAGAAAAATAATTAGGGCTGTGAGAAAATCCCTAAAACAACTGCCAGTGACATCACGAACAACATCCCTAGTGTAGGGGTGAAAGTATTACAATCTACCCTTCGCAGAAGACTTTGGCAGCAGAATTACAAAGGTTACATCGCAAAATGCAAACCTCTCATCAGCACCAAAAATAGAAAGGCCAGATTAGAATTTGCCAAGAAGTACAGAGGTGAGCAAGTGGAGTTCTGGAACAAAGTTTTATGGATAGATGAGACCAAGATAAACTTTTACCAAGGCGATGAAAAGGTGAAAGTGTGGAGAAAGGAAGGAACTGCATTTGATCCAAAGCATACTGCCTCATCTGTGAAGCATGCTGGAGGTCGTGTCTTGGCTTGGGCTTGCGTGGTTGCCTCTGGAACTGGCTCACACATCTTTATTGATGATGCAACTAATGATGGCAGCAGCAGAATGAATTTGGAAGTGTAGAGAAACATTTTGTCTGCCTATGTACAAGAAAATGCCTCCAAACACATTGGGCGGCATTTCACCATGCAGCAAAATACAATGACCCAAAACACACTGCCAACGCAACCAATAAGTTCATCAGGGGAAAAAGTGGAATGTTCTAGACTGGCCAAGTCAATCTCCTGATTTAAATCCAATTGAGCAGCATTTCACTTTCTGAAGAGACAAAATTCAGAACCCCCCAAAACAAACAACAACTGAAAATGGCTGCAGCAAAGGCTTGGCAAAGCATCTCAAAGGAAGATACCAAGAGTTTGGTGATGTCAATGTGTCACAGGTATAATACAGTTATTGCACACAAGGGATATGTTAACAAATACTAACTATTACACTACTTTAATTTACTTTAAGTTAATCTGTTCCAATACTTATGCTTACCTAAAATGGGAGGAGTGAACCTAAAACATGCTACTGTTCTACAATGGTAAAACACACATACATAGTAATACCAAGAAATAAAATTTGACCTTCTGTACTATTGATTCGTCGTTTGATCTCAAATCCAATTTTTTTGAGTATGCGGCAATAATAACAAATTTGACTTCACTGTTCCAATACTTATGGAGGGCACTATACATCTCTGTTGAATATGGTAATTTAAAAAAAAAGGAATGTATGTTTATATGAACATGTGTATCCCTCAAAGGAAAATGGAAACAAGATGTGATAAACTTCAAGGAAGATTTTAAAAGTATTGAGGTTCGGTTTAATCAACGGTAGTATTCATAGTCTAAGAAAACACCAGTATAAGTGATCATAGTCATCACTCATCAGTCAGAAAGTTCAGAACAAAACAGCAAAAATAAGTTTAGAAACAGACGTCAATCGATGGATGAAACTGTACGTCAAAGCAAGGTGTAATGAGATCAAATTGCAATAAACGTGGCAATTTCACTAAAAGCTTTAAAATGACATTATATAAAATGAACCTCACATTTCCGCTGTCAGGCCTCACAGCACAGACATGAATATCCATGAGAATTTCCATGAGCAGCATAATTCTGCTATCAGCAAAAATGTATGGAAATTAAAGTATCATGCAATGAGAGATGTCAGTGCGGACTTGTGAAAAATGAGGAAAATAATATACTAATGCACAAAGGGTAAAAACATGAACCCGGAATGAGGTAAATTTCCATGAGGGAGGCTGCTCCCCCACGTTCCCCAGGCAGAAATTTCAGTTGTATTTCCTTCATTCCACTGAATTTTGAAACTAATTATTTACAATTAAAATATGACAGAGATTAATAACACCTTTCCGAGAGATTAATGATTTCTTAAAGGAAACCATGCTGTGAAATGTTTATACCATCGGACCCTGATATTCGCGGGGGATACGTTCCTGAAGAATGCCGTGAATGTCGGAACCGCGAATGTGGGGGCATTGTTTCAATGGGAAAAGGGGGTGTAGGTTTCCAGCAGTTCCTCAATCACGGAAAATCCACGAATGTCAAGGGAAATCCCGCGAATGTCGAAGAAAACCCAGAAACGTGGTGCCATTGTTCCCATGGGGGAAAGAGGATAGGTTATAGGTTCCCGGTGGTTCCTGATTCATGAAAAAGGCCGCGAATGGTGGGACATCCCGCGAAGCTATGTTCACATTGCGAATGGTGGGACACCCGCAAAGCTATGTTCACAGTGCGAATGGTGGGACATCCCATGAAGCTATGTTCACAGTGCCAATGGTGAGACATCCCGTGAAGCTATGTTCACAGTGTGAATGGTGGGACATCCCGTGAAGCTATGTTCACAGTGCAAATGGTGGGACATCCCGTTAAGCTTTGTTCACAGTGCAAATGGTGGGACATCCCGCGAAGCTATGTTCACAGTGCAAATGGTGGGACATCCCGCGAAGCTATGTTCACAGTGTGAATGGTGGAACATCCCTTAAAGCCATGTTCACAGTGCAAATGGTGGGACATCCCATGAAGCTATGTTCACAGTGCGAATGGTGGGACATCCCTTAAAGCCATGTTCACAGTGCAAATGGTGGGACATCCCTTAAAGCTATGCTCACAGTGCGAATGGTGGGACATCCCGTGAAGCTATGTTCACAGTGCGAATGGTGGGACATCCCGTGAAGCTATGTTCACAGTACGAATGGTGGGACATCCCGTGAAGCTATGCTCACAGTGCGAATGGTGGAACATCCCGTGAAGCTATGTTCACAGTACGAATGGTGGGACATCCCCTGAAGCTATGTTCACAGTGCGAATGGTGGAACATCCCGCAAAGCCATGTTCACAGTACGAATGGTGGGACATCCCGTGAAGCTATGCTCACAGTGCGAATGGTGGGACATCCCGTGAAGCTATATTCACAGTGCAAATGGTGGGACATCCCGTGAAGCTATGTTCACAGTGCAAATGGTGGGACATCCCGTGAAGCTATGTTCACAGTGCAAATGGTGGGACATCCCGCGAAGCTATGTTCACAGTGCGAATGGTGGAACATTCCGCAAAGCCATGTTCACAGTGCAAATGGTGGGACATCCCATGAAGCTATGTTCACAGTGCAAATGGTGGGACATCCTGCAAAGCTATGTTCACAGTGCAAATGGTGGGACATCCCGTGAAGCTATGTTCACAGTGCAAATGGTGGGACATTCCGCGAAGCTATGTTCACAGTGCGAATGGTGGAACATCCCACAAAGCCATGTTCACAGTGCAAATGGTGGGACATCCTGCAAAGCTATGTTCACAGTGCAAATGGTGAGACATCCCGTGAAGCTATGTTCACAGTGCAAATGGTGGGACATCCTGCAAAGTTATGTTCACAGTGCAAATGGTGAGACATCCCGTGAAGCTATGTTCACAGTGCAAATGGTGGGACATCCTGCAAAGTTATGTTCACAGTGCAAATGGTGAGACATCCCGTGAAGCTATGTTCACAGTGCAAATGGTGGGACATCCTGCAAAGTTATGTTCACAGTGCAAATGGTGGGACATCCCGTGAAGCTATGTTCACAGTGCAAATGGTGGGACATCCCGTGAAGCTATGTTCACAGTGCAAATGGTGGGACATCCCGCGAAGCTATGTTCACAGTGCGAATGGTGGAACATCCCGCAAAGCCATGTTCACAGTGCAAATGGTGGGACATCCCGTGAAGCTATGTTCACAGTACAAATAGTGGGACATCCCACGAGGCCCACTTATAGCGCTGCCATAATATTTTTATTTGGCTGCGAAAAGCCGTGAATACGTGAAGCACATGGCCGCAAATGCATAAACAGGTCACGCTCATGGCTCGTGGAAGGTATGATTTTTTGTGTACACCCAGCTACGTTGTGTGTGGCTGGTGGAAGATACATTTTAAAACTGTTATGCTCACAGCTAGTGGATTTTTTTGCTCACAGAAAAAACCCATGAATAAGCAGGATACAGGGCCGTGGATGTAGAAGCACGTCACAATTTATCAACTGCGAATATGCGGAACCCGCGGATGTTGGGACCGCGAATGTCAGGGTCCGATTGTTTTATGCTTATAATGCTTACCTTCAAAATTATTTTGGTTTAGGAAATAAGGACTTGTATTTCAAACACCGAACTAATGTATTGTTACGGTTTTGAGAGTGTACATATAACATCATTAAAGGTTAAATGTTTGCCCCCATAGTTAGTCCACAAGGAACACGTAGGCCCATTACAATTAGTTATGTCATAGTATGTAATTCCCTGGTGTCATAGTAATTCCCTGGTGTTGGGCTAGTGGCTAGGGTGCCGGCTTAGGATCCTAGGATCCTGGGTTCGAATCCCGGTCGATCGCTGAATTAACGCCAGGGGGGTTGACTCAGCCTGTCATCCTTCCGAGGTCGGCTAATTGAGTACCAGTTCACTGGTAATTCCCTGTTTGTCGTTAAAGGCGGCAAAAAGGGTTGGCGTCAGGAAGGGCATCCGGCCGTAAAACATTGCTTCAAAAAGGGGACCAAAAAAACAACAACAACCACGGTTCCCGAAAAAGGCCAACCCCCGCTTTGCGGGGAAAAATGGCCTCTAAAGGTGTTTTTTTTTATTTTTTATAGTATGTGTAAGAGTATGCCATTTCCCTAGTGACATCTGCGTTGTGTAAAGAAATAATAAGTTTAGGCCCTTTCATTTTGCAGCCGCCCTTCAATTCCACCAATGCTATTTTGGGCAAACTCGATCCCGCGCCCCATTCGGCTAATCCACCTCGTTTGTTACGCTTTGGCCGCCAGCAGCGTTAGCTGCCTTTTGCTCGCTCAAACTAGTCGGGTGGCCACGAGGTAGGCCTGAAAAGGGGGATGAGCGCGAGGACGAGGTGTGGCCGCATCAAGCAGCGCGTCAGAGGGCGGTGACGGTAAGGGCAACAACCAACCAGGGCTCGGTGGGCATGGCATGCTAGGGCATGGCAAGAAACGTCTGGTGAGTTCCAGAGGGTTCCAAGGGCGTGGCCATAAAACCCTTGGCGCAAGGCCCCCACCTCAGTTGAGCTGGAGAGGACTGCCCGTATGAGGACTGATTGGAGAGAGCTTGCTTACTCAAGAGGACTTGATGAGAACGGAGTCACGCATCGCGAGCGAATCGTATTGAAGGAGCACATGGTTCGCGGTTATTGGAACTGTTCGCTTATTACGTACGCAGCTGAGCCGCGAGTGTAACCGCCACAGCCAGCCTACCGTTTCCCTGTGATAGTCCCGCACGCGCCAAACGACACGCGGAGAGCGCTGCCGTCTGTTCATCTGCTTCACGGTGCGAGTTGGGGACCGGAGAACGAGCTGCCCGGACGCCATTCCTGGACCATCGACCTGTTCATCTGCAGCCCCGTGTGAGTGTGTCTGTGTGTGACGGGCCCGTTTGTCCAGGGATAAGTTAAGACTGTATAAGGCTGCACTGTGTATTCTTCTTCTTCTTCTCATTGTACAAAGTGTAAATAAATTATGTTATTCCTTTCTTCCAAATCCGACTGTTTTAGTCATTTCCATCATTGGGTAAGCGTGGCACGATTACGAACCGCTTGGATTGGGTTAGTCATTGCCAGCGGCTCGGGTCACGGGTCGCTACCGCTCGGCGTTTCCACTAACACCCGTGATTCGGGCGGGGCTTATTTCCTCGTTTCTGGGCGGCATTTGTACTTAGGTAATAGCGAATCCCTAGTCCTAAAACCCTACCTAACGCTGTCCGAGTGTCCGGGAAGGACGTCATCGGTCCCGGGTCCCGTCGGCTAGTAAAAAGACAAAGGGACTAATCCCCCCTTGGTAAAGGGGAAAGGCCGGCGTTGAGATCCGCAACAGTATTTTAGGGAAACATATCACTGAGCAGACGACAAAATCTACGAAGTAAGCCGTTGTCAATTCGACATATTGGACAAAATTAAAATCCCATCAATTTTCTACAAATATACGAACACCTGATAAATACAAACACATTACAAAAGACATGTAGAAGATAACACCAAAACAATTCAAGAATGTATACATATAGAACTTGATGCGAGTGCGGCTACTCTTCTCCCTGAGTCTGTCACACACCCCCTCACTCCCACCTGACTCCACCCCATCCACTAGGCCACAAGGGCAAGCCATTAGGAAGCTGGCTCATCCAATCTCACCCCCTCTCCTCCTTCCGAGGCCAGGCCATGAGAATGGCACAAGTGGTTTAAAGATAATGCGCAATAAAACTCCCATGGTTAGGCAGGGAGAGGCATGGTGCAACAGGGATGGGGATAGGGAAACCTTGATGGTTTCAGTGCTCAGTATTCCACTTGCGCATGCTACCGGTGCATTTAACTATTAACAGTACTTAGGATGTAATAAAAGCACCTGTAACACAATGAAAGTCATGACACAAAAGTGCAATTACCTAATTTTGAATAAACCATACCCACATGGGAATCCCATTCACATGCCAATATCTGATTTTGCTGAAGCAGTTTCTTGGAAAGGGTTATACTGGGTAGTTTACCATTGCCTTCCCAGAAATAGTTAGGGCAGGAATTTGTAATTTGTTCATGGTGCCGGCGATAGCTCGCCTACACTTATTGAAGAACACCGTGGGATATTTAACGTCCACCAACTAATGCGGGCAGAAGGGAAGCTCAGCCAGAACTCCCCCTCACGTCTCCCATCCAAAACTCCCCCCTCCCTTTCAATTCTCCGCCTCCTAAACTCCCCCCTTGCACTCAGTTTAACGTCCATCGGAGGGACGGCACACACGTTGATGAATCAGGCTGCCTGTGAAACACCAGGATGACTGACTATAGTTTGGTCAGGATTCAAACCTATGCTAGACAGCTTAAAGGTGAGTGTGTGTACCTCTCGGGCCTCTAGGCCTTCCTGCCAGCCTTTGGACAATATAGGGAATGAAACATTTTGATAAATTTCCTCATATTTGGGATAAGTGCGGAAATTCTCAAATTGATGAGACGAAGGGAACCCAAGCTAGGCAGCTCCTAGGGGTGAGTGTGCACACCTCTAGACTAATATCATACGAGCCAGCAGAACATGGCAACCTCAAATAAGTCCATGAATGCTGGCATCATGGGTGCTAGCTTCTTGAAAAGTTCAACTCAGATCCAACCAACTTTATCAGTCGTCCAATAAATGGTAACTAAACGTGGCATCACCACCGTGGTTTTCCAAAAACAAATTGGAACTCATGCAACAAAAGTACAATGAATTTTGCCCCGGGAAAAGTCAAGGCCTCGATTTTCTGTAATTTCAAAGGAATCCTCCTGATTGACAATATGCCTGAAAACACCGACAATCGCAGGGGAATACTACACAAATCTCATTCAAAAATTGCAGGAGACATCAATGACGGATGCCATGGACATCTTCCTTCACG
Source organism: Myxine glutinosa (assembly GCF_964187855.1). NCBI lineage: Eukaryota > Metazoa > Chordata > Myxini > Myxiniformes > Myxinidae > Myxine > Myxine glutinosa. Next base: position 159,994,230 of record NC_136262.1, read on the forward strand.
AGAACAGGCTTGTACACAAAGTCTGTGTCCGCATTGCGCAAACCACTTTCATTACTCTGGCTAAAGCCACCAGCTTGGACTTGGCATCCAGGCCCAAGTGATCTGTTTCAACATTTAAAGTCCCACCTGTGAATTTTATGATTTGCTGGCAATGAGGAACTGAATGAAGCAACCAAGAAGTGGCTGAAGGAGCAATCTGAAAATGTTTATTATGCAGGCATAGACAGTTTTAATGTAAGGACAAATTGGGCAAGTGTCTTGAAGTCACCATGAGGGGCATAGGGCTGCCGAGGCAGTTCAATTTGGCTAAGGAGTATAATCCTGGACGGGTCACCACTCCGACGCAGGATACTCGAATGGCTTATTACCCCAGTAAGCTGGTACTCATTTTGCCGACATTGGAAGGACTAGGGCATGCCCGTACTATATATATATATCTAAAATTATATCCCCCCCCTCTATTTACATGAAATGGTTTGGTCCAAAGCGAACGGCTTGCGAGTACGGTGACAATCCCCCCCCTCTATTTACATGAAATGGTTTGGTCCAAAGCGAACGGCTTGCGGAGTTTGGTAAAGAAATCGCCATCGCGTGCACAAACGCGCAGGAAAGCGAAAGAATCGCAAATTAGTTTTAATTAGTTTTAAAACATAGTTTAACGCCAACATAGTTTGCCAACGTGAAATAAATGAATACGCTCTCAAATGTGCCGTCCGAGGCAGAGTCTGTTCGGCACGTTCGGCACACGTGATAGCTCGCTGCTCTCTGATTGGTTGAATCGTTTTTTGGACATAGCTCGGTAACTACTTGTCCGATTAATATGAAACCTTGAAAAGGCACATCCTCGGGTCCCCAGCAATATACCTGGCAAGTTTAAAGTATATCGGACCCGTGGTTGTCGAGAAACAGCGGTCACAGACAAACAAACAAACATACACACAGAGATTAGTGGAATTATAGATAGACTAGGGCATTGCCCGTACGTGGGTGCCCGTTCCGTGGCCAAAAAAAAAAAAAAACGCTACCCGTACGCTCTACCCCGCCCGTACGCCCGTAAACAAAAAAAGCAACGCTCTTCGCTTCCGCCCTTCGCTCTGACTGAATTGGGAGAAATAATGCGCATAAGAAATCGAATTACGTACCGTAATGGCGGTCAGCTCGTAACGCGCTCAGCTCCGCTCGTCTCACATCGGCCACGCCTACGCAACAGAGCGTTCTGTGATTGGCTGCCGGAAGATAAGTCGTCACTGTCCGGAAGTTCGCAAATCGCAGTTAGGATGAATCGTTTTAATTTAATCGCAGTTTGAAAAGAGGGGAAAAAAGAAAAGCCTTGCCTTGCTGCAAACAGCTGCTGCAAACAACAACAACATGGAAGGCTGCACTGTCCGGAAGTTGGCATATCGCAGTTACGATTATTTTAGTGTTAATGGCCAATTATTCAATTAGCGCCAACGTATTTTGGCTGTTTGCAATTTAATCGCAAGGAAAAGTAGAAAGAGAAGAGGGAAAAAAAGAAAAGCCTTGCATTAACGCATTAACGCTTGCATTGCATTAACGGTTCGGCACACGTGATAGCTCGCTGCTCTCTGATTGGTTGAAGCGTTTTTTGGACATATCTCGGTAGGTACTTGTCCGATTAATTACAAACCTTGAAAAGGCACATCCTCGGGTCCCCAGCAATATACCTGGCAAGTTTCAAGTATATCGGACCCGTGGTTGTCGAGAAACAGCGGTCACAGACAAACACACAGACACACAGACACACAGACAGACACACAGAGATTGCTGGAATTATAGATAGATGACAGGCTGAGTCACCCCACTTGGTGTTGTTTCAACGGTATGACAGGGGTTCAAACTCAAGACCCTAAAATCTTAAGCTAGCCACATTAACCGTGAAGCCCACACCAGGCTATTGAACTCAATGGATGCCATAAACTATCTTCTATATATATAAAAGAAAGTTTTTGTTTGTTTGTCTGCATGCGCTAATCTCCTGAACGGTGAAAGATAGGAGGAAACCTCTGAAACAAAAAATGTCGGAACGGGCCCAGGGAAGGTTATAGGCGAGGTGGCGAGGCCGGTCGAGGCCGCTTCGGCCGGGCTGGGCCCATGTCACAATTAAAAGCTGAGCTGAATTATAGTCGTCAATCTTCTACGGCCACGAGTAAAAGCTGAATTATAGAAGTAAATTCATTCAAAAAGAACCCGGGCAATGCCGGGTGCATTCGGCTCGTATAAAATAAAAAGGTCTTGGGCTATTGTGAGTATCTCGTTCCTATAACTTTTTGATCTCCACCCGTATGTGATTTAAAAGACGTTAATTTTCTGTTCATATCGATATGCTTACTCACCGAGGCGTTTCTTGGAAGCTGCATCGCTGAAAGAGAGAAGGTAGAACACATGAATCACATGAGGATGTTCAACAAGGAGACAATGCTAACATATTGACCAGACTCAGTGGTGTAATGGTTAGAGCACCCGCTCTGAGTCTGGGAGGTCAGAGGTTCAATCCCTGGCTGAGTCATTCCAAAGAGTTATAAAATACGTGCTGCTTCCTGGCAATTGGTGCAATACAATTAAAAGCATGCATCTTAAAATATACTGTAAATATGTACAGTTAAGGGAATGTATAAGCATACTGAGCTCAAATCCTTTTTCATAGAATACTTACGTTTGTGAGAGGGGGCTCAGCTATTAGAATTGAGGTATTGAGGCCCCCTGTTTGTGCTTGCGTAGATTCATCCATGTACTAAAGACCTGTGGATAGGTGTAAGTCACCCTGTCGGTGCACTGTTAGGAGATGGGGTAGTAACCTTTAGTGTATAGAGAAGGGTAAGGTGTCTCGTCCCTTTGCACTCCAGCGTTAAAGCGGGTGGGAGCCGAATGAGAGAGCAGTCCAAGCTGCAACATCCCCTTCCACCACCCTCCCCATTTGTCCCTTGCCTTGGTAAAGAGGAAGACGTTCCGCCCTCCCACAGCCACCCATGGTTGGGGGCAAGTAAAGCGACATGCCATTGGTACATGATACTTCCGGGGACACAGGATAAATTATACGAGATTTTTGCATCTATTGGTGAAAGGAGAAGTGTCTGTTTGCGTGTGTCTGTTTGTGTGTGTGTTTGTGTGTGTGTGTGTGTGTGTGTTACAACCATGGCCTCCGCTATTACACATGGTATATATACATATAGTCTACTTGCCAGCAATGTGAACCCAGAAATGTTGAGTACCCCAAAGTTTTAAGTTAGAAATGTACAGTATGGGTCCCCAGCACTTATAAACTGCCGGATGCTAAATTGCATATGTTGGGCAATTAGCAAAATTAGCATTAATAGCATTAACCCTATCAAACATAGGCCTGGGACACTGAAATTTCTGTTTCGCTCTATTGCTCCACTTTTATTCACAGGTATTAGAGGTAACAAAAGCAAGTACCATACCAAACTAGATTTAATATGACTATGGGTAAATAATATCCTCAAAATTAAAACACAAGTATACCCAAAATTATCAGAGCTGAAAAATATGTGCACTAGTTACACAACATAAAACTTCCATCAAGAAAGAGCGTCTTGCACTTCTACTACTCTGCACTGTTATAAAGCATATCCTCATCATAAAACTCATCCTCATCGTCTTCATCTTCTTCTCCTGACTCTACATTCTTGTCATATTGCTCTTCTTGCTGTGAGTGTGTGTGTGTGTTGCAACATGTACTATCAGAGCCTTTGCAGAAGCAGTAGCTGGTACAGGCCAGGCCTGCAGCTACGCAGCTGCACTTTGCTGTTAAACAGGGCTTTAACCCAGGTTTGCAGCTACAGCTTATCATTTCCAACACGGCAGGAGGAGCAACGGGGCTTGCATCCAGGATGGGCATGATGACTTCCTCTCCCTTCTCGCCTTCCTTCTTATTCCATCCAAACTCTGTTATGTCCACAGCTGGTGGGTCAGGGCAGTCTGCTGCTTTCCAAAGCAGCACCTGTAGATGGGCACGCCGTCCATGGAGGAGAGCGTTGCGCTCTGTAGGAGGCAGTGTCTTCAGTGCTGGGGGGGGGTTTTGCGCTTTCGGTAGATGTCATGTCTGGCGACGTTCAGATATGCCGACTCCCTCTCGTTGTACAGAGCCAGGAAGAAACCACTCACTGCCTCTGTAATCTGTAAATCAGTAGCTCCCTCCTCTCCGATGAAGTGAAGCAGGTCACCAGGTACTACTCTCATGGCCTTGAGTGCGGACACCTTCCCTTTCCCCGCGGGATAGGAGGTGGTGTCACATCCGGAGAGAGCATGCATAGCCAGGATGGAGTGACACTGCTCACCGAGATTCTCTACTGTCGAATTGATGTTGAGAATAGTGCCATCCCATCTCTCCATCTGCAGGTTACATGTGATACCCACCTTCCAGCACCAATAGACCATGAGTACGAAAACATCAGTGTCGTCGCTGAGAATGCGGACAGTTTCAGCTCCGCGACTGGCTGCATCCAACATGTATGAGATGAGGGAGACGTCAGCCTCGTCATGAGTGACAATACTGTCTGCTTTGCTGACCATCTTGATGTGATCTCCTATGCTGTGTGTGCACAGGAGCTCACCCAGTCTCCGTTTGTTTGTCTTGTTCTTCATCACTTTGTCGCGGCTAGGTAGAGGGGTTGCAGTGAGAGTCGGTACTCTGTTGAGCTCTCCCCAGCTCTTCTCTGCCTCTCGTGGTCTTTGGCAGAGACTTGCTCATACCGGTCAAATATGACAAATGTTTTGGTGATGTAGCGATTAAGCCGGCGCCCCATGCTGGCTGCGAGGTCAGCCACAGTGCCTGACGATGGCCACACCACGTGGTAGATGAGCTGCGATGCATCAACGAGTACAACATGTGGTGGGTGGGGATTGGGGGCAAGGATTCCAAGACGCTGGACGATCACAGACTTGTTACCCTTCCTGAGGCATCCATACTCATCGATGATGGATGCAGGGACCGGGCCGAGCTCGTAGTCAAAGAGGGCAGAGAGCTCCATTCTTCTCTTGCTCCCCACCACCAGCAGCCGAGCAAACAATGCCTCAAGGTCACATATGATCTTCGCATTGACCTTCACTCTTTTTTTGGTGAATGTCATTGTCACCACCTTATTTGAGATGGGTGCATGAAATCTCTCAGGAAGTGATGAAGAGAACAGTGTGCTCATGTCCTGTCCGATCTTCAATGCATCTTGCACATTCACCTTTTCATCTGCCACCTGGTCATTTATGATAAGGTGGAGGGTCGCGGTCTCTATGGTGAGTGGATGGGAGTTTTCCTGTAGCATTCAAACGGAGCAATAGAGCGAAACAGAAATTTCAGTGTCCCAGGCCTATGTTTGATAGGGTTAATGCTATTAATGCTAATTTTGCTAATTGCCCAACATATGCAAGTTAGCATCCGGCAGTTTCTAAGTGCTGGGGACCCATACTGTACATTTCTAACTTAAAACGTTGGGGTACTCAACATTGACGGGTTCACAAGAGGGCTCTATAGGCTTGGCAAGTAGACTAATATACCATGCATATACATGGCATATTAATAGCACATGATAGGACCCCGACTCCTCTCATCCACAGATATTTCTCATATCCTATATTCTTGTGAATCCGTTTCGGAGGACTTCCGCTTCCGGTCCCTCAAGCGAGGAAGCTTACTTACTTCGATCTCTCCACGGCATCAAAGTTTACGTATTTTCCCATTCGTGTCTTTGTCAAATTTCCACTGGTTATTTTATTGTGTATGAGTTATTGTGTGTTTCTAGTTAGTTTTGGTTTTGTAATTATTGCAAACTTGCATATAATTAATCGTTTTCTGTTAGCACCGTGTGCGTGGCCTGGTCTCTATAGGCTCCCTCCGCCTGTCGGTATTTTGTGAATACAAGTTCTTTCCTTCGCTGTATTTGCTTGTTTCTTTATTTTCTTTTCTCTGCCTACCTCCCACGAATATATTACCCTTTGTCTAACGTTTTAAATACCAAAAAAAAAAATTACTTTATTATTTCCTTCTCTCCTCACAGACACGTGCTTGTTCTCTTGCCCCCTTGTCTCGCCTTGTGCCCCACCCCATTTATCTCGTTTTCTTCCACCTCTCCAGCCTTTCCAACTCTAGTTTCCTCCATACTCATTCAACCCTTTCTCCTTCTTTCTCAAACCCATGTCCTCACTTAGGGACTTTTCCCAGATTGTTTTTCACGGTTTTGTTTAAATATTATTTAAATATGTTTAAACTTTCCCCTGCAGTGTTTTATTCAGTGGTTTATTACAACATGCTGTTTTGCTTCCTATATAAAAGGCTTTTTTTTCAATTTGCTCTTCAATTAATTCCACTTCAAAAAAAATTCAATCTCTTACAGTCCTTCCTTTCTACATTCTCTAAACTCACCTTCATTCCACCCCTCCTCTATCGTTTTTAAACAGATCTCTGACTTGAAAATCACAATAAACCCAGTTTATAATAAATTTTCGTTTTTCATTAATCATCCACTTTCTAAACTCCCCCCCCCCCCCTCACACCCCCCCTCCGAAACTCACTCCTCATCCCTCCCTTTCAATTCTCCCCCCTCCCCTCCTAAACTACCCCCTCGCCCCCCCCCTCCCCTCCAAATCTCCCGCCTTGCCCCTCCCCTTCAAATCTCCCCCCTCACCCTTCCCCTTCAAAACTCCTCCCCTCCACCCCTCCCCTTCAAAACTCCCCCTCACCCTCCCTTTAAATTCTCCCCCTCCTAAACTCTCCCCTCGCACCTCCCCTCCAAATCTACCCCTTTTCCACCTTCCCTTCAAAACTCCCCCCCCCCAACTCCTCCTTTATAATCTCAACCCCTACCATCTTTCTCCAATTCTCCCCCCACCCCCCTACTCCTCAAAGCTGCCTCCTCCCCACTTAATCTCTCTTCTATCTCATACCTCCACCTCCTCCAACCTTCTACTTTGCTCTGCCCCCCCCCCCCCTCAAACAACCCCTCACTGTGCCTCATCCCATCACCATCAAAACTTTTGTCCACCTCATCCTTCCCTTTCTCCTAACGTTTCTACAATCTCTGACACACTATCAACAGCACTCCCTACCTCCCCCTCTCAACCTTCATCTTACCCTACCCCTCCCCTGTCCTACACCTGATGCTCCCCCTCCCTCTTCCTTAATGGTATGGATCTCAAAAAACCGGGGCCTTCGCTCAAACCTGATTGATCTCTCCATAAAGGTTGCTTCTGACAAACCAGACGTAATCTGCTTAACAGAAACTTTCCTCCTTCAAGATGACCGTCCACCAAACAGTGATGACTCCATCTACATCTCGCTGTCTGATAACATGGACCAACTTCTATCTACTCATCCCAACTCTCTCTTCCTCATATGTGGTGATTTCAACTGTCATCATCCCATCTGGCTGGGTGTGGGTAGCTCTCTCACCAGCCATGGCACCTCAGCAAAGGACTTCTGCGACTCACTGGGACTGACACAATCTGTCAATTTCCTGACCCGGATCTCAGTCAATGGAGTATCTTCTCTTCTAGACTTGTTTACGACAAACTTCCCTGCAAATGTCTGCTGCTCTTCTTCTGCTCCAATCGGTTCTTCTGAATATTTCCTTGTTAAAGTGGACATCTCTCTGGCCATTCTCAAAGAGCCTCCTCAGCACCGACGGGTCTGGCCTTTCACTCAGGCTGACTAGCACGGTCTTCAAGCAGCCATCAATCATCTGGAATGGTCTCCCATCTTGACTGCCTCTGACATAAACTCTTCCTGGGAATTCTTCCAAAGTAAACTGATCTCTCTCATGCACAGATTTATCCCATCTCTTCTTCAGTTTTCATACCCTTCCTCCCGTCCATGATACACTGAATATTGTGGTGAGGCAGTTGCCCTGAAACAACTTGCCTTTGCCTCTTGGAAGGTTAATCCAACTGAAAGCAATCTCAGTTCCTTCCACCTAGCTCGGAAAAAGTGTGTGTCCACCCTCAGGAGAGCCAGGAAGCACGATCTCTCTAATCTCAAGACTGAACTCTCAAACCTGTCTCCTTCCTCCAAATCCTGGTTGCATCTTGTCAAATCTCTTTCTGGTGTTTGTTCTCCCTCCATCCCCTCCCTTACCTCAAACGGCTACACAGTTGACATCGCACGTGACAAAGCCGAATGCCTCAACTCTGTGTTTGCTTCAAAATCTTGTGTCCCAAACCCATCTCTCTCTATACCCACCATACCCAATCGAACCCAGCTGCACCTGGACACTGTGTCCTTCTCGCCTGACAAGGAGGAGAAGTTTCTGTCAAACCTCGACTCTGATTCTGCAACTGGACCAGACGGCATCAGCCTACGGGTCCTAAAATCCTGCTCTGAAGCTCTTTCACACCCTCTCTCGATTCTCTTCACCCTCTCTTTTGCTCAAGGTCATCTGCCATCAGCTTGGAAATCAGCAAACATTACCTCTTTACAAAAAAAAGGTGCAAAAACAGATCTTTGCAACTACAGATCAATCAGCCTGCTCCCAATTATCAGCAAAGTCATGGAATCCATCATTGCTTCGGATATCAAATCCTTCCTCTTCTCCAATGGCTTGATCTCTGATCATCAATTTGGTTTCAGACCAGGTCATTCTACTCTGGTACATGCTGCTTCTGCTGTCTCAACAATGGATGGAGGTCCTCAATGCCAAACAGGAAATCAAAGCTGTCTCCCTTGACATATCACGTGCCTTCGATGCGGTCTGGCACCCCACTCTGCTCACCAAACTCTCCTCCAATGGTATCCATGGAAATATCCACGCATAGCTTGCGGACTTACTCTCTGGTCGTAGTCAACGTGTGGCCCTGAATGGATTTCTCTCATCTCCACTTCCTGTTCAGGCTGGAGTTCCCCAAGGCAGTGTTCTGGGCCCTGTGCTTGTTCTGGTCTTCATCAATGATCCCTCTGACTCTCTGGAAAATCCTCTCTATCTCTTTGCTGATGACTCCCCTCTCTGCCGCTCAATTCCTCATCCCTCAGATCAGCAGTCTGCAGCCTCCTCACTCTCTGCAGACCTGGACAAAATCACAAACTGGTCAAACAAGTGGAACATGTTTTGGTTTTGGTTTGAATTGTTTTTCCTGTTTTGTTTTGTTTTGTTTGTTTTGGTTTGAATTTCCTGTAACTCGTAATTAATTAATCCTGTTCTGCGCCTCGTGTGCGGCCTTGTACCCCTGTCGGTGTTTGTTAACTTAAGTCCCCTACATCGTGTTTTGCTTGGCTCTCAGTTTTTCCCTTCTACACCGAACGTAATACTCTCTGTCTAACGTTTTAAATCCCCACCCCACCCCACCCCACCCCCCCCCCCCAAAAACAAAACAAAAAAAACATTTATTTTTCCTTTCTCCACGTGTGCCGTTGTCTCATCCTGTACTTTCTGTCCAGGTGTATCGCGGTGCTTTTCGCCCCGCCCCCATTATCTCCTTGCCATCCACCTTTTGCCCTGTTCACGTGACTCGTGGTGGTCCCTCTCGGCCCTCCCCCCGTTGGTATTTTGTGCATATAAGATTGTTCACGGTTCTGTTTAAATATTATTTTAAATATGTTTAACCTTTCCCCTTCAGTGGTTTATTCAGTGGTATATTACAACACGCTGTTTTTCTTCCTATTTAAAAGGCTTTTCTCAATTTCCTCTCCAACTCATTCCACGTCAAAAAAAGGAAATTCAATATCTTATACGTCTCCCTCACTACATGGTCTAAATTCACATTCATTCCATCCCCCCTCCATCGTTCTGAATCGGATTGCTAACTTGAAAATCACAACAAACCCAATTTGTTATCAATGTTCGTCTTTCATTAATCATCCACTTTCTAAACTCCCCTCTTGCCCCTCCCCTCCAAATCCCCCCCCTTACACCTACACTCCTAAACTCCCCCCTTACACCTACACTCCTAAACTCCCCCCTTTCCCCTCCACTCTTAAACTCCCCCCTTGCCCCTCCACTCCTGAACTCCCCCCCTGCCCTTCCCCTCCTAAAGTCCCCCCTTGCCCCTCCCCTCCAAATCCCCCCCCTTGCCCCTCCACTCCTGAACTCCCCCCTTGCCCTTCCCCTCATAAACTCCTCCCTTGCCCCTCCCCTCCAAATCCCCCCCCCTTGCCCCTACACTCCCCCCTTGCCCCTCCCCTCCTAAACTCCCGCCTCACTCCTCCCCTTCAAAACTCCCCCCCAACTCCTCCCATTCAAATCTCCCCCCATACCATTCCTCTCAAATTCTCCCTCCTCCCCCCTCCTCAAAGTTGCCTCCTCCCCACCTCGTCTCCCTTCTATCTCATGCCTCCACCCCCCCCAACCTTCTACTGTCCCATGCCCCCCCTCAAACAACCCCTCACTCTGCCTCATCCCTTCACCACCAAACCTTTCATCCTCCTCATCCTTCCCTTTCTTGGAACTCTTCTGTAATCTCTGACACACTATCAACTGCTCTCCCTACCTCCCCCTCTCATCCTTCATCTTACCCTACTCCTCCCCTCCCCTGTCCTGTACCCGATGCTCCCCCTCTCTCTTCTTTAACGGTATGGACCTCAAACATCCGGGGCCTTCGCTCAAACCTGACTGATCTCTCCATACAGGTTGCTTCTGACAATCCAGACTTGATCTGCTTAACAGAGACTTTCCTCCTTCAAGATGTCTCTGATTCCTCAATATCTCTTCGTGGTTACTCCCTCTTCCGGTATGATAGACCTGAGCCTCGTCCTGGTGGTGGGGTGGCTATCTTTATCAAAAACTCTCTTCCTCATTCTCCTTGCACTGCCCTCTCTCCTCCTCACCCCCAGGAGTACCTCTGGCTACGGCTTCCTCTCCGCTCCCACCTTTTGTTCATATGTGTTCTGTACCGTCCCCCAAACAGTGATGACTCAATTTACATTTCACTCTATGACAACATGGACCAACTTCTATCCACTCATCCCAACTCTCTCTTCCTCATATGTGGTGACTTCAACTGTCATCATGCCACCTGGTTGGGTGTGGGTTCCTCTCTCACCAGTCATGGCACCTCAGCAAAGGACTTCTGTGACTCACTGGGATTGACACAATCTGTCAATTTCCCGACCCGGATCTCAGCCAATGGAGTTTCTTCTCTTCTCGACTTGGTTATGACAAACTTCCCTGCTAATGTCTGCTGCTCTTCTTCTGCTCCAATCGGTTCTTCTGATCATGTGCTTGTCAAAGTGGACATCTCTCTGGCCATTCTCAGAGAGCCCCCTCAGCGTCGAAGAGTCTGGCATTTCACTCAGGCCGACTGGGACGGGCTTCAAGCAGCAATCAATCGTCTGGATTGGTCTCCCATCTCCACTGCCTCTGACATCAATTCTTCCTGGGAATTCTTCCAAAGCAAACTGATCTCTCTCATGCACAGATTTATCCCATCTCGTCTTCAGTTGTCTTACCCTTCCTCCCGTCCATGGTACACCGAATCTTGTGGTGAGGCAGTTGCCCTGAAACAACTTGCCTTTGCCTCTTGGAAGGCTAATCCAACTGAAGGCAATCTCAGTTCCTTCCACCAAGCTCGGAACAAGTGTGTGTCTACCCTCAGGAGTGCCAGGAAGCACTATCTCTCCTCACTCAAGAACGAACTCTCAAACCTGTCTCCTTCCTCCAAATCCTGGTGGCGTCTGGTCAAATCCGTCTCTGGTGTTTGTTCCCCCTCCAACCCCCTCCCTTAACTCAAATGGCTACACAGTTGACACCGCACGTGACAAAGCCGAATGCCTCAACTCTGTATTTGCCTCAAAATAGTGTCCCAAACGCATCTCTCTCTGTTCCCACCTTACCCAGTCGAACCCAACTGCTCCGGGACTCTGTGTCCTTCTCTCCTGACAAGGTGGAGGAGTTTTTGTCTAACCTCGACTCTGATTCTGCAACTGGACCAGACGGCATCAGCCCACGGGTCCTAAAATCCTGCTCTGCCGCTCTATCTCACCCTCTCTCTGTTCTTTTCACCCTATCTTTTGCTCAAGGTCATCTGCCAGCATCCTGGAAATCAGCAAACATTACCGCTTTACACAAAAAAGGTGCAAAAACAGATCCTTTTAACTACAGACCAATCAGCCTGCTCCCAATTATCAGCAAAGTCATGGAATCCATCATTGCTTCGGATACGAAATCTTTCCTCTTCTCCAATGGCTTGATCTCTGATCATCAATTTGGATTCAGACCAGGTCACTCTACTCTGGACATGCTGCTTCTCCTGTCTCAACAATGGATGGAGGTCTTCAATGCCAAACAGGAAATCAGAGCTGTCTCCCTCGACATATCACATGCCTTCAATACGGTCTGGCACCCAGCTCTGCTCACCAAACTCTACTCCTATGGTATCCATGGAAATCTCCATGCATGGCTTGCGGACTTCCTCTCTGGTCGTAGTCAACGTGTGGCCCTGAATGGATTTCTCTCATCTCCCCCTTCCTGTTCAGGCTGGAGTTCCCCAAGGCAGTGTGCTGGGCCATGTGCTTTTTCTGGTCTTTATCAATGATCTCTCCGACTCTCTGGAAAATCCTCTCTATCTCTTTGCTGATGACTCCACTCTCTGCCGCTCCATTCCTCTTCCCTCAGATCGGCAGTCTGCAGCCACCTCACTCTCTGAAGACCTGGACAAAATCACAGACTGGTCAAACAAGTGGAACATGTCTTTCAATCCTGACAAATCTCACACTCTTACTATGTCTCTCCGAAAAGATCGACTGGACAACCCTCCCATCTACTTTCTCAACAATCCTCTCCAAGAAGTTCTGTCGCTCAAGCTTTTGGGTCTCACTATCTGCCATGATCTTTCTTGGGAAAACCACATTTCCAAGCTGGCCTGCAAAGCCAGTCGCCGACTGGGCATCCTCCGTCGTGCGAAGTCCTTCCTAGGCACACCTGAGCTCCTCACCACATACAAGGCTTTCATCCGCAGCTCAATGGAATACTGTTCTCCCCTATGGGCTGGTGCTCCTGCCTCACACCTAGCTCGGCTTCACGCTGTTGAAACCAAAGCTTTCAGAATCATTGGAATCTCCCGCGATGAAGCTATCTCTGAGGGCCTTTCACTCACTCACCGCAGGCAGGTAGGTGGTCTTTCTGTCTTCTACCGACTCCTCTCCGGCCTTGCTCCCCCAGCTCTCTCTGTGCTCTGTCCCCCAAATATTCCTACAGGTCGCACAAGATCTGCCAGCAAGCCTCTGATGGTTAAACTGCCAAAATCTGAAACTGCCAAAATGCCAAAAACTGCCAAAATCTCGGCTCTCTGCTCACCTTCACTCCTTCATTCCTCTTTTCTCCCGCCTCTGGAACAAACTCCCACACTCCCTTCAATCCCACTCCTCCCTCCAGGTCTTTAAAACAGCTGTTCACCACCATCTCTTAACTTCCCCCATCCAAAACCTTGATCTTTTCTACCCCCACTAATTCACCCCAGATCCACCTTGTTTGTAATTCCAACTTCTTTCCTGGTAGTCCTGGCAGTGTCCATATGTTTTATGCCTCTCTCAACCCCCCCCCCCCCCCCAAGCCCTCTCCCTCCCCAAGCCCTCTCCCTCCCACAGATCTCCCGATGTACCTGGTTCTCTACTGTTGTACTTGTGTGCTTCCCTCTCTCTCCCCATCTTGTCTCCCACTCCCTTTATTATATGTTTTGTGTCGGTTTTTGTTATTTTTGTGATTAATGTTAGCTCTTACACGAGCCGCGATCTTGTATAGAAAAAAATAATAATAATAATTATGCAATTTGCATTCAGGAACAAAACAATTAGGGTTAACCATTTTGAAATTACCACTCAATAATCTAAATGCTGAAAATTATGTTTAAAGACCTTTAATCACAGATTTTGCGCAAGCAACGGCAGGTTAAATGTGCTCGGTGAGCAGAACCTCATCAGTGTAAATGCACACAGCGCATGCACATAAGGCCTTGTTTAGCATTTGTACGTCCTTTCAAAAGTCACATATTGTTGGGGTCAGTTTTTGTGGTAATAATGCCTCTCTTTAGTTTGCGATCAATGTTGATGACTTGCGTCATTGATGGCAGTTTGACATGTGTCAATGATCGGTTAAAATATAGTATAGTCAAAATGATAAAGCATCTAAACATGTTCTGAAGAATGAAATTATGAGAGACTATAGCAGAGGAGGTAACCAGACCGTCTCAGGTCTTTGCCTTCTGTGTGGAGGTTACCCTCTGCCACTACACTTGTTATCAGAGGGACGAGGGTGAAAGATGGAGAAAGATGCATCAGGGACACAAGACCTGAAGGGAAAGATGATGTTAAGGTACAATGTCTTGCTCTGTACAGTCCACTGTGGTACAGTTGTGGGACAGGGATGGAACGGTGGGACAAGCCATGTCAGAGACAAGATATGTGAGATGCCAGCAAAGGCATAGATGATGAAGAAGACAGCAGATTTGGTGAAACCCTAGTGTCAAACTTAGGATATGAAGGCATCTGTTGTGGATAAAGTGTCTGGCTCTTTGATGATATACAAAGTACACAGCAATTCCATATGAAGTGACAAGTTGCATTTTAGGACAAGGTAACTATGAATAATATTGTCCCTAACACTTTATTGGCTATCGTAGTACTAATAACTAACCACGAAGTTTATATACAAAGACAACTTGGGGCCTGCCAAGTTTCAGGGCAAGAAAGTATACTTGGCTCACAGCAAAAAGAGGATATTCCCTCCAACTGCGAGCAAATGCTAAATGAGAACAAAATCCATTTTTACATAGTTCCACCATTCCAATATGTCTGGATTGAATATATGTGTTGAGGGATAGAAGGGAAAATTGTAGTTCGGCAATAATGTTGCTGCACTACAACTCATTGAAGGCATTGTGATATCAGATGAGATTCATAATAAACAGAAGCAAAGTAAAAGTACAGGTATACTAAAATGTACTTTGAACACATGGCATCGGGAATTTAAGCAATTTTCCATTAACAGCAAATTTTGTCAATGTGAAAGGGCAATTCAGCTTGAAATCAGCTATGGACGCCATTTCAACGCATCTCAAAAGGATATTAGGTATGAAAGCAAAAAATGGGTTTTTTACAAATTGAAGAAGAAACTTTTCTAAATAATTTCACAATGATCGACGGATAGGAAAGTATGGATCTTGTCAATTAAACTCTTTTTTTTAATGTAATGCTGAATTGATAGCGTTACTGATGAAGATGCTGATGTAATGCTGAATCCCTGGTGTTGGGCTAGCGGCTAGGGTGCCGGCTTAGGATCCAAGGATCCTGGGTTCGAATCCCGGTCGATCGCTGAATTAACGCCAGGGGGGTTGACTCAGCCTGTCATCCTTCCGAGGTCGGCTAATTGAGTACCAGTTCACTGGTAATTCCCTGTTTGTCGTTAAAGGCGGCAAAAAGGGTTGGCGTCAGGAAGGGCATCCGGCCGTAAAACATTGCTTCAAATAGGGGACCGAAAAACAACAACAACCACGGTTCCCGAAAAAGGCCAACCCCCGCTTTGCGGGGAAAAATGGCCTCTAAAGGTGGTTTTATACTGATGAAGAAATACAACAAGAATAGAATAGTTTGAGGCTGACGTGGGCTATTTATTCTGGAAAATCATCTTGAATCAGAAATCCAATACATTTCACGCTAAAAAGTACGAGGATGATGAGACTTCACCTATTTCTCACGGTCCCCGACAACACGTACGCACACGCACCGGTCGACGATGTGGCGGTGGCATGATGCCATCAGCACGTAAATCTTTGGGACCGGTACACGGCCATTTCAGGACGACATGCTTTGATATCTTCATCATTCGTAAACGTAATGCCATCCAGATGTTCTTTGAGTGTTCCAGCGAGATGAAAATCACAAGTTGACAAGTGTGGACTGTACAGAGGATGTTTTAGAACTTCGTCACGGTCCTCCTTTTGTTATTTTACTTTTCCTCCATTACCACCACACATCGCCAATGACATACAGGGGCACCACAAGCTACAATAACCCGTGAAAGCAGGACGGTGACTTAAGCTGTATTTTGGTCAGCAGATGTTCCTGGATTCTGAAATACCTTAGAATAGGCAAATGGATTGCAAAAAAGCCTCACAGATGCCATCACCAAGAAATGCTGAGCAAATCCAGAACCACAGGACGTGTAGCTGGGTCTTGTCAAGAGAGACAACCCAACTAAGACTTTCCAAACTTTTATCTTGATGCTATTGAGTGTTTAGTCCCTCGGATGGATGTTAAGCTGGGGATCCAGCTGCTAGCATTGGCTGGTGGAAGTTAAAGGTTCTTGATAAACAGCAGGTGACGTATCGCCTGCACACTGATAAAATTTCAAATCCCTGCCTTAACCTACAGGGGCACTGCATCAGTGGCAAAACCGTGGCCATTAGAAAATGGTGAACATCTGTGGGCCAACCTCGTAAAGTTCTGACTACCAGTCCATTATGCATACAAATGAACGAATCAGCCTTGATAGTGTTATCGAGGCCTGCCAAGCACCCTGGCATAAGATGTGCAATCAAAATACGTTTTAAAGATATGAAAAATTGCCTTTATGCTGAACTTCTTTGGCTGGCCAATTGCTCCGGTTGCTATACCAACAGCAGCAGGCTGGCTCGCTCTTCAGGCTAAGTTCGATTGCCAAGGAGGTTATTTGAGTGTGATGTGGATTTCGAAGAACTATAGAGATCAAAGGGAAGCATCAATGACTGCCAACATCCTTTCCACAGCTCGGAATAATACAGGCCGAGGACCAAAGTTGTCGTCCTGGAGCATGTTTAAGGCAGTGTGCCCACTGGAAACACATAACTCTTCCTCCAAAATGAACCTTGCTCGCAGGCTTCCTCAAACTTCCACTTGCGTGTGGAACTGTTACACAGTACTGTTACACAGTACAGGGGTACTGTGTAACATTTGATGCACCTTTTAAACAAATACGAGCCCTTCCACTGAACCACGAGGGTCTTTCACAAAGTATCGCAAAGAGATACTTTCAAGTTTAAGAAATTACAAGGTGTATGCATACTCCATCTGTACAACCTAAAATCTGGGTGTACTGCCGGTCCAAAGCCTGACTCAACAAGGAGGGTTGTGTACACGGCCGGCTCCCATGCCAAGAATGCATCCAATTTCTAGCTGCATCGATGACATCTTGACATCATCTTGTCGATGACATCATCTTGCTGACCACGGAAGGATGAGAGGTGAGTCAACCCAGCTGGGATTATTTAGCGGCACGGCAGGGGCTCAAACTCAAGACCCTAGGATCTCAAGCCAGCCACCTTAACCGTTAAGCCAACACCAGGGCTATGTTATTCTCGTATAAAGAAAGTTTGAACAACCTGACAATATACCTTACAGTGATGTTGAAATCTGTGTTAGAATAATTGGAAATTTTCAAAATGCTTCATATTTCACTCATTTTAAGCAGAGGTTCATGCCGTATATTAACAGGAAGGATGGTTGATGAAGGTGACGTTCGCTGACTTCTAAGCAGATGGAAGATGATATCGGAAAAAAAATTATAGAGCGAATAGAGCAGAATGTTTGTGAAGTACAACATGCAGTCGATTCATCAAAGCCGTCAGTGAAGCGACATTAGTTTTGTCAGCAAACTTTTATACATGTATAGTCCCTTCAGAAAGTATTCATACCCCTTGACTTCTTCACATTTTGTTGATACAGACCGAATTTTAAATGCATTCAATTGAGATTTTGTTTGGCACTGATCTACAGATCATACCCCATAATGTCAAAGTGGAATTTTAAAAAAACCTTTTGGAAATCTTTCACAAAATAATTTAAAATGAAGGTACAGAAATATCTACTTTAAACCCCCTGAGTCAATACTTTGTAAAAGCGCCTTTGGGCAGCGATTACAGCTTTGAGTCTTCTTGGGTATGTCTGCATCAGCTTTGCACATCGGGATTTGGTGGCTTTCTCCCATTGTTCCTTGTTGATTTGCTCAAACTCTGTCAGGTTGGATGATGAGCGTCGGTGAACGGCAATCTTCAAGTCTTTCCACAGATTCTCAATGATATTCAAGTCTGGGCTTTGGCTGGGCCACTCAAGGACTTTCACATTCTTGTTCTGAAGCCATTCCAGTGTTGCTTTGGCTGTATACTTGGGGTCATTGTCCTGTTGGAATGTAAATCGTCGCCACAGTCAAAGGTCTTTTGCACTCTGAAGCACGCTCTCTTCAATGATTTGCCTGTATTTGGCTCCATTCATTGTTCCCTCTATCCTTACAAGTCTCCCAGTCACTGCTACTGAAAGGCCTATCCATGGCATGTTGCTGCCACCACCATGTTTCACGGTAGGGATGGTGTTAGATGGGTGATGAGCTGTGCTCGGTTTTCGCCAGATGTAGCATTTTGCATTCAGGCCAAAGAGTTCAATTTTCATCTCATCAGGCCAGAGAATATTTCGCCTCATGCTCTCAGAGTCTTTCACGTGCCTTTTTGCAAACTCCAGGTGTGCCGTCATGTACCTTTCTCTCGGCGGCTTCCTTCTGGCCACTCTCCCATAAAGCCTAGATTTGTGAAGTGCTTCAGAGACTGTTGTCCTTCCCGCAGGTTCTCCCATCTTAGCAAAGAAACTCTAGTTCTGTCAGAGTGGTCATTGGGTTCTTGGTCACTTCCTTGATGAAGGTCCTTCTTGCTCGGTTGCTCAGTTTGGTTGGATGGCCAGCTTTAGTAAGGGTCTGGGTTGTTCCATATTCATTCCATTTCCTAATTATGGAGCTCACTGTGCTCTTGGGAACTTTCAACACGAGAAATAGTTTTATACCCTTACCCAGATCTATGCTTCCTCACAATTCTATCTCTGAGTTATACGGACAGTTCCTTGGACTTCATGGTAGAGTTTGAGCTCTTACATTCACTGTCAACTATGGGACCTTATATAGAAAGGTGTGTTTCTTTCTAAGCCATGCACAATCAATTGAATTGGCAACAGGTGGACTACAATCAAGTTGTAGAGATATCTCAAGGATGACCAAAGGAAATTGGATGCATCTGAGCTAAATTTGGAGTGTCATAACAAAAGGGTTGAATACTTATTGACTTATTAATTTGTCCTCGTCACATAACCAACCTGTACACCACGTTTTGTCACAATCTGTCCATAACCTTTTGAGATACCCTGCTCACAGACAGACAGACAGGGGTGAAAACATAACCATCGTCCACCTTAGGTGGTCGAGGCAAGAACCACTGGCAGATTTAAAAAGGAGTGAGAAGCATAGTGGTGGAATTTAGAGTCAAGAACCACTTAAACAGAACAAAGGAGCTTACAAAAAGTGGCAAAATAGAAAAGACCCTCAAGATATAGAAGATTATAAATGTTTGAAGAACTAAATAGTGATAGCAAGGAATGAACTCACTGTAATGAAATGAACAATGAACAACATGTTCTAATGAACAATAAGGTAAATGTCCTTGAGTGGCCTAGTCAGAGCCCCGACCTAAATCCAATCGAAAATTGTGGCATGACTTGAAGATTGCTGTCCATCATCGCTCCCCACGCAACTTTGACTTTTTTGATTTGACTGAACTTGACAGAGCTTGAACAGTTTTGGACAGAAGAATGGGCAAATATTGCCGAATCAAGGTATACAAGGTTGGTAGAGACCTATACCAACAGACTCACACCTGTTATCGCTTTCAAAGGTGCTTCCACCAAGTATTAACTCAGGGGGGTGGACACATATCCAACCAAGATATTCTAGTTTTGTATTTTTTATAAATTTTCTGAAATATGTAGAATTTATTTTTCACTTGTGTTACGTGCTCCTCCCCAACCCCCTGGTCACGGTGTACCTCCGAGCCCCGAGAGGAGTCACGGCAGAAAAATGTGTTATTTTGTATTTCAAAGATCACTGGTGAAGCCACACCAATTGTTACCAACAAAAAATATTGTATTAAGATCACACAAGAATAACAGTACAACAATAATAGTAATCAAAAGTACAATCAATATATATCCTATGATGGTACAATCAGTTTCGTAACATATAACTCACTGTGCTCCAAGTGAGTGAACCAAGAACATTCCCAATGTCTCTTTCCCTGCTTCAAACCAAAGTTGATTCCGGTTTCAAGCCAAAGTCGATCCCGGCTTCAAGCCAAAGTCGATCCGCTCCAGCGATCGTCAGAACGATGTCTAATCGAGACCAGAATCCCGTTCGGATGACGGTCACAGCCACACGGCCAAAGCTGCACCAAGGCGCCATCAAGGCGACTGGGAAATCCAAAGGCGCCCTCCAGGCGACTGGGAAATCACACCCTCGGGTATGGACGTTTCACGGCTCACAGTCGGCGAACCTCAGATTTACCTTCAAAATCCGCGTTGCACACACACACACCAGATAAACGTCTGAATGTGGTGAGAACGCCTGAAGCGAAGCAAAGAAACCTTGCTCGACGCGCAAAGCGCGCGAGTCAAAATGGCCGACGGCCTGTACACGAGACGTAACGCACGACGAGGATTCTCTTCAGAATCAATCGCAAAACCTGACACGCAGGTGAATCTGTCACAGCGATAACAACTCTGTCGCAGGAATCCCTTTCCTGGGAAACCCAAAGTTCGCTCGTGACTCTTGCTCGCCAATGTTTGCTCCAGACCGCAAAGCAACTATGCTTCTTGTCCGACTCCACTCGCTCCGCCTTCTTTTTCCTCCTCTTCTTCGTCGTCGTCGTCCGGTTTCCGGTTTCTTTTAACACTAACTTTTTCACCTTTTGAAAACAGTTCATACACAATAAACCTTTTGCAAACAATAATAGTACATGGAATCAAAAATGTTTACAGTGGATGAAAACCACAACAACGGAAGTGACGAATCCGTAACATTTGGAAGTTGTGGGTTACAATGTGGAAATGAAGGTGGAAAAGGTCTGATTTAAAGCAATTTAATTCGAGGTTAAAAGGCAACAAAAGGTGAAAATTTTGAAAGGGGGTGTAGACTTTCTATAATATGTATTGTTGTATACACCGGTCTTAGTTGTAAATCTGGCCTCATGTGCACAATTATGTATATGTGAGATTCTAATACACACATTGTTCACCAAGCAACGATAAATGTCAAGAATTGTTTTGATCACGCGAATAGGTGGGCATTGTCCATAGGAACGTAAATATCACGTGCACAAGAGAGCAAATCACATGGGGGGGGAAGGAGGGGTGGAAATAAAAGGAAGAAACATTCACAAAAGTACCTCATCAACAAGAATCTTGGAAGAACGAATGAATCTAAAAGCAGAACAACTTTCTGCTCCGACATTCCTACAATAGAAACTTACTCTTTAGTGATGGCAAGGTCTTCCGCACGTGGCTCGAAGAACTGCAAGACTTCAGCACAATGAGATATCTCTGGCGGAAGCAATACGAGTGTCTGCAACATATTGGCAAGCATGATTAGATGGTGTCTGGCTATTTAAAAAAAAGTATTCTTGCCTTCTGATGTAGTTAAACGTTTTTCCATTCTTCATACACTTTGTTCTTTGCTATCACTACTTACTTCTTTTATAATCTTCTTCATCTTGAGGATCTGTAATTACTATTTCGCCACTTTTTGTAAGCTTCTTTGTTCTGTTTAAATGCTTCTTGACTCTAAATTCCACCACGATGTTTCTCACTCCTTTTGAAACCTGCCAGCGGTTCTTGCCTCGACCACCTAAATGTTTTCACACCCCTGTCTGCCTGTCTCTTTGTTTGTCTGTGAGCAGGGTATCTTAAAAGGTTGTGGACAGATTGGGACAAAACTTGGTGGACAGGTTGAGTTTTTTTGTTGTTTTTTTGTATACAGAATCGAGGCTCGTGGAAGAGCTAACACATTGAACATGAAAACATGCACAGACACATAAAGCATACAATGAAGGGAGCAGGAGGCAAGGGGGGGAGAGAGAGGGAAGCACACACGCACAACAACCGTAGAGAACAGGGACGTCGGTAGATCTGTTGAAGGGGGAGGGCTGGGGAGGAGGGAGGGGTACACGGTATAAAGCAAATGAACACAACTAGGAATTTCAGGAAAGAAGTTGGGGATTGAAAGAGGTGATTTGGGGTGAATTAACGGGGGTAGAAAATATCAAGGTTTTGGATGGGGGATGATAAGAGATGGTGGTGAACAGCTGTTTTAAAGACCTGGAGGGCGGAGAGGGATTGAAGAGAGTGAGGGAGTTTGTTCCAGAGGCGGGAGTAAAGAGGAATGAAAGAGTGAAGGTGAGCAGAGAGTCTTGATTTTGGCAGTTTCACCAGAAGAGGGTTGCTGGCAGATCTTGTGCGTCCTGCAGGATTATTTGGGGGGGACAGCACAGACAGAACAGGGGGAGCAAGGCTGGAGAGGAGAGGGTGTGTGACAACGATGGATTGATTAGACTTGAGTGAAGATCTGGATAGGAGAATTTGTTAATTTTGTAAATGATTCTTCATAATCGAGAGATAAGGCCAAAACAAAATATAGCATGCTTTACAAAACTTTGTAGACCGATTATGACAAAACGTTGTGCACGAGTCGGGTGGGTGAGAAAAACAAGCCGATTCGATTTTTGTTCAGTTCTGGCTCCAGATCCGGTCTATCGGTGGGATAAAAAACATAAACTGTTTAGCCTGATATAGGTATGCGCTCGACCGAATTCCGTTCTAGTTCCTCACGTATTGTTGACCATCTTCATCCACACATTTTTAATTTGAGTCCACATTCCATCTCCATCTTTAGAAATCACTACCTTCATCTATTTTTTTCAGATCCTCTTGAAATTTCTCTCTTGTTTTCACATCTTTAAGCTTCCAAACTTATACACACGGAATTCGCTTGAAGCCATTGCTCTTTTTTCATAAAAAGGTCATTGCATTCACTGAAGCTCTTTTTTCATATGAGATATAAAAATCTCCAACTACCAATCAATATTGAGTCAAACATTCTTCACTGGCTATTACTTTCACATTCCTTACCCTTCCTTTAAAACTCATTCACACTCACAGATAATCAATCTGACTCTTTCAATTCCGCTTGTAAAAGTCACGAGTTCTTATTTTCTTTTCTTTAAATAGGTATTGAGGATGCACATATACACATGTCCGTCACTTCCACCTTTCACCATATCTGAATCTGACACAGACACTGGTAATATATATATATAGTTACCGTTTTGCAATAAAAGACACCCCCTCTAGTTAATTACACGACAACATGTAGCCTGCAGTAGTTAGTTATTTCTTATTAAATGTAAAGATTAGCTCCCTTTCCATTGTGTAGTAATTAAAGCAGATATGCGTTGAGTTCGGCAGGATTCCAACCCCTCGAAGCAAACGTTGGTTCATGAATGAACGACAGCACATGACCAACATTGGCCAATGGTAGGCCATGGAACCTAACAGAAGGACGTGGGGCTGAATGACCGCACGTGACCAACATCGGCCAAAGGTAGTCCGTGGAACCTTCCAGAAGGAGGTGGGGCTGAATGACCGCACGTGACCAACATCAACCAATGGTAGGCCGTGGAACCTTCTAGAAGGGGATTCCACCCGATAAAGGTCTGTGCCGATTGTTCTTCGAGCTCTCTCTCTCTCCTCGTTAGTCCTTCAAGCTGACCGTCCTCCGAGCTGGGTCTTCTTCGTGCTGATCGTTCCCCGTGCTGGATCGTCCTCCAAGCTGGTTCTTCATTCGTGCTGATCATCCTCCAAGCTGGTCGTCCTCCGTGCTGGGTCATCCTCCGTGCCGATCCTCCTTTGCGCTGTCTGCCAGATCGATCTGTGCGCCACGCGCGGGAACTGCCGGACCCGAGTCAGCATCCGCACATCCACCGGTACGAATCTAACTGGTGTGTAATTCACCCCGTGTGCGAGTGTGCCAGGTGCCTGTGTTGGGAATAGATAGGTAAGAATTTAGGCTAAGCCTGCTTCTCATCCTTTTTTCTGTGCTATTGTGAATAAAAGGCGTGTACATTTTGTTTCCTCTCGACCTGCTTGTGTGCGTCCTTTTCCCCATTGACCCAGGATCGTCTGAAACCGAATCCGGCTGCTCAATTATGCCCGTAGATAACGCAGGGTAAATCATCGATGGGGGAGAGGTGTTGTTTGTCAAAGAGGGCCAAGTGGTAAGAGGTGGAAAGAGGAGGAGGTGGAAAGCAGGAGGGCTGTCAGATGCTTGTTATTGGCAGGTGGTGGCAGACCTAAAGCCACAATTGGTATTCCCAGAGGAGATCTGTGTGACAAGGTTGCGGCCTGACATTGTCATCTGGTCAGGTGCAACAAGACAGGTCATCTTAGGGGACATCTTAGGGGTCATCTTAGGGGTAGCTTGGGAAGAGAACATGGAGGAGGTGCACGAGAGGAAGAGAGGAAAGTACAGAGCCAGAGGCAGAGTGTCGGGAGAAGGGTTGGCGAGTTTCTTATCAGCCATTTGATGTGGGGTGCAGAGGATATATTGGCAATTCCTTTTCTGCATTTCTTGCTCGGCTTGGAGTGTGTGGGACAGAAAGAAGGAGGATGTGTGACAGAGTGGCCCAGGTTGCCTTGAAAGGCTCACTTTGGATATGGAGGAAGTTTATGGAGGCAAGTCGAATGGTGTAGGTTGAGGTTGTGGGTGGTGGTTCATTTCAGCTTAAAGGGGTAATGACAGTGTGGAAGAGAAATGGAGATGTGTGAATGGTGTGTGTGTGTGTGTGTGTGTGTGTGTGTGTGTGTGTGTGTGTGTGTGTGTGTGTGTGTGTGTGTGTTGCAGGAGTGTGTGTGTGTGTTGCAGGAGTGGGTGTGGTTTTGCATGAATGTGTTTTTGTTTGAGTGGTGCCTGTTGTAAGGGTGGTGGGCAGTTTTTTTATGTTGTTTTTTTTGGTGTGTGAGTAAGTGGATGAGGGGCTGTGGATTTTGGGAGTGGAGGCGGTTTTGTTGTAGTCTGTGTTCTCACTGGCTGGGGGTGGGGGTATGTACACATCCAGGTGTAGCTGCTGCATGTGGAGGCATATGTGCCTCTGCTGGCCGACCTTAGCTGACCGTATCAAGGTTGAAGAGCCGAAACGGGATGATGCTGAGGACCTCGACTGAGGACTCGGTCAGTGAGGCACACTTGTGACCAGGTGTGTTTTGAAATTATGTATGTGTATATATATATATATATATATATATATATATATGGTTTTTTACTGACAAGTCCGTTCAAATATCCAACTATAATCACTTCTTTGCAGCTTATTACTTGTTCATACCCAAAATGATCTACATTCTTCTTCGCTTAGACTTGCTTGGAGCACACACGCACTTCCAACTTTAAAATTTTCTTCTCCCCATAATAATTTGATGTCATTCTATTACTGAATCCCTTTACCGCTTTCACTTTTTGGATAAATATTTCTTGTGATGAGAACACCAACATCACAATTGCCCTTTTGATTAGCGGTTAGGGTGCCGGCTTGGGATCCTAGAATCCTGAGTTTGAATCCCGGTCGATCGTTGAATTTACGCCAGGGGGGTTGACTCAGCCTGTCATCCTTCCGGTGTCGACAAATTGAGTACCAGCTCACTGGTGATCGGGGCACTGCATCAGCGGCACTAACGCACTTCCAGAGAAATGATGCAACCAGCAACCACAGGCTGCATACGAAACAACAACAACACCATTTCAGCGAATTCTGTGCTTCATCTCATCACTGTAACAACATTTATCCTTCCTTATTCCTAGAATTGTTCTTTGTTCCTCTTTAAAACTCCATCTAACTGGGTTCTATGAACAATTTTGGACCGTTTTCCATCACAAGTACAGTTATTTTGCCTGTACAGCCAGTTTTATCCGGGTTGTGAACCGTTCATTTGTGGCATAGACAGGTGCAGTGCAGGGAGTAGTTCGAGCTATATTATGTCCATGCTTTGGAACTGCCATCATGAGTTTTGCAGCTGAGGTTTCTACAGCCGAATGCCCTTCCTGAGGTCAAACGTCTTTCTTTCAGGGATCACACTCTGTGACCTATGACGTCAGAGTTAGAATATCTGGGGTCCTTTGTGAAGGGGAGGCAAGCTATCACTGGTCCCCAATAAATAAATTCCTACACTAACCTATGGATGGGCATTGCATCAGTGAAGCCACATCTTCAGCCAATGATGCTACTCGCAGCCATGTGTGCTGCATATGAAAGGAAAAGAAGAAGAAGAAGAACAGCAAGGCAGCAGATAATAAAAATAAGTAAATATAAGCAAGCAGTTCATTAAAACGATTATAATTTAAAAGCTTTGCATGAATAAAATAACCAAGACCATTTAAATTCATGAACAAGGTTAAAAGAAGAAGAAACGGAAACAGCAGGAATAGGGAAACAAGGGGGAGGGGAGCTTGATGGCTCCAAACAGTGGAAGCACAGGAAGGTGATGACATCATGGAGGCAGCTGATATCCTAAAGATGTTGCAATGTATACAAAGAGAAAGTGCAGTGTTGGTGAGGGGCAGAGCGCATGTAGATTGCATTGGATGAAGCTGCTCTTTAAAATGGAATTGCAGTGAACGGAGTTGAGGAGCAGGGTGCACCAGTCGAAATTCAGCACAGCCATGCGGGACAGAGCGACTACTCCGCCCGTTTACCCGGCCTTCGCACAAAGGCTTATGGGGCTGCAGATTATTGTCAAAAAGTGCCTTAAAATGGCGGAACTGGCAACTGGCTACTTTTGGTATTTTTATAAAGTAGGGGCCTCGACAAGTTCACAAACCAAAAATACCCAGAATACCTTTGGGGGAACATGCTTAAATGACGTCATCAAAATGGCTGCCAAAATTGTAAAGTTTGTCATTGTGTGCAGGTGCTGACGTGGTACCTAACCGTTTATATAGTAGTTTTACTGTCAAGAGAAAAAGCATCAGCCTTTTCCTGGGATGAACACTTTCATTTGTGGAGAACCAGAGAATAAAAATAAAGGAATACAAGTACACATACATTCAAAGTACACCGCCCCATGCCAAATAATTAAATATGCTGCAGCGCGGCATTGCCGGGGCGCCTCTGGCGCCCGGCAATACCGCAGTGCAGCTCATTGAGGCTGCATTGGGAGGGAGAGGTGTACAATAATTGATTGATTAATTGTATAATTAAAATCAATAAAAGATTATCACAAAATATTTTCATAATCAATTGGCTAATCGCATAACTAAACCACTAGTGCTTCATCCGAAGATGTATCTTTTAGAAATTTAATTAAATAAGTCATTTATAAAAAAATTAATAATTAATTGATTACTCAATAAATAATTAATCGATTAATCAATAAATAATTAATAGATGAAATGATTAATCAATAAATCAAAAATATCCTTGATAGCCACATCACTTGGTCACTCATGTCCAAATATTAGCTTCCCAGCTCAAAAGGTGCCTGAGATATTGGCCAAATGAGAAAGAAAATAAATAAATGATTAATAATGAAAATAAATAAATAATAATCATAAAAAAATTAAATTATTAATCAATTTGGTCAGAGAACACATAAACTACCACTATTTCATCAGAATCTGTAACTTAAAAAATAAAATTTTTCCCGGCATTAATCGAATAATTAAATAATTAATCGATTAATTGATTAATTAATAAATCTAAAATATCCTTTGCAGCCAAATCACCTGGTCATTGACATGTCCAAATGTCAGCTTCCTAACTCAAAAGGTGCCTGAGTTAATGGTCAGAAGAGAAAGGAAATTTGATTAATTAAATAAGTACTTAATTAATCGCTAATAATTAAATAACTCCTCAATTTATTGATTAATCAAAAAAAAAAATACCGTTTTTGACAAAGGACTTACTCACTATTGTGCCGAAATTTCAGCTTCCTAGCTTAAAGGATGGCTGAGATATCGTCCGGACAAACAAACAAGAAAGCAAGAAAACAAGCAAGAAAACAAGAAAGAAAACAAGAAACCAGAGTGAAAACTGAGTACTCTCTTTCAGCGTGCGTCACTGCCGAGCCCCCTTTGGTGCCCGGCAATGACGATTTGCAATGCCTGGAGATGGCATAGGAAAGGAGCGGTGTACAAAAACTTACAGCAGCGAATATGAAGCCAGCAGAAGTTCGTGAGAATGTGCTTATTATGGTTCTGATGACAAAAATGATTCCCAAATACTTCACCGTGCAGTTAGTATTATTCGCAGAGACATAGACAAATTACAACCAACAACTGAATACCCGAATACCCAAGAAATTGATCTTAATGCATCAGCTGCGTTTAATTTAAATACTATTTAAATATTATTTAAATATTTAAATTAAATTATTAAATTAATTTAAATGCATTTAAATTAATTTATTATTTAAATATTATTTTAAATATTATTAAAAATAATTAATAATATTATTTTTAAATATTATTAAATATTAACATTATTAAATAGAATATTTAAATCAGATGCTGGTATCACTTTATTACAGATCAAGACACAGGGACCTTCAATGTAAAAAATAAAATACAAAAACTTAAGAAAAATGGAGGCCATCTTGATGACGTCACTTGAACATGTTCCCCCAAGGAGATTCTGGGTATTTTTGGTGTGTGAAGTAGTCAGGGCCCATACTTTATAAAAAATATCAAAATTAGCTGGTAGGAAGCTAGTTGCCACTTCACCCTCATGTTCATGCTCAATCTGTAGCCCTATTACAGACAGCCCCAGAAACAAACTCAGGTTTCAAAGTCCCAAAATAGCATCAAGTGTGCAAAAGGCTCCAGACATATAGGTAGTGAGTTGACGATTAACTAACGTTGTTTTCGCAGCTGTGAACATCAGCCACCAATGCGATGACGTCACAATTGTTCATTTTATAAACCAAGAGAGAAAAAAGAAGCAACAAGTACACATACATTCAAAGTACACCGCCCCATGCCAAATAATTAAATATGCTGCAGCGCGGCATTGCCGGGGCGCCTCCGGCGCCCGGCAATACCGCAGTGCAGCTCATTGAGGCTGCATTGGGAGGGAGAGGTGTACACTAATTGATTGATTAATTGTATAATTAAAATCAATAAAAGATTATCACAAAATATTTTCATAATCAATTGGCTAATCGCATAACTAAACCAGTAGTGCTTCATCCGAAGATGTATCTTTTAGAAATTTAATTAAATAAGTCATTTATAAAAAATTAAATAATTAATTGATTACTCAATAAATAATTAATCGATTAATCAATAAATACTTAATAGATGAAATGATTAATCAATAAATCAAAAATATCCTTGATAGCCACATCACTTGGTCACTCATGTCCAAATATTAGCTTCCCAGCTCAAAAGGTGCCTGAGATATTGGCCAAATGAGAAAGAAAATAAATAAATGATTAATAATGAAAATAAATAAATAATAATCATAAAAAAATTAAATTATTAATCAATTTGGTCAGAGAACACATAAACTACCACTATTTCATCAGAATCTGTAACTTAAAAAAAAAATTTTTTTTTGTCATTAATCGAATAATTAAATAATTAATCGATTAATTGATTAATTAATAAATCAAAAATATCCTTTGCAGCCAAATCACCTGGTCATTGGCATGTCCAAATATCAGCTTCCTAACTCAAAAGGTGCCTGAGTTAATAATGGTCAGAAGATAAATGAAATTTAATTAATTAAATAAGTACTTAATTAAACGCTAATAATTAAATAACTCCTCAATTAATTGATTATTCAAAAAACAAAAAATACCGTATTTGACAAAGGACTTGCTCACTACTGTGCCGAAATTTCAGCTTCCTAGCTCAAAGGATGGCTGAGATATCGTCCGGACAACCAAGAAAGAAAACAAACAAACAAGAAAACAAACAAGTACACATACATTCAAAGTACACCGCCCCATGCCAAATAATTAAATATGCTGCAGCGCGGCATTGCCGGGGCGCCTCCGGCGCCCGGCAATACCGCAGTGCAGCTCATTGAGGCTGCATTGGGAGGGAGAGGTGTACACTAATTGATTGATTAATTGTATAATTAAAATCAATAAAAGATTATCACAAAATATTTTCATAATCAATTGGCTAATCGCATAACTAAACCACTGGTGCTTCATCCGAAGATGTATCTTTTAGAAATTTAATTAAATAAGTCATTTATAAAAAATTCATTGATTACTCAATAAATAATTAATCGATTAATCAATAAATAATTAATAGATGAAATGATTAATCAATAAATCAAAAATATCCTTGATAGCCACATCACTTGGTCACTCATGTCCAAATATTAGCTTCCCAGCTCAAAAGGTGCCTGAGATATTGGCCAAATGAGAAAGAAAATAAATAAATGATTAATAATGAATATAAATAAATAATAATCATAAAAAAATTAAATTATTAATCAATTTGGTCAGAGAACACATAAACTACCACTATTTCATCAGAATCTGTAACTTTAAAAAAAAAAATTTTTTTTGTCATTAATCGAATAATTAAATAATTAATCGATTAATTGATTAATTAATAAATCAAAAATATCATTTGCAGCCAAATCACCTGGTCATTGGCATGTCCAAATATCAGCTTCCTAACTCAAAAGGTGCCTGAGTTAATGGTCAGAAGAGAAAGGAAATTTAATTAATTAAATAAGAACTTAATTAATCGCTAATAATTAAATAACTCCTTAATTTATTGATTAATCAAAAAAAAAAAATACCGTTTTTGACAAAGGACTTTCTCACTATTGTGCCAAAATTTCAGCTTCCTAGCTCAAAGGATGGCTGAGATATCGCCCGGACAACCAAGAAAGAAAACAAACAAACAAACAAACAAGTACAAATACATTCAAAGTACACCGCCCCATGCCAAATAATTAAATATGCTGCAGCGCGGCATTGCCGGGGCGCCTCCGGCGCCCGGCAATACCGCAGTGCAGCTCATTGAGGCTGCATTGGGAGGGAGAGGTGTACACTAATTGATTGATTAATTGTATAATTAAAATCAATAAAAGATTATCACAAAATATTTTCATAATCAATTGGCTAATCGCATAACTAAACCAGTAGTGCTTCATCCGAAGATGTATCTTTTAGAAATTTAATTAAATAAGTCATTTATAAAAAATTAAATAATTAATTGATTACTCAATAAATAATTAATCGATTAATCAATAAATACTTAATAGATGAAATGATTAATCAATAAATCAAAAATATCCTTGATAGCCACATCACTTGGTCACTCATGTCCAAATATTAGCTTCCCAGCTCAAAAGGTGCCTGAGATATTGGCCAAATGAGAAAGAAAATAAATAAATGATTAATAATGAAAATAAATAAATAATAATCATAAAAAAATTAAATTATTAATCAATTTGGTCAGAGAACACATAAACTACCACTCTTTCATCAGAATCTGTAACTTAAAAAAAAAAAATTTTTTTGTCATTAATCGAATAATTAAATAATTAATCGATTAATTGATTAATTAATAAATCAAAAATATCCTTTGCAGCCAAATCACCTGGTCATTGGCATGTCCAAATATCAGCTTCCTAACTCAAAAGGTGCCTGAGTTAATAATGGTCAGAAGATAAATGAAATTTAATTAATTAAATAAGTACTTAATTAAACGCTAATAATTAAATAACTCCTCAATTAATTGATTATTCAAAAAACAAAAAATACCGTATTTGACAAAGGACTTGCTCACTACTGTGCCGAAATTTCAGCTTCCTAGCTCAAAGGATGGCTGAGATATCGTCCGGACAACCAAGAAAACAAACAAGAAACCAGAGTGAAAACTGAGTACTCTCTTTCAGCGTGCGTCACTGCCGAGCCCCCTTCGGTGCCCGGCAATGACGATTTGCAATGCCTGGAGGTGGCATAGGAAAGGAGCGGTGTACAACAAGAAACCAGAGTGAAAACTGAGTACTCTCTTTCAGCGTGCGTCACTGCCGAGCCCCCTTCGGTGCCCAGCAATGACGATTTTCAATGCCTGGAGATGGCATAGGAAAGGAGCGGTGTACAACAAGTACACATACATTCAAAGTACACCGCCCCATGCCAAATAATTAAATATGCTGCAGCGCGGCATTGCCGGGGCGCCTCTGGCGCCCGGCAATACCGCAGTGCAGCTCATTGAGGCTGCATTGGGAGGGAGAGGTGTACACTAATTGATTGATTAATTGTATAATTAAAATCAATAAAAGATTATCACAAAATATTTTCATAATCAATTGGCTAATCGCATAACTAAACCACTAGTGCTTCACCTGAAGATGTATCTTTTAGAAATTTAATTAAATAAGTCATTTATAAAAAATTAAATAATTCATTGATTACTCAATAAATAATTAATCGATTAATCAATAAATACTTAATAGATGAAATGATTAATCAATAAATCAAAAATATCCTTGATAGCCACATCACTTGGTCACTCATGTCCAAATATTAGCTTCCCAGCTCAAAAGGTGCCTGAGATATTGGCCAAATGAGAAAGAAAATAAATAAATGACAAGTACACATACATTCAAAGTACACCGCCCCATGCCAAATAATTAAATATGCTGCAGCGCGGCATTGCCGGGGCGCCTCCGGCGCCCGGCAATACCGCAGTGCAGCTCATTGAGGCTGCATTGGGAGGGAGAGGTGTACACTAATTGATTGATTAATTGTATAATTAAAATCAATAAAAGATTATCACAAAATATTTTCATAATCAATTGGCTAATCGCATAACTAAACCACTGGTGCTTCATCCGAAGATGTATCTTTTAGAAATTTAATTAAATAAGTCATTTATAAAAAATTCATTGATTACTCAATAAATAATTAATCGATTAATCAATAAATAATTAATAGATGAAATGATTAATCAATAAATCAAAAATATCCTTGATAGCCACATCACTTGGTCACTCATGTCCAAATATTAGCTTCCCAGCTCAAAAGGTGCCTGAGATATTGGCCAAATGAGAAAGAAAATAAATAAATGATTAATAATGAATATAAATAAATAATAATCATAAAAAAATTAAATTATTAATCAATTTGGTCAGAGAACACATAAACTACCACTATTTCATCAGAATCTGTAACTTTAAAAAAAAAAAAAATTTTTGTCATTAATCGAATAATTAAATAATTAATCGATTAATTGATTAATTAATAAATCAAAAATATCATTTGCAGCCAAATCACCTGGTCATTGGCATGTCCAAATATCAGCTTCCTAACTCAAAAGGTGCCTGAGTTAATGGTCAGAAGAGAAAGGAAATTTAATTAATTAAATAAGAACTTAATTAATCGCTAATAATTAAATAACTCCTTAATTTATTGATTAATCAAAAAAAAAAAATACCGTTTTTGACAAAGGACTTTCTCACTATTGTGCCAAAATTTCAGCTTCCTAGCTCAAAGGATGGCTGAGATATCGCCCGGACAACCAAGAAAGAAAACAAACAAACAAACAAACAAGAAACCAGAGTGAAAACTGAGTACTCTCTTTCAGCGTGCGTCACTGCCGAGCCCCCTTTGGTGCCCGGCAATGACGATTTGCAATGCCTGGAGATGGCATAGGAAAGGAGCGGTGTACAACAAGTACACATACATTCAAAGTACACCGCCCCATGCCAAATAATTAAATATGCTGCAGCGCGGCATTGCCGGGGCGCCTCCGGCGCCCGGCAATACCGCAGTGCAGCTCATTGAGGCTGCATTGGGAGGGAGAGGTGTACACTAATTGATTGATTAATTGTATAATTAAAATCAATAAAAGATTATCACAAAATATTTTCATAATCAATTGGCTAATCGCATAACTAAACCACTGGTGCTTCATCCGAAGATGTATCTTTTAGAAATTTAATTAAATAAGTCATTTATAAAAAATTCATTGATTACTCAATAAATAATTAATCGATTAATCAATAAATAATTAATAGATGAAATGATTAATCAATAAATCAAAAATATCCTTGATAGCCACATCACTTGGTCACTCATGTCCAAATATTAGCTTCCCAGCTCAAAAGGTGCCTGAGATATTGGCCAAATGAGAAAGAAAATAAATAAATGATTAATAATGAATATAAATAAATAATAATCATAAAAAAATTAAATTATTAATCAATTTGGTCAGAGAACACATAAACTACCACTATTTCATCAGAATCTGTAACTTTAAAAAAAAAAAATTTTTTGGTCATTAATCGAATAATTAAATAATTAATCGATTAATTGATTAATTAATAAATCAAAAATATCATTTGCAGCCAAATCACCTGGTCATTGGCATGTCCAAATATCAGCTTCCTAACTCAAAAGGTGCCTGAGTTAATGGTCAGAAGAGAAAGGAAATTTAATTAATTAAATAAGAACTTAATTAATCGCTAATAATTAAATAACTCCTTAATTTATTGATTAATCAAAAAAAAAAAATACCGTTTTTGACAAAGGACTTTCTCACTATTGTGCCAAAATTTCAGCTTCCTAGCTCAAAGGATGGCTGAGATATCGCCCGGACAACCAAGAAAGAAAACAAACAAACAAACAAACAAGAAACCAGAGTGAAAACTGAGTACTCTCTTTCAGCGTGCGTCACTGCCAAGCCCCCTTCGGTGCCCGGCAATGACGATTTGCAATGCCTGGAGGTGGCATAGGAAAGGAGCGGTGTACAACAAACAAACAAGAAACCAGAGTGAAAACTGAGTACTCTCTTTCAGCGTGCGTCACTGCCAAGCCCCCTTCGGTGCCCGGCAATGACGATTTGCAATGCCTGGAGGTGGCATAGGAAAGGAGCGGTGTACAATTAACTGCACTGGTTATTTTAACATTCCCATCTGAGCATGTAGCATGTTGCTGCGATCCCCCGGTTGTAATCCTACATACAACAAACAACAACAACAGGCATTTTAAGGCCATTTTCCCTGCTAGAGCGGGGGTTAGCCTTGCGGTCCCCATGACAATCTTCTCCATTTTGCCCTATTGTCTACATAAGATGTTGATTTGTCTGCAATTGTCTACCAATGTTGTTGCAGCTGGCAGGAGAACTTCAAGGTATGGGTTCTTGCTCAGAGTTGTTGAGCGCGAGTTGCAGGGTGAAGCATCAATGTGTGCGCCATTCATAAGAAGGATGTTAAGCCCGAGGACCCATCTTCCAGCACTGGTCTCTGGTGGAGATTATAGATTCCAGTGTGTTTTGTGAAGAGTAAAGAGTAAGCAAGTTATTACTGGCACTGTAGACAAATTGTAAATGTGTCTGAACTGCATGTAGCAAGTGGTCTGATCTTCTCAGGTATTCCTTGACACCAAGTTACACTACTTTCTATCTCAGAGTTGTTGTCTGGGTATAAGCTCCTACACTTGAAACTAGTGCACCTTCCCAGGTATTTACCTGCCACATGTGAGCCGCCGTCTTTAGATACCAAGGCAATCAATGACAATCAATAATTAATTGCTCTTCATGAGCCTCTCCCCTGTAAAGAAAAAACAAAAAAAGGCAATCAATAGATTATTCTCAAATGTCGTAATTTATCGAAAGATAAGCTGATGTCTTCTAATGTCTTTGTAGTACATGAAGATGGAAAAAAAAAAGAAGTAATCAGTATCGACCGAAGCCGATGCGAGACTATCGTAATGCCCCTGTCTGTCTGTCTCTGTCTGTCATGTACGCATCTAGTCGATACATTTTTGCTTTAATTCATTTTCCTCTGCAACCGCTTGTCCAATCGATGTGAAACTTTAAATATAGGAAGGGTTTCCCATGGAGAATAGTTTATTGATAAATCTGACATCATAGGTCACATGGTATGGCAGCCATATTGGATTAGAGGAAAAAATTTGGACATCTCTGAAACCGCTCAATGAAAAACATTGAAACTTGGCATATGTCATCAACTTCCCATGGGGTATATAGGGTGAGAATCGGTGAAGGTGAGAATGGGATGATGTCATCGGTGAAGTGGTATTCCAGTCATAATTAGTTAAATCTAAATCCTTTTGCGAAAAATCTGAAACTTCATACGTCTCATTTGTGACCTGATGCGAGTGAAGAATTACATTTAAGACGTTATCGGTCATGTGGTCTGGCTGTACAATCTTGAATATGTACAATCAATCATCAGGTCTGGCGCCCATATTGGATTGAAAAAAAACAACATAAAAACTCTTCTCCAGAAACGCTTAACAGATTGATGCGAAACTTCAAACATATGATTGAGTAGCCATGGGGAATCTAGTTTGAAATATTGTCATATTCATCTTTATTTAACCTCAATGTGCATAAAAGCAGTCATTAGATAGCCTAAGAATGAATCGATAATCAATAAAACTATGTTTAATCATATATTTGAAAAAAAAACAAGTTTAAGCAAAAAAAACCCCAAAAAACCAAGTTTCAATAATCATATGTTTGAAGTTTTAAAAAAAAATGTGGATTTTATTGTGCAATGTCCAAGGCTAATGGAGAGATTTGTACATGTACCGTTTGCACGTCGTACAAAAGCATCATAGACTGTGGACCAATACATGAATAGTAAGTGTGATCTTATGATCTTATGATGATCTTGTTGTATGTTGTATATTGATCTTGATCTTGATCTTATGTTATGATCTTGTTATGTTATGATCTTGTTATGTTATGATCTTGTTATGTTATGATCTTGTTATGTTATGATCTTGTTATGTTATGATCTTGTTATGTTATGTTGTTAAATCATCTTGTTATGTTGATCTTGTCTTGATCTTGTTATGCATCATCTTGTTATGTTGATCTTGTCTTGATCTTGTTATGCATCATCTTGTTATGTTGATCTTGTCTTGATCTTGTTATGTTATGTTGTTATGCATCATCTTGTTATGTTGATCTTGTCTTGATCTTGTTATGTTATGATCTTATGTTATATTGTTATGCATCATCTTGTTATGTTATGATCTTGTTATGTTATGATCTTGTTATGTTATGATGATCTTGTCTTGATCTTGTTATGTTATGATGTTATGTTATGATCTTGTTATGTTATGTTGTTAAATCATCTTGTTATGTTGATCTTGTCTTGATCTTGTTATGTTCTTATCTTGTTATGTTATGATCTTGTTACGTTATGTTGTTATGCATCATCTTGTTATGTTGATCTTGTCTTGATCTTGTTATGCATCATCTTGTTATGTTGATCTTGTCTTGATCTTGTTATGCATCATCTTGTTATGTTGATCTTGTCTTGATCTTGTTATGTTATGATCTTGTTATGTTATATTGTTATGCATCATCTTGTTATGTTGATCTTGTCTTGATCTTGTTATGTTATGATCTTGTTATGTTATATTGCTATGCATCATCTTGTTATGTTGATCTTGTCTTGATCTTGTTATGTTATGTTGTTATGCATCATCTTGTTATGTTGATCTTGTCTTGATCTTGTTATGTTATGATCTTATGTTATATTGTTATGCATCATCTTGTTATGTTATGATCTTGTTATGTTATGATCTTGTTATGTTATGATGATCTTGTCTTGATCTTGTTATGTTATGATCTTGTTATGTTATGATCTTGTTATGTTATGATCTTGTTATGTTATGTTGTTAAATCATCTTGTTATGTTGATCTTGTCTTGATCTTGTTATGTTCTTATCTTGTTATGTTATGATCTTGTTACGTTATGTTGTTATGCATCATCTTGTTATGTTGATCTTGTCTTGATCTTGTTATGCATCATCTTGTTATGTTGATCTTGTCTTGATCTTGTTATGCATCATCTTGTTATGTTGATCTTGTCTTGATCTTGTTATGTTATGATCTTGTTATGTTATATTGTTATGCATCATCTTGTTATGTTGATCTTGTCTTGATCTTGTTATGTTATGATCTTGTTATGTTATATTGCTATGCATCATCTTGTTATGTTGATCTTGTCTTGATCTTGTTATGTTATGATCTTGTTATGTTATGTTGATCTTGTCTTGATCTTGTTATGTTATGATCTTGTTATGTTATGTTGTTATGCATCATCTTGTTATGTTGATCTTGTCTTGATCTTGTTATATGTTGATCTTGTGATCTTATGATCCTATGATGAATCGTAAGTGTGATCTTTGATGTTAGCTCGTACACGAGCCTCGATCTTGTATACAAAAAAATAAAAATAAAAATAAAGCTATGGATAATGTCTACCAATGTTGTTGGAAGCCGAGCTGTCAATGTGACATCATACGGTGCATGAATGATACGGGTATACGGGCCATAATATCAGTGGGCTTTATTGGCATGTGCTATTCTAAAATTAATTAATTGTAAAACTAGGGTTTGAATAAGGAATATGTACAATCAATCATCAGGTGACACTAACTTCTTGGATAATTAATTTGTGAAGTTATACTGTAATCACCTACTAATAGTAGTTTTCCAACCAACTTTTAGTTGATAAAGCGATGAAAAAGTTCAACAATCAATGTCGAAGAAACAACAACAACCCCCCCAAAAAATTAATAAATTCAAGTTCTGTATCTGGATTTCTCCGTCATTCCCTCTGTCTGTCTCGCTCTCTTCACTTGGATGTCATTACAGCATTACGTCTAGTGATATGCTCGGCCTTGACGTGCACGTCATCCCAGCATCCAGCACCCAACCTGTTCTGTCGATTTGCTGATGCCAGTTGAACACCATAACCCATATATCTGACTAACTGAGTATATGACGTCCGTAGGCGACAGGCTGAATGCCAGATGCTCGTCATAGGGATGACAGATTTAGTAACATGGCGGTGTTGTAAGATGGTGTTACATCTAGCACTAGGATAGGCCTTTATAACAGTCGACAGCGTATTATTCATGACTCAATGAGAATTGCATTTTGAAATTTGAAAATAAAAAAGATCCCATAAGATCCCATAAGAACATAAAACAAATTCACAATATTGTTTTTTGCTGAATAAATGTGAGTATTAATAAAATAAACGCTGGGTTGTTACAAATAAACAAAATGTTCCTGGAATAAAAATAATTGCAAATATTGACTGTCAATAAAAAAAAAGTGTTGGCTTAGTGTTTAGGGTGCTGGCCTGGGATCCTAGGATCCTGGGTTCGAATCCCGGTCGATCGCTGAATTAACGCCAGGGGGGTTGACTCAGCCTGTCATCCTTCTGAGGTCGGCAAATTGAGCACCAGTTCACTGGTAATTCCCTGTGTTGCAAGAGGCGACTAACAGGGTTGGTGGCAGGAAGGGCATCCGGCCATAAAACATTGCTTCAAAAAGGGGACCACAGTGCCCAAAAAAGGCCAACCCCTGCTCTGCAGGGAAAACTGGCCTCTAAAGGTGGTTATTGACTGTCAATAAACTGTATTATTGTACAGTACTGTAACATATATAAGTTATGTTGTTCAACTGGCATCCGCGAAGCGACGGGTTCAATGCCAGTACAAATTAAAACGAGAAAGGACAATAACCCTCTCTCAAAACTTATGAAGCATTTTTAAAAAAGTACTGAGAGTAGTTCATTCCAAGATTAGAGCATGATGGGTAAAACTCAAGTCAGTCAGGATCGCTCACATCCTGCTTGTAGAAACAATACTTATGACGCACATCTTTTATTATCCACCTTATTTGAAAGAGTGCAGTTCGACGACACTCAACAAAACCTTCTGAAATGAAACAAAAGGCCACTGCTCTTTTATTACATTTTTCCTTTGCTATTTGAGCGGCGGTCTCACAAATTCCCACAGCTGATCCTTGAGTGCCCCGTGTCAAGAAAGTGCTTAGCGAGCCAACATTTTGAAGTTATTTCCTCACACCCCCCTTCCCTTTCTTTTTTCCAAGAGCGAGCGTTATGACAAGCTTGCCAACAATAATACAGCCGTCTGGCTCTCCACAAAGCTGCTCGCCTTTTGGACATTGCCTGCAGTGGCTGAAACAGCTGATGTAACGCCGAGCGACCACCTCCCCCAATCCTGCACCATGCCGGTCTTTTTACGCCAAAAACCGAACAACTTCTCATCCAAACCACTGACACTCCAACCCCCCCATCCTTCTATCGCCCAACTCACCTTTACCCACCAACCTTGTACTGATAGAAACTTCACTTCTGCAAAAATCACTTTGTCGATTGCTTCGCTCTGCGTCCGCAACTCACCTTTACCCACTCTCTTCTGATGGAAACGGCACGTCTACAAAGACCACTCAGCTGATTACTTTTCTATGCTGCAAATATCAACTGCAAATTGAACAAGAACTTGGAGCCCCATACAATATAGAGAAATTGCATTCAAAGGTGAGCACACTTCCTGCAGCACGCTGGAGTATATGAATGATCGTTTTAAGGCCATTTTCCCCGCTAGAGCGGGTGTTAGCCTTGCGGGCCCCATGACAATCATGGTTCCCTGTTTGAGGCAATGTTTTTATGGCCGGATGCCCTTCCTGACGCCAACCCTTGGTCGCCTCTTACGATGCGCAGGGATACGGTGTACCTATTCTAAATCGGGGTACACACCGTGATCATTCATCCCAGCAAGCTGGTACTCAATTTTCCGACCTCGGAAGGATGACAGGCTGAGTCAACCCCCCTGGTGTTAATTCAGCGATCGATCGGGATTCGAACCCATGATCCTAGGATCCCAAGCCGGCACCCTAACCGCTAAGCCAACACCAGTATATGCGAGCCGTTAGGTTTCATGATAAATTTACATGGGAAGTATGAACCTGACATTGCATGTATACTGTGTTTTGCCAGGTGCGTGCCATGGTGTATCTGCATTTTTGCATGATACTAAAATATACCCAATAAACTTTAAAATAAAATAAACTCAGCAGTCGCAATGCCATTTGTCAAGATTAATTTTGCTTTTTAATTCTTAATGTTGGCGGTCGCGGAAAATGTTGCCATCACACACGTCACATGTTTAATTTTATACACTGTTCATACCAGCAATGTTGTGAGCTCAGTAAGCCGAGGGCATTTCCTCTGCCATAGGAAATCATAATTACCTCATCGCCCACCTGTCTCTCGTCCATCGAGGCAGCTGTGGCTAATTATTCCCACTCACTAATCACAACTGTTTTGCAACTAAACTATCAATGTAAAAGCAAATAAATTCACCAAAGCTTCTGCACAAACTAGGTGGCCCAACAATTATCATAACCAAACTTATCTACCAGTTTCACCCAATTGTTGGGGCATCATCACAATAAGTGCAGATCTGACAACCCAGACAAGTAAAAAAAAACCTGCAGTTCTGCTAATCTGGAGTTCAAAATTGAGGCAAAGTACTTCCCTAATTTATAAAATTGGGTATTAATGCCCATCATGTCTCTTTAAACAAGAAGAAAAAGAAATAAAATGCCGTGGTTGTAGTAATTTTGCTATATGGAGTTCAAGGCTGCCAGTCGGCCATCTTTGGTCAGATGACAAAACAAAATGAGGTGCATATGTATACCGTCATTTGTTGTCTTTGTGCCAAGTATGAACAAAATCGGTCCATACATCTCCGAGATATGGTTGAGGACGCATAGACGCACAGACGAGACCAAATCCATAAGCCCCCGTTTCGGAGAAAGTCCAACAGGGGCTAATAAATACATATTGTGCTTGAAATGCATGTTGTGCTTTTCAGAAATTGACACCAATGCAACCCAACGTCTCTGTCCGACAGGATGGTGAGGATTAGGTATGTGGTTGAGACGTCTTGTCTGGGTTCTATTCTTGACTTGACTATAAGTTGTCAGACTGGTATTTCTCAGGTAGGGCATTGTACCGATGAGTGCATGGTCCCTCAGATGGATGTTAATCTGGAGGCCTTTCAGCTAGACTGATATTAAAGATCACAGGTGTCCTTTGCAGTGTCAGTGATTGTCACCGGTACTCTAAATAAATTTCAGACTCCTGCCCTAACGTGCAGAGACACTGCATCAATGGCACAGCTGCACCTTGGTAATGATGCAAACAGTCGGACAAATTAGTAATCAAATCCGTATCCAAAACACATTCACCAGTGACAACATACGTACATGTCTCTCACCAATGATGAAAGCTGTTGCCACAGCTGCTTTCAGGGGTGAGACATGATGGGCATTTAGTTTATGAATTGAAGAGGAACATTACCTCCATCTTGAACTCTTAAGAGCAATAGGAAAGTTTTTTGGCCTGGATAAGGCTCTCAGATCTACACTGATGCTGAAGATACAAAACAAGGATGCAACCGGTGGCTCAGTTAGCAATTTGGATATGTTGGGTCATTGTCTTTGTGCTGATGCTTTGGCAAACGTTTATTTCGCTGTTGAAAACCGCCCCTGGTAGTGTAGCTCAAAAGGCAGGCCTTGTCCTGTTCTAGAATGGAGCGAAATCACACGCATGTACGCGCGAACACACAAACACACACACACACATGGGGGAGTGCGTCACACACACACACATGGGGGAGTGCGTCACACACACACACATGGGGGAGTGGGTCACACACACACACACACACACACACACACACACACACACACACACACACACACACACACCTGAGGACCATTGTCTTTGAGACTTGTATTGTTTATCAACTTAATCGTACATTCAAACGTAATCATATTCCGTTTGAAAAGGACCAGCAATTTGATCGGTACACCCATAAATCACACATATTAAGCCAAAGTCAAGATGTAAAGAGGAAGCCAAAGTGAAGATGTTATGCAAAAACAATACACTGTTAGAATATCCACTCGATAGTCTCAACAGCCTCTTCTATAACTTTTTGATAGGGCAGAGAAAAACAAACAAACATATTGTGCATACGCTGTGTTCCATTAGTCTTAAAATGAAAGCACAATCGTCAGTGGCTGTGCTCGCTTGCCTCTGCCGTAAATAATTTATTGTAAGCTTACAAAGCCAGAGTGGCATGTATTCTCCTGAAATATCAAGCCATGCTTTTTTGCTTCCTTACCCTCAATCAGAGAAGTTAAAGAAAGCGACATTGCGGTCTTCAAAAAATGATGCCAGTCGGCAACCTCAATTGGTGAATTCTTATAACTTTATTCAGATGAACTCAAATGAAGAAGAGTCTTTCTCTATTGCTGATGTTTGATTTATACTCCTATATGACAATATGCCTATATCCTTACTATACTTCATGGACCGGTGTGTGTTTGTCGCATTACTCTTCCTACAGAACTGGGCCGATTACATCCAGACTTGCTACATAGGATCACCATGTAGCAAGTCTGGATGTTTATCCCAATCAGTGTATAGGAGTGTTTTTGTCTTTTCCACTGGTCTTGGCGGTGGGGAAGGGACGGAAATTCTCTATGTACCTGTGTATCGTGTAACGCCTCCACCAGGTGGGAGAGGGTTTTTAAAAGTCCACACCCTTTACAGTACAGTATTCCTGTCCCCACATTATCCAGGGCAGTGAGGTGTTTCGAATTGTAAGCAGTGGGCATGTTTTTGCTTCATGCACGAAACCCGGGTTATTATTATTATTTTTTTCGGGAGCGATTGAGCCAGCTGTCATATCACCAGTTGTGCATACACCACCCAAATAAAAGCACATGTCAGAAGAACGTGTTACACGCTCGGAACAAGATCGCCCATAGGACGGGTACTCTGCTGGTAATAATAATAACAATAATAATAATAATAATATGTCTATGAACCATGCAGCATTACTAAAAAATTTTGGACTCTGAGCCTGTACAAAATTATCATAACTGGAGAAACAATGAAAATAATGTTTGAAACACAGCCTTATGTCCCACTTGTCTCTGTCCATGGTGATTTTTATTTGCAATTTTATTGTTTTTAGTATATATATTATACTTATCAAACTACATATGATTGAACAATAATAATAATAAAAATCTTACTGCAAGAAAGAATGCTGAATGATGCTATGAAAACAATCCATCACACAACTATCAGCCAATATCTTTGTTATGCACAACATTGACAATGTTTGTATCTCCATTTAAGAATTACTTCTTAAGTGTCTGGAATGATTGATATTGAGTGAGTATAAAGAAAGAGATAGAATAAAAGATCCTCCATGGTGATTGATTCGCAACTCCATGAGCCAAGATTTCTGTATAGAAAAGAAAAATTAGAAAAAAAACAAACTCATTCAAAACACTAAATTCAACGTACCCGACAATATTCATCAATCGGCTTGAGCCTTCGAATGGCGACGTCTCGGATGTGACTCCTACGGAAGAGTATTTTGCCTGAAAGAAAA
>NC_136262.1:160043321-160056824 GCF_964187855.1 Myxine glutinosa
ATCTTCAAGGTAAATACACTTAATAAAACCAGTTTATTTCTTTACATTGTGGCGGACACGGAAGCTCACTGGCGTGGTGACATCATTCCGCGCACCAAGTGGGCGGGGGCCACGCCGAGGGGTAGGCGTGGCCTCAGGATATACACCAGGCGCGCATCCCGGAGCGCGCCAGTGTTACAGTGAGCTCTTGAATAAAGACTCTTACAAATTACCGCGTTGTCCGCTTCCTCCTTGTTTACAAGCAGCGCGCGTAACGCCGCTTATTACGTACAGTATATACGAGGTCGTGCTTGTTTATACATTATTTGTTATTTATAAAGTACATTTTTCTTATTTAAAAACACGTAACAAAAAAAATTGGTGTGGTTTTTTGGGGGCTGGAACGGATTAATAGCATTTCAATGCATTTTAATGGGGAAATTTAATTTGAGAAACGAGCAAATTGAGTTACGAGCTCGGTCACAGAACGAATTAAACTCGTAAGTCAAGGTTTCACTGTATATATATATATATATATATATATATATATATATATATATATATATATTGCTATGGTTTTGAGATGTGTACAGTGAACTCAATAAAGGTTAAAGGTT
Organism: Myxine glutinosa; assembly: GCF_964187855.1. NCBI lineage: Eukaryota > Metazoa > Chordata > Myxini > Myxiniformes > Myxinidae > Myxine > Myxine glutinosa. The sequence goes on from NC_136262.1 coordinate 160,043,918, forward strand.
GCCCCCCATAGATAGTCACACAAGCAACATGTAGCCTCATTTGTAGTATAGTTATGTCTTAGTATATGTGAGAGTAGGCCCCTTCCAGTGTTAATCCTGCGTTGTGTAAAGACAGGAGAATAGGTCCTACTTCGGCAAACCATTTCACCTCTACAGGCGCACTCCATTTTGCTGCCCTTTGCTCGCTCACTAGTCGAGTTAACATGAGGTAGGCCTAAAAGGGTGGGGCCGGCGTTGAGGTCGGGGCGGAGTCTAGGCAGAGCGGCGAGGCGATGACGGTAAGCATGAGCCGCCAATCAGGGCTCCGAGGTGGTTGTGTCAGAGGGCATGGTGAGAAGAGTCTGGTGAGTTCCAGAAGGCTCGTGGGGCGGGGCTATATAACCCGATGCGCAAAGCCCTCAACAGGACTCGCAGAGGGGGACGTGCGGCAAAGAGGCCTTGAAGAGGATCTGCATCACTCGCACCGTATGAACTTGACTATCGCTGGAGATACGCGGGCGCAGCCAGGGCGTTTATAACCAACTTGTGCGGTTCAACAAAGCGAGTGAACGAAGCTGCGTAACCGCCCTTTGCCACAAAAGCCGTCCCTGCCGTTCACCCCGATATATCACCCTTGCTTGAGAGACGCGCGGCGTGGCCTTGTCTTCGCCTACCTCCATCATCGCGGGACGTGCTGTGACCGAGGAGAGCTGGACGGGGCCGTTCCTGGATGACCAAGCCGGCGCGTTTGGCCTGAACATCATCCTGCCCATCTGCAATCCCCGTATGAGTGTATCAGGCGGGCCCGTTGTCTTTGGGTATTAAGAATAAGACTGAATAAGGATTTCCCTGTGTCTCTTCGTCCTGAACTGTAAATACGTGCAATACTCATTAAATCTATTTGTTCTTCCTTTTCTTATAAATGTGACCGTTCCCGTGATTTCTCCATTGACTAAGCGTGGCACGAATAAGATCGCTTAAATCGGGTCCATTAATTATAACGGCGCGGATCACGTGAACGCAAACCGCTCGGCGTATTCCAATCACACGTGGTTCGTGCGAGGCTTGTTTCCTCGCTTCCAGGGCAGCGCGAGTACTTAGGTACGAGAGAGAACTTGGTCCCGAAACCCTATTTTGCGCTGTCCGGAAGGGACGTAATAGGTCTCGGGTCGCGCCAGGTCAGTAAAGACAAGGGGATTAATCCCCCCTTGATAAAGGGAGAAGGCCGGCGACAGATCCGCAACAATATACACACACACACACACACACACACACACACACACACACACACACACACACACACACACACACAGAGGGCAATATACTCTTGCCTGTTTAACCCTCTCCGTGCCACCAATGACATTAATAACTTGAGAGTTCATGTAACACCTTACCCTGTCTTGAGAAAAATGACATGGGAAGGGTCTTTTGAACTCTTGCTTTGCGTTTCTGAGCACGATCTATATTAGCTGTTTGTGAACTTTGAATATCAGGCGTGATGGGTAACCATACAAAGCCCATCGGTCAAACGGAACAGTCCATCACTGATGATCTCCGCTGAGATGCGTTTATCGTCGCCATTGAGGTTTATCCATGCACTTGCGCAATCACAAGCCATCTGCCAACTCTCCTCGGAGTAACGGACAATTTTGGAACCATCTTTGAGAAAAACATGCACTAAACAGACACATTTTTTTTTGGACAGAATTAGCTAGACATCGCCATTTTGTCTGAATCTCGATGTTCCCCCACACTGAGCAAGAGCAGAAAATTTGATTGGGCGAGATGGCTTACAATTTTGTAAAATTCAGAGCCAAAGTTCGACTGAACTCCAGGTTTTTGGAAGTGCAAAAAAGCCGATTCGTGTTCTACTGCGTTCAAAATATGAAATTTAATTGAAAAAAATACAAGTAATTCCTCGATTATGCACTGACAGAGAGACACACTGACAGACAGAAACAGACAGAGTGAACCAATTGCTTTCCCCCACTTTGTGTTACACTCGTGGGGTAATTACAATCTGTCAAACAACAATACATAACATTTACTAGAACGCCACTCAGTAGAGCGCATACTCCCACCTGGGTCAAGTTGGAATAGTACGATTTCACAAAAGTTTGAGGGAGTAGTTCAGTGACAACACAAGACAAGACAACACAAGACAGACACTGCACAGATATATATATTTAGAATATTTAGAAGATAATGTTAAAAAAAAAAAAAACAAGGCAATTTCACTTACATTTTCGGACAAAAACAAAACTCGCTCATTTTAAGTCGTACAAGCTAATGCGACCACTCATTCTTCTGGGAAGAATCCCGTGCACATGCTTGTCACACTTATAACTCACTTTGGTCTTTATAAGTTCATCAAATACTGACACCGCGATTGACATTCGTTGAAGTAAATGTTGACATCTCTTCTGAGGTTAAAAAAAAACAAAAAAAAACAGTTTTAAAGCATTATACGTATCAAACGATACATTTTATGAAACGGGGAAACCGAATACACACTTTGGTGGTTTTAAAATGACAGAATATGTCTTTATTAGAAAAAAAAAAGAACTTTGAAGACGACGCTGCTAACAAAATACACCGCTCTAACGCATAACCACGAGTTTAAACTACATTTACAACAAATATGAAAACTATTTTCATATCACAATGTTAAATATAGAATATATAGATGATAATGTAAAAAAAAAAAATGAGCCCTATCTTCCAATGGTAAAAAAATCCTTCAAAAAATTCCTGGATCCGGAATAATATCCTGAGCTTCACCAAAAACTAATCAATTCTTCCTTATCCCAAGGGCAATCATCCCACCAACTTTCATCCAAATCCGTTCAGAACTTTTCCAGATATCTTGTTCACAAACACACGAACACACACGCACACACACACGGACACGATCGAATGCATTACTCCCTGGAGGGAGTAAAAATATACAGTATATAACTATGAAAGGAACAGTGAGATTGAACACACTGAAGAAAGAGATTCAAAAATCAGGAGAAGAGAGGAATAAATGAATTGTGAAAGTAAAGATGGATTTTGGGGTGTTTCAAGAGGAAGAGATTGCTGGAAGAATGTGTATCTTGGAGGGACAAATTAACAGAGGGAGCAAGACTTAAGGACAGGTGGTAGAAAACAAGAGACCACCAACCTGTCTGTGATGAGAGAGCAGCAGGCTGTGTGCTTCCACTATTTTGTGTGACATGACAATGATGTTGAGAGCTTCATATTACACAACATCTACAAGGGAAAGGTGTGAAGAGGGGACAAAAGCCCATCATACTAAAATACGCAATTTGGTATCTGTCTGTCTGATGATTTTTGACTATGAAACATTCGGTCGTCACTTATCTAATCTCAACCAAACTTGACAGGAGGACAAAGGGTCGCACAATGAAGGTTGTAGCGAATTAATTTGCCCAGCCTCCCCAAGGGGGTTTTCTCCACCAAGGGGTTTTCCCTACCAATGGGGATGCGTGTTGAGGTGTATATCCATGTTAAGATAGCTTTATCGTGGCGTTTTTCCAAGACCACTTCCAATAACAAAACCAAAGATAATAGCATAAGATTAATGTTATTACAAAACAATATTAATAAAAATAATATCCCACCTCCCCAAGGGATTTTTCCTCCTTAAACAAACGTGTATAAATAACTTATCGTGCCGTTTTTTGTGGGAGCACCCCTAACAGAAGTAAAAATATTATTAACCACAAACACGTATAATTACCTCCGCCACCAAAGGTGGATGGAGGTTATGTTTGCACCCCTGTCCGTTTGTCTGTAAACAAAATATCTCAAAAAGTTGTGGACGGATTCGGACAAAATTTGGCAGATATGTAGCGTATGTGACAAGGACGAAATCATTCGATTTTGGTGAAGATCCGGATCCGGCTACTATAATTTTTTAAGTGATTCTTCACCATTGCGAGATAGGGCCAAAAACGATACATAGCAGGATATCTCAAAAAGTTATGGATGGATTTGGACAACACTTGGTGGACAGGTTGTGTGAGTGACAAGGAAGAATAGGTTCAATTTTGGTGAAGATCCAGATCCAGCTAATAGAATTTTTAAAGTGATTCTTCACCATTGAGTGATATGGCCGACCAGGCGGAGGTACGCTCTCTACTGAGTGCCATTCTAGTTACCTTTTGAAACAGTCGCTCATGCTGTTTAATACGAAACAAATAAATTTGGAGGAATCATCCTGACATCCGTGAGGCAAATTTTACTTAGGGAACTGAGCAAAGATCTACTATACTCTATATACGCCACACGGGTTAATACCATGACCCTTCCTGCCGCTAACGTGGCGTTTTTCCAATAACAAAAGTAAGTAATAACACTGATGATAATAGCATATTATTAATGTTAGAAACAATAAGGCCTCCCAAATCCAAACTTGCGATATCCCGAAGAGGTTTTGTAACTTGCAATATCTCCCTCACCCCCGACACCCTTACGGAAGTAAATTTTATTACAGGGAATGAGGAATTTAGAATGGTGAGGCATGGTCTGATCTTTTCAATGACCTGATCTAACACAAGTAATAGCAATCATAATTGGCAATAATAATAATAATGATAATAACATGACTCCCCCTGCCGCTCCTGTATTGAGCGGGTGGACTAGTCGGAGAAAATAATAGAACACTCAACTGTCAATCCCATTCTCCTCTCTTGGGCTTCAAGTTGGCAGGACGAGACCATTGCAATTTAAAACGTATCCCTACCTGTGATTTTTCTACTCTAATCAACCCTGCCCTCCTACTGGCAAGTTGCTGTTTCCTTTCTCTTCTCTCTTCCTACACTTCCTCCTCATTCACCCCCTTGCTTGCTGTATCCACATTTCTCAATGACCCTTCCTTCTACAAGCCAAGATTTTGGGGAAAATAATCAACAACTCTGGTTTCTTTGTAAAGCTGTTCAATAAAGGGCCTATCTTCACATTACTAATGCATGGGAAGGAAGCAATGAGTTGAGAAAGAGAAACTAAGTAAACTAAGAGAAGGATAGTAAAACAAAAGGGGGTAAGGAAGAGTTGGCTGGAGTCGTGGATAAGAAAAAGGAGGTTGGACGGAGTTCTAAGTATTGTGAGGAGAGGGAATAAGATATACAAAGGCAAAGGGGTGGGAGTTCCAAAACGCATATTCTGCCTTTCTTACGTGTAGACTGTAGAGCAATGAAGCACCTAAATGCAATCCAAGTAGTTTTTATGGCAATGATCTTATTGGAGCAAAGAGTACAAAACTGTCTACATGGCCCTTTAAAAAACTGTGGTCTACCAAAACTCCCTTCAGTGTTAGTTTGTGGAAACAGCCTGCAGATGTAACAATAAACTGGATCCACTTTTGCCGAAGACAAATTCTATTTGAACTCTGCTTGTTCCTGGATTATCTCCATCTATTCAAGTGAATAACACAAATAAACATTTTAAGAGTTCATTTGACATTTTGATCGTTAGTGCGGTGATGAAAACCAGATAGTTACCGAGAAAAGTCTCTTTTTAAGAGAATTGCGTAATCGTGGTCGTGGAATGCGACAGCAGTTCCTTCCCAATATGATCCCAGCTTGCAAGTAAACAGGGCCTCAGCAAAAACATTGTGCTCATGTCTCTATCCTGTGTCTGCCAGACTATCTTGAGGACAAGATATGCCTGTTTTATCGTCAAGGCAAAATCTGGCAGCAGAAAAATAAAATGGTAACACATGATACCAAAGAATGATTCAGACATTTTGAGTGTTTAAAATGGGTGAAACGGATAAATAGGGTTAAGATCCTCCCTCCCCTTCTTCTTCGTCTTATTTTAACAGACATTTATTCCGACGTCCGTGTGGGGTTGGTCTGGAGAATCTTGACCCAAGTCCTCCACGAACTGGCTGGCCAGGCTTGACGTTCGACTAAGGTTAGGGCAGGAATTTGTAATTCGTTCAGGCTACTGGAAATAGCTCGCTTCCACTTCGCGAAGGACACTGTGGGATTTTTAATGTCCACAAACTAATGCCAGCAGACCGACCTCCCAGTTTAACGTCCATCCTAGGGACGGCACACATTGATGAATCGCTACAACTGTGAGTCACCAGGATGACAGTTTATAGCATAGCCGATATGCAAACCCAGGTTACACAGCTTAGAGGTGTGCGTGCATACCTCTAGGCCATCCTGCCAGCCCAGGATTAAGAACCCTCCACCCCTAATAGAAAGAAATAAGTATTTAAAAATCAGGTGACCGAAGGCAAATGTTTAGGTGAACAGAGCAGAAAAAGGATGAACAAGAGTGGCAGAGTAGGATTTTATGACACGTGTGATGAAGCTGTCTGGGCCTGTCGCAAAATCGGAGTAGGGGGTTGCCAAAAACCTCTCCATCTGCTCAGGTGAGAAAGACACCGAGTCCAGGAACAGTTAGGTCTCAGTGGGAGCGAGGGGTTGGGTACACGAGATTTGGAAGCAAAGAATTGAGGTATTCAGCCTTCTCACATCATGCAGGGTTGACTGCAGTGCCATTTGAAGCAAGGGAAGGGATGGTAGGGAAGCATACTCCGGATACAGACTTGACAAGGCACCATCAGGTCTTTGGGAAAGGATACGGTTATGAAAGTTCAATATTGAGGTTGGTCAGATGTATTCTGACTCTCCTGAGAGTGGACACACACTTGTTACGGGCATTGTGGAATGATCTGAAGTTACCTTCTGTCGGATTTGCCTTTCAGGAAGAGAAAGCAAGTTGTTTGAAGGCATGCGTCTTATCACAGTATTCGATGTACAATGGAAGGGTATAATAACTGTAGGCCAGATAATATCAAGTATAGCAGGGAACGAAGATCAGTCCTGGAGTGTCATTGTGGTTTGGATTTGTCATTGGTAGAAATCCTGGTCAAGAAGTGGAGTCATCAAAGTCCTTTTCTGCAGCATGCTGTGGCTGGATGAAGACGTACCAACTCCGAGGCAATTGGGATGGTGACAATTTAAATGGCTGCATATGAGGGAGCGAGACAGAGAGACTTGGGATGTGTGGTTACAAGTTGGTCCATGTTGGTGGGAAGGGAAGGGTAGAGAGAGAGAGAGAGAGGGGGAGAGAGAGAGAGAGGGGGAGAGAGAGAGAAGAGAAAAAGACTGACTTATGAAGCCCTTTTACCACAAAGGTTAAAAAACAAAACAAAGTACAGGCCATTCGTGGAATCTGCGTTTCCACGGTTCCGCTGTTCGCGGAATCTGCGTATTCGCGGTTGATAAAATGCCATGTTTCTCTATTCCCGAAAAAGTGTCCTGCGCATTTGTGGGTTTTTCCCTATTCGCGGCCATGTTCCGTGAATTCGCGGTTTTTTAAGGGCGCAAAAAAAATATTTCACGAGCCGCTAGCTTGACACATTTATAACACCCATCTTTCACCAGCCATGTATAAAGCAGCTGGACATACGTACGCAAAAAAAACATCGATGAGCCACGAACTTGACCTGCTTATACATTCGCTGCTGTGTGCTTTGCGTTTTCATAGCTTTCACGGCCGCAAATTTTAGCCGCACCATAATCGAGAATTTCGCAGGATGTTCCACCAGATGTGAAAACAAGTTAACCCAGCGAATTATAGAATGCAAAAGCTTCATTAAATCAATTACAATTTACAATTTATGGTAAAGCATCATCAGATATCTTGCACAATGAAAACGCTTCGGGGGATGTTCCATCAGCGAAGAAAACAAGTGAACCCCACGAATTTTAGAATGAAAATGCTTCATTAAATCTATTATTGAAATAAGCAGATAGGCTCAATACGGCATCATCTGATAACATCAACCCACAAAAAATGGGTAGTGTATTCACCCCTCCCGCAGATACCCACAATGCTCGCAATCCTACATATACAGATTGTGTCCTTGATCTCGATCATTGTTCTCGTCCCATTGCTTTGACCTGTGTTTTTGACTCGCTCTGCTCATTGTTCAGTCATGGCTCCCAAGCGCAAGACCAGTGCCGGAGATGCGTCGACTACCAAGAGGCAGAAGAAAGTGATGAGCCTCAGCCGGAAAGTGGAGCTGCTCGATCGTCTTTCGAGAGGAGAGAGTGCGGCCTCTGTTGGCAGGCATTATGGCGTCAACGAATCCACCATTCGCTATATACGGAAGAAGGAGAAGGCGATTCGTGAGAAAGTTTCAGCGAGCGCTGCATTGAGTACGAATGTGGTCAACCATGTCCGGAATGTCCACATATAAAGGATGGAGAAGACTCTCCGAATATGGATCAAGGACAACACGCAAACGAGGGACTTCATGCTGAAAACCATGATGCTGAACCGTTCCCTAAACCCGGTCACCGAGGATAAGTTGGAGGCCATTCCAAAGGTTTCCGAGGAGGAGGCGGGCAGTGATGAAGAGGTACCGAGGTCCAACCTCACAGTCCAGTTCCTGGGCGAGTTGCTGCAGGACATGCGGGCGCTGGCGGACAGGGTGCAAAACGCTGACCCAACCGTGGAGAGGTACCTCAAGTTCAAGAGGGGCATGGATGATGCGCTGCTCCCGTAAAAAGAGCTGCATCAAAATGTTGTGCAATGTGTCAGGCAGCTCCCCATTACCAATTTATTCAGTCCTGCTCCCAACATCTCAAGACAATCAACACTCTCTCCTGCTGCCCTCTCAGCATCCTCACTAGCATTCTCACCAGCGTCCTCACCTTCTCCTCCCTCTCCCTTAGAGCACGATTTTGCTGCACCATCAATTGGGTCGCCCTCAAAGTTCGAGGAATTCATGGGATTTTAATTCATCATCATCACCATCATCATTTGAAAGTTGCATGTGTTTGTAAAATAAAGATTTTAAACGGTACATTATGGTGTTGTGTTTTTATTTTATTTCACGGTACGGTATGGTTAAGCACTTTTAATAAACTGTAAGCGCATTCCTTCAATAAATTGGAAATGGTACCTGGTGTTGTCGTTTTTTAATTTTTTTGTGAAACTAATAATGTGCATTTGCGGTCGAAAACATTTTAATCTTTAAAAATTATCCTCTATGAATCAGCAACGCCGGGAACCTATAACCTATCCCACTTTTCCCCATTGAAACAATGCCGCAGCATACTTTTTTTTTTTTTTTTTTTTTTTTTTTTTTTTTTTTTTTTTTTTTTTTTTTTTTTTTTTTTGTTGTAACAAGATCGAGGCTCGTGAAAGAGCGAACATTAATCACACAGAAAGACAAACCGACACATAAAACATATAACATCGGGAGCGGTAGACAAGATGGGGAGAGAGGGGGAAGGACACAAACACAACATTTGAGAGCAGGGACCGAGAGACATGGAGACATCGAGAGATCTGAGAGAGGGCGAGGGCTTTGGGGGGGGGCCATGGGAAGGGGGCGGTGGGAGAGGTATAAAACATATGGACACTGCCAGGACTTCCAGGAAAGAAGTTGGAATTTCAAACAAGGTGGATCTGGGGTGAATTAGCGGGGGTAGAAAAGATCAAGGTTTTGGATGGGGGAAGATAAGAGATGGTGGTGAACAGCTGTTTTAAAGACCTGGAGGGAGGAGTGGGATTGAAGGGAGTGAGGGAGTTTGTTCCAGAGGCGGGAGAAAAGAGGAATGAAAGAGTGAAGGTGAGCAGAGAGCCGAGATTTCGGCAGTTTAACCATCAGAGGGTTGCTGGCAGATCTTGTGCGACCTGTAGGAATATTTGGGGGACAGAGCACAGAGAGAGCTGGGGGTGCAAGGCCGGAGAGGAGTCGGTAGAAGACAGAAAGACCACCTACCTGCCTGCGGTGAGTGAGTGAAAGGCCCTCAGAGATAGCTTCATCGCGGGAGATTCCAATAATTCTGAAAGCTTTGGTTTCAACAGCGTGAAGCCGAGCTAGGTGTGAGGCAGGAGCACCGGCCCATAGGGGAGAACAGTATTCCATTGAGCTGCGGATGAAAGCCTTGTATGTGGTGAGGAGCTCAGGTGTGCCGAGGAAGGACTTCGCACGACGGAGGATGCCCAGTCGGCGACTGGCTTTGGAGGCCAGCTTGGAAATGTGGTTTTCCCAAGAAAGATCATGGCAGATAGTGAGACCCAAAATCTTGAGCGACAGAACTTCTTGGAGAGGATTGTTGAGAAAGTAGATGGGAGGGTTGTCCAGTCGATCTTTTCGGAGAGACATAGTAAGAGTGTGAGATTTGTCAGGATTGAAAGACATGTTCCACTTGTTTAACCAGTCTGTGATTTTGTCCAGGTCTTCAGAGAGTGAGGAGGCAGCAGACTGCCGATCTGAGGGAAGAGGAATGGAGCGGCAGAGAGTGGAGTCATCAGCAAAGAGATAGAGAGGATTTTCGAGAGAGTCAGAGAGATCATTGATGAAGACCAGAAAAAGCACGGGGCCCAGAACACTGCCTTGGGGAACTCCAGCCTGAACAGGAAGAGGAGATGAGAGAAACCCATTCAGGGCCACACGTTGACGACGACTAGAGAGGAAGTCCGCCAGCCATGCGTGGAGATTTCCATGGATACCAAAGGAGGAGAGTTTGGTGAGCAGAGCGGGGTGCCAGACCGTGTCGAAGGCACGTGATATGTCGAGGGAGACAGCTCTAATTTCCTGTTTGGCATTGAGGACCTCCATCCATTGTTGAGACAGCAGAAGCAGCATGTCCAGAGTAGAGTGACTTGGTCTGAAACCAAATTGATGATCAGAGATCAAGCCATTGGAGAAGAGGAAAGATTTCATATCCGAAGCAATGATGGATTCCATGACTTTGCTGATAATTGGGAGAAGGCTGATTGGTCTGTAGTTGCTAGGATCTGTTTTTGCACCTTTTTTGTGCAAAGCGGTGATGTTGGCTGATTTCCAAGCAGATGGCAGTTGACCTTGAGCAAAATAGAGGGTGAAGAGAACAGAGAGAGGGTGAGATAGAGCGTGAAGCCGAGGCCTCAGATGTCTATACATAAACACTTCGTGGGATTCGTGGGATTTTCATCGACCTTTGCGGATTTTCGTCGGCATTCTCGATATTTGCCTCACCATTCACAGATTTTGCCTCACCAAAGTCTGTCTGTTCCTCTCTATTCGTGGATTTTCGTGACTCGGGAACCTATCCCCCCTTTTTCCATTGAAACAATGCCGCACTATTCGCGGTGTCGCATTTCGTTGATTTTCCAGGAACATATCCCTCGCGAATAGCAGGGTCCCATGGTACGTGTATAAAATGCAGTGGCAAAAAATGTCTATACATAAACACTACAATTTCACCATGAATACAACACATCCCGAAATTGGCGGGGCGGGGGGGGAAGGGGGGGATGGGGGGGGGTTAAGGGAAGTGTTCACACGTGAATGTGTACTTCATTCCCTACGCTTTTGCATAAAACACTATAAGTGCACGAACAAACAAAAGACTCTACAAACACATGAAGGGTGCTTATACTAATACTTGTATAAAATGGTCAAAAATGACGGGTTGGAACAGTTTATTCGACGGTGCAGCTTCGTGAGCGTGCCAAAGTCTGAAGCCTCGGCCGAGTGCCAGGTGTATCTTCTTTAATTCTCCGACATCGTACAGACATAAATTGACACTCCTTTTATTCTGTGCGCCTTGCACATCATGGGAAGTGAATTTCACCTCCTTGCACCTTGTATTTATTGTTATTTTAAAAAACGCTTCTGTACACCGCCCTTGAAACTCGGTGTGCAAGCCACCGTCTACAGTTGCAATAGAAGAGACATGATTACTCTTTTATGGAAAATGTTTTTTGAGTTAGTTTTATCCTCAAAAAATAAGATGTAGTGAACACACATTCATTTTAAAAGATTGGCCTTCAAAACCCGACTCAAATCGTCCTTATGAAGAGGGACAGACATCAGTACAAACACACAAACTCACATTGTGTTTTATATGGTCGATGACACACATGCTCTAATTTCATACATGCCAACGTAGTGCCGATATCATCCCTTTAAAGCAAAAAAACAAAACAAAAAAAAACGCACTTCCATTCCTGCCACTTACTACTCGGGCTTTCCTAGTTTTGTAAAAGAGAGAGAGAGAGAGGCTAAGGTAAATTGAGTAATCACTGTGAGGATGCGCACGGAAAAACCAGAGATGGAAGTGGATGATAAATTCCAGCTAAAGGTACTCCTGTGGGTTTTACTGTGAGGAATGAAGCTCTTGAAATAACTTGAGACTCCGCCATCAGGATGGGGTTCAAGCATGTCGAGCCAAAGGAGGCTGTATGCCAGGGAGAAGCGCAGAGGAATCAAGTACATCCTGTGAGGTAGGATTCTGTCAAGCAGATAAAGTCTGGTTTAACAGTAACGGCCTGTATTGAGTGATCTGTCTGATTGGAGTGGAGGCCTCAGATGTTGAATGTCCACACTGTTAAATATAGGGAAGGAAGTGCTGTTGCCAGGGTACGAGTACTTAAAGAGGGGACAGGGGATGGGGTTACGCAGAGAGGGGCGAAGGCATGGGCGAACAAAGAGGGGGAGGGGGGGGAGTGAGTATGAGGCAACAGGATTTTTTTTATTTTTTTTGGATACATAATCGAGGCTCGTGAAAGAGCTAACATTTATCACACAAACAAATCAAACAGACAAAGAACCAAAGTATATAAAAAGGGGAGCGGTAGACAAGATGGGGAGAGAAGGGGAAGCACATAAACACAATAGCCCAGCGGCATAGTAAAAAATACGAAACCAATTGTTCAAATTGTTCTAAAAGCACCAAAATTGGCACACATGTAGATTAATACATTCTGAACAATTTTGGATATGGAGGCATTCAAGATTCTCTTTTCATTTTTTTTTTTTCTTTTTTTTTTTCTTCTTTTTTTTCTCTTTTTTTTTTTCTTTCTCTTTTCATTCATTCAAGATTCATTCAAAATGCACTCTTCCAATGTTTCATGCCATCACAGGGTGTGATACTGTGTCAGCCTTCGTCGGACATGGGAA